>NW_024352783.1:11504031-11877392 GCF_902729225.1 Pteropus medius
CACCATCTCCCACGAAGAAGTGGAGTTCGGGGACTGCCTGAGAACTGTCTTCTCTACTGTGTTGTTAGTTCTTCACAGGCAGGAACCAAGTCAGTGGGGTTCCCCGCTCTAGGCCCAGGGCCCACAAGTGGGTTCACCCAGAGTGAATGAATGAATGCAGAAAGAATGCAGTTTCACAGTGCATCTAATCTAGCATGAAAGCAGTTTTGGAAAAATAGACACAAACGACACTCATCCCCATGGCGGGAGTCCAGGAGCTCTTGCAGTTTCCTGCTGACCTCTCTCTTTGGTGGTCTCCAGCTGGAACAACTGAGCCCAGGCCCAGCAAGCCCAGCCCACTCCTTGTCTGGCCTAGACTCCGGTATTCCCCAGGGACAGAAACCTGTCCTTGGATGCACACCAGGACAGAATCCTCTACACTGGCTATACAGAAAAGGGTAAGGAGAGGTGGCTGGAGCCTCCTGTGGGAGACACTAGCGAGGCCCAAAAGGGAGCCCTTCTCACCAGGGCCTCCCAGGCAGCCTGCTGCACCCCAACTTGCTCAGGGTATTCAGGTTGGGCGCAGTGGCCTGCCAAGAGGGCTAGACACCACCGCGGGTCCTCTCTGCTGTTCTCTGGACCAGATAGGCCAACATCAAGGGCCTTGTCAGGGTGGGCAGAGAGAGAAGAAGAGGTGTTCTCTCAGCATTTTGGGTCTTGCAGGGCGTTCACTGGGGAGAGGGAGAAAACACTAAAGTTTACAGTTATTTCTAGCTTCCATTTATGGAGTACTGAGCACTTCGAGGTGCACTTCGAGGGAAGTCTCAATCAATTCCCTGGTTTCACTCCGCGGGGTGGGAACTGTAATTTGCCCATTTCACAATTGAGAGAACAGAGGTACAAAGTGTTAAACTTAATAAGATCCTAGGAAGAAACTGCTTTTGTTTCCTTTTGGCGGCACAGCATCCTATTTAGAGCCCCCGTTTTACAGTTGAGAAAACTGAGGCTTGACTAGTAAGCAATAGCGTTGGCTTGGAATCGGAGTTGCTCTGATTGCAAAGATCCATTTCGTATGCTCTTAGGCCAAGCTTTGGGGCAGTGGCACAGTGGGCCTGGGCTGGTAGTCAAATTGAGGTCCTACGCTTCAAAAACAGGACGCTTTTAGCTACCTTGCATGTTACCCTCCCAGTCGGCCCTCACCCCTAGGACTGACATTGCTTTTCCTTGGTTCTCATTCAGTTCTCGCCTATGGGACTTAAGTTCTCCATCTGGACAACAGGAACAATATCCAACACTTCAGGCCAACCTCACTGCGCCGCTTGGCTTCTCACTGCGGTCAAGCTTACAGAGCAGGGCCCAGTGGAACCCACGAAGTCCAAAGAACTGAGAGCACCGCAGCCCCTTGGGTATCCCTGGAGTGGAGGAGGGGTGGTACGAAGGAGACAGTTGGAGCGAGCTTGTGGGAGGGGACACTAGTCAGAGCCCCTGGCCTCCTCCCGGACTCCGTTCCAGACCCGGCCCTCGCTGCGCGGCCCGCCCCTCGCCGCCTCTCGCCGCCCCTCCCCCTCCTCCACTGCTTTGCCTCTAAAGCGCCAGACGCGCTCTCTCTGCCGCCGCACTTTCCCTCTCCGCACCCGCCACAACTCGGTATCCGGCCTCGATCCTCCCGCTGCCGCCCACCCGTGCCATGGATGCCAAGGTTGTCATCGTGCTGGCCCTCGTGCTGACTGCGCTCTGCCTCAGCGACGGTGAGTACGCTCGGCGGCAGAGGCTGAGCAGGGTTTGGGCTCCGGGCTCCGGGTTCCGTGCGGGGCCTCGGCTCCTGTGCCTGCGCCCTTGCTACCCTGAGCGAACTCAGTTTGCGCTGCTTTGCATAGGGCAACGCAGCCCATTTCGCAGGGCGCAAGCTCTCGTGGTATGGCGTCTAGAGCCCCACGCGCAGCGCCACGTAACTGAGGCTTTGCTCCCCGCAGCCGGTCTCAGGCTCTGGGGCGACGGAGCGACCGCCAGACCTAGAGCGGGCTGCACAGAGATCTGGCAGGATAACTGAACTGGGTGGACACGCTGAAAGTGCGTTCCGAGTGGGCACTGGGGCGGGGGTCGGGGGGAGGCTCGGGTCCCTGGCCCTTGCCCACCCGCTCCACAGCTAGCTCCTTCCCGCGCCTTGCTCGGTTTCCAGAGACGAATAGGCTCTGAGGCTGTGCTGCTGCGCACAGTGCTGGAGATGGGATCCTCGGTTGGTGTAGGAGAGAGCTCTTTTGCAAAAAGCCCGACTTGCATCGTGGCATGCTTGCGGTGGCAGTGTGATCAGGTTCAGCAGCGTGGCGGCCCCTCACTCTGCAGCCACCCAGCCAGGCTTTGCGTACTGAGCATCTGTCGAGTTTGAGCCACCCACGCGGCCCATACTTCTGCATAGCGCCACGGTCCGCAGTCATGTACCTGGGCGCATATCCAGCCATGGCCTCCCTGCCTCTTCCAGGGGTCACCCTAAAGATGCCTAGAAGCACATACAGATCGAGCGTGCCCTCGCCTCCAAAACACACCTGCTAAACAGGCGCCTTTGTAGCCAGCCAAGCTAGTGCTCAACCTCAGAATGAGCCCCGCAGCAAAGTTTATTCGCCAAGTTCTTAGGCCATTGGGCAAGGTGGTGTCCCATTTCACCGAGAGGGAAAGAGCTTTTTTTTTTTTTTCCTTTTGAAGCTTAAGAGAATCTATCTCCCTGTCCTGTCACAGGATACCGCTGCTGCTGCTGCTGCTGCTGCAAACCAAAATAAACTGTTGCCTCTGAACACACAAAACAAAATCATGTTAGTCAGGCCATGCTGCCTATTCTGTTCTTGGCTGTGAAGTTTCCAACAAAAAGGGAAAGGACTGAAGGACACGGAGTGCTCTTGGAGCAGCTTTTCAAGAGCTTTTGGAGCACTAGGCTGGGTTCTGGGAGGATCCTTGCTACATCCTGGCAGGTGGTGGCCATAGTGGGGAGGCCAGTGTGTGTAAGGTGAGCATGCATGGGACTGGGCCAAACAGGGGACCCTGGGCTAACAGGGGTTCTTGGCTGATCTCCGGAAAGTGTTCTTTAAAAGTGTAGCAAGTTGCCAGTCAGAGCTGCAGAGGAACCAGATCAAAGGCAATTTAGAATTTTTCTCCTAGCTGAAAAAGTATGCTAAGCTGTGTCTCCACAGGTCATGGAGGCACTCAGATTTTGGTATTAATAATTGAGAAGTCTAGCGAGAGTGGAAGTGTCATTGTGCACCTCTCTGGGAAAATGATGTAGCCTCTAGCTGCCTTCTCCCCTGGGGAGCTGCAGAAAGACCTGGAATGTGGGAATCCAGGTCATTTAGTCCTGGGCACATTTACCTGGAGTAGCACATCTACACACTGCTCCTGACCCTGAGAAGGGTTGGTCGCTTGCTCTCTTGGCAGCCAAGTGGTCAGGGCAGAGTCTCGGGCTCTAGGCTGCTCTGGTTTTCCTTGCATGCCAAAGCCAGAATGTACTTTTTGAACTCCTGGAGCCAGTGTACCCATGCTGAGTCCCAAAGCTGCACTTCAGAGACACCCTTGTTGAAGCTCAGAGCTTCCTGCCCTCACTCCACTGGCCAACCTCAGCCAAATACCTGGGCACCTGAGTGCCTGGGCCTCCAGGGGTTAAACTCAGGGTAGGCCCCATTCCCAGGCCTGAGTGGAGAGGGTGGCTGGGGCTTCTGTCTCTTTATAGAGTGGAAGGTTCTCTAGTAAATGCTCTGAAACAAAGCTAAGGTCACCAGGTCCCAACCCCCAGTAACACCTGGGCTAACCAGGTATCTTTTCTGTATATGGAGTCACATCCAAAACAGTTGGAAAAGTTAATAATATTGACAAAAAAGCTGTAAGAAAGGACAGCAGGTGGACACAGTGCTAAGTTCTCTCGTAAAGGCATTCGTGGCTCTGTCACTTTAGAAAACCTTTTGAAATTCCACACTTGATAGGAAGGCAACTGGGTCCTGGGAGCAGGAATAAGAGTTGCCTTTGAAGGAATGGATAATACCAGGGGATGAAAGGGGAAAGAGGAGAAAAAGAGAAAGCCTGTGTTTTGAGTCCAGAGTAGGCTCTCATTTATGGCCTGTTCTTTACTGTGTGGTTAGTGGAACCAGAACAGCTTCTTGGACACTGAGAGCAGCAGCCTCCACTCACTATAGTATTCATATCATGTACCTTCAGCTCCCTATTGCTCTGGGTTTGAGGCCTATCCTGCCTCACCACCTGCCGAGTTTCTGCTCAGCTCAGGAGGACCCATGAATTCTAGAGAAACCTGGAGGCGGACACTCAGAGGGGAGACTGTCTCCTCCTTTACCCAGGCTGTCCAGCCCCCAGCCCTGAGGCTGCTTTCCCAGGTGATCTGGTTACAGAGCAATACAGACATCTCATTTAGGGGCTGGGTGCAGTTGTTAAAGTCAGGCCCTAATGTAAATTTTCTGAAGTTAGATGAGGGGTCATGTGAAGGTTGCCCTGATGGTGTCCAACAACCAGAGTCAACTGAGTGCCCGGAGTCAGGCTTTCTTCCTCTGTTTTTAATGGTGTCGCATTTTGTTTTGGGGAGGAGGGGTGGTCTGCTTTTCACTCCCAGACTTGGTGGCTCAATAGGCTGCTGTACCCAGGTCATGCCATCTCTCAACTGAATGCAGCCTTTAGGAAAAAAAAGAAGTCTCTCACTTGCATGGTTTCTTGCAGTTTCCCCAGTTCTCTTGCCCAAAAGTGCAGAACTTCAGAACCACCAGGAGGCCTCTGAGAGCTCTGTAAACAGGAGCACTTAAAAAAGAAAAAAGAAAAAAATTCTGGACTAAATATTCTCAGACGTACATCTAATCCCTAATGAAAGAATCCACAAATTCAAATAATTTAGGTTATTAAGTAGGGCTGGGATAAAATCTGCAGGAAAAAACCCCTCACAAATCCCAGCTCCTCCCCATCCCCCCAGGGTTTGCAATTCTAGACTTAAAGGTGAGGGTGGATTCTGCAGAAGCCCTTTGCTAATTTACACTAATGAGTGTCAATTATGGCATTTTGCAAATTGGTGAATTAGCAAACAAAGATGTAATACAATCTAGGAGGCTGTAGGGTCCTTGCACAGGCAATGAAAGCCACATTTGACTCCAGCCTTGATAATCTCCATGCCTTTGCATGAGTGCTGGGGAAAGAGTGGGCCCTTGGCCTGCCTTCTGGGGACTCCCAGGTAGGAAGCCGGCCTGGATTCTTTTGTGGTTGCCTGGGCTTAAGGTAAATATGAGGCAAGAAGATTGCAGGTGGGGGAGGGCAGCATTCTCAGGCGAGCTGTGATGGTGTCCTGGATGATGCCTACACTAGAAGAGGAAGGAGAACCTGGAACCTCTGTATTCCTCCTCTCTGTGTAGGAAAGACTTCCTCAGTTGGCCCTGGAGGAGTTAATTTTGCAAAGAGTAACTGGGAACCTCAGTTCCTTAGACTGAAACAGTTCTCATCTATGATTAACATCATAGATGTTAAGACACCTGACGAAGGCTTCTTATTTTAATTTCCCCACCCTCCTTCCTAGGGTCCCACACTCTACAGGTATTTTTGGCCTCTTGCCCTGTCAAAGTTGAGCCTGAGACTACCAGATCTCACCGTGCTACCCAAGGAGAAAGTCTTTGCCAGGACGCACTGTGACTCATCCCACTGCTCTCCATCCGGCCGTCATTCCACCATCTTCTCCCCCAGCTGCAGACCCAGATACATGTGTATCTGCGAGGACTGGCAAGATAATAACAAGTTGCTTTGTTCTCATTACCACTTCCAGGAAAACCGGTCAGCCTGAGCTACAGATGTCCTTGCCGATTCTTCGAGAGCCACGTTGCCAGGGCCAACATCAAGCATCTCAAAATCCTCAACACTCCAAACTGTGCCCTTCAGATTGTGTAAGTTGGAGCATCATCCCTCAGGAATATTACATGTAATGGGTGCAGTAACATCTAACTGGCAGACTTGGTAAAGCTAGAGACACATGTCAAGTCTCCAGCCTTGAACTTGGCAAAATTAGAGACAGTTGTTATACTGCGCAGATTTGAGTACACCACCAGGCAGTAGTTTCCAAACCCATTCTGACCCTTGTGGTGCCTTGCTATGCTCATTGTAGTCCTTGTCTCTTCTTTCCAAGCTTACTTCCTTCAGCACAGGAAATAACAGCATATTCGGACACATCTCCAGACTGGAGAAACATGGGCCTCATCAAAGTTTGTGCTCAAGTTCAGTAATTAGCCAGTCCTGCCAGTTTCAGGGCTTTGGTACTCTAAATTAATTCTTTCTTACATAGCACAAATTCACAAAACCCAAATTTAGTTGAAGTCATCTTTAACCATTTGGTAAAACTCAAAATTATCAGCTCACTTAACTACATTTTCTCAAACACAACATATCTGTTTTTGGTTTTGCTAATGCTAACATTTGATTTAATTCCTGTAGGAAATGAGACAAACCAAAATCACACATGCATTAAAACACAGAGATCTGTGGGCTTTGGTGCAGGTGGCTGGGCAAGGTGTGCAAGAAAGCCACACGTGACTATCCATTGCTTGGCACTCCAATGCTCCTATGTACCAATACTTGCACACAGTAAGCATCCTAGTGTGTCTAGATGCCAGGGAGGTGATGCTAGGCATCTCCTGGGTGAGATCTCACCTCCTGAAAAGTCCCAGTACTAAAAACAGTTGGGGACACAGCAGTTAGAATGGAAGCTGCAACTTCCTAAAGACTTTTTTACCCAACACGAACTTTTAGGTTCAATTTTTTTTCTTTCTAGCCTTTGCTGCCTTGATGGATTTGTCATTTACAAATTTTTCGGAGCATTAGAATATTAATGTATTTTCACTTACTTTGCTTGTAATAAAATACTATCTGTCCTTTGAGGGGTATGATATTTTATCAGATATTGAATTTAACAGCATTGGCCTGCTTTACAGTACAGATTATGCTGATTCACTTGCCTAGGAATGCACTTTATAATTTTCAGCTCCGGGCAGACACAAAGTCAATTAACAGTAGTACTCAGATTTGAACTTACTTCCGTCCACCTTGCTTCAAGCTACAACCCTCTACACACCTCATTCACTTAATAGGCAGGCTGTGCGAAGACTCCTCTGGGTGTCCCAGAGCCACAGTGCTGGCCTTAGTTGTCCTCATAGACCTGTGAGTGGCTGGCCAGGAGTGTTCTCAAGTTACTTGAGATTACCTCGTACCCAGGGCTTTAAGGACAGGGATCCAAAGATAAGTCCAGGTCTTTCTCCAGGAGTTTCTAGGCAGAGAGGCTGTGAATGGACTTGAGAAGTGAGAGGAAGATGTGGTATGAACTTTTGAAAAACAATTGAAATGATGAAACATTCAGTAAACTTGTAAAATCTCTCTGAAAACCATTTTCTGGCAAAGCATCTACACTACCTCTCCCCTAACCTGCACTGGCCCTCCCCTCATTACACTCTCACCTCTCCCCATCCCCTAGATTATTTCAGTTCCTCTTTGCAGATTTCCTGCTTCCAGGCTTACTCTTAATTCTGTCTCCCATGTACTATTAAGATGGTCCATCGAAATAAATACCTGCCTCTGTTACTCTCCAGTTTAAAATTCTCACAAGTTCCCATAATCATGCATATAAAGTCCCACTTCTGTCTACAGGCTTCTTGAGCATCCTGTCTCCCACTCTTCCTTCACACTCTCTGTGTGCTGTTACCCTCTGGTGTATTTGCTCTTGCTTTGCCCCCACCCTGCCATACTTCATTTGCCCAGCTCCTACTTATTCTTCACTGTCCAGCTCAAATGATCGCTATGGGAATTCTTTGTGGTATGCCCCCTAAAGACCTTTTCACTTCCTGTATCTCTGCTGTAAAACTTGCCACACTGCTAGCATTGTGTTTCACTAGTGCACTTTAGTTCCTCATGAACCTGAGCCTGCCAAGCAGGTACTTGGCTCCAGTAAAGGTTCTGACATGAGTGTCGGATGAACAAATGCACAGCACAGTTCACAGCAGTGCCTTCTCCTATTTAGCTGCACATTGTCTCTTCTTCTGTTTTGGCAGGGCAAGGCTGAAGAATAATAACAGACAAGTGTGCATTGACCCAAAATTGAAGTGGATTCAGGAATACCTGGAGAAAGCTTTAAACAAGTAAGCACAACAGCCAAAAAGGACTTTCCACTAGAGCTACTGGAGGAAAGCTAAAACTGTATGAAAGGTGAAAAGGCAAAGGTGCAGGGAGGAGGAAGGCCTGAATGATGAGGGCCAGGTGTGCCTATGGGGCAGTGCAGTGACCTGGGAATGGGCAAGAGGTTTGCCCAGCATATACACAATTGCATTTATGGCATATGGTACGATATCACAGCTTATATTCATTTGCACCCCGGACCCTTGCACATTGACTATTTTATAACTGGGGTTTTTCTAAGAAATTGTATTATCTAAACAGCATTTCTCTCCAGTCACTTCCCTCATGATCATCACAGTCATCATCATTCTCATTATTATTATTTTTTTTAATCAGTGATTACTTCAAGATTTGTATTTGGTTTGTTTTAAAGTTTTACCTCTTCTCCCCTGGGGAGTCTGAGCACAGTCAGGTGATAGCCAAGCATGGAGCTCAAAAAAGTGTCCCTCCTCCAGACGCTAAGGCATGGAGGAAGATTATGGGCAGCTCCCGCAGGGTACACCCTTCCTGAAATGAAGGCTCAAGGTGGCTTTCAGATACCGACTATGCTAGCCACCACCTGCATCTTCTCTTTCAAGCTCAGTGAATGTACCTGTGAGCTCCATGTAGAAGCCACTGCCACTGGGGGCTGTGCTCAGAGACCTACCAAACATTCTTAGCCTCTCCCTGCCTCCAAGAGCATGCTTTAATCTTGCTTCTGCTTCTCATTTCTGTATGCACTCAAGGGAGGAGGATGGTCACTGGGCTCCTGCCCTGCAGCTCCCTCCTCCCTTTGCCCTCCCTCCTGCTCAGGCCCTCTGTGAGTATCTGCTCTGCTCCTCCAGAATGAGACTGGCCTTCTCTTGGGGCATGGGAGACCATGTCTTTGCCTTCCCATGAACGACAAGTCTTTGCAGATTCAAATGCAGTTTTCAATCAGAGAGCTTGCTTTGAGGATTTGGTTTCTGTGATTGTCCCTGAAGCCTGTGTGTGCCATGAAGGCTGTACAAATACCAAGGTTTCTGAAATCTGAGGTGAAAAAATAAATGAAAAAACAAGCCTCTTGCCACTAACCCATGCTCCTGAAGCTACAGCAGGGTTTCAGGTTGCAATCAGAAATGTTGGCACAATGAAATTTCCACGCATAATTGTGATCCACAGATGGGCCTGGTGCTATTTGTAACTTTTTGCAAGGCATTTTTTTAATATATTTTTGTGCACGATTTTTAAACATTTCTTTAGAAAACAAATGTATTTCAGAATATATTTATAGTTGAACAATTCATACATTTGAAATGGAGCCATATGGATGTCAGTAGGTTACATTTTTCTATTATCTTAAACTACTGGCAGTTTGTAAAGAAATACATATGACAGAAATGTGATTACATTACAGCTTTTAATGTTAGCCACAGTGTATTTTTTCACTTGTACTAAAATTGTATCAAATGTGACATTATATGCACTAGCAATAAATGCTAATTGTATTATGGTATAAACATCCTACTGTATGTGGGAATTTATTTACCTGAAATAAACTCCATTAGTTGCTAGACGCGGAACTCTTAAACATTTCCCAGTTTTGTGAAAATAAGCTAGCCTACTGGTTAGGCGCTTTAGATCCCTCAAGTTTTTGCATCTCTCTCTCTCTTTTTTTTTTTAACCCAGTGGAAGCAGCAGTGCTAGTTTTCTGAAGAATAATATTCGACTCACTAATTCCTCTCCCATTCTTTCTCCTCGTTCTCCTAACATCCCCATGTAATCTCTAGAGACTCAACCCTTGTAATATCCAGCTCTCACATTTTCCCATGTAAAAATCCCATGATTCCAGCCCATGGTTAATATCTAGCTTTCTCTGGAACAGGTAGTCTTATTCCATAAATCATTAAATACCATTCAGCCTGAATCATTTTAATGTGATGGTCATGAGCCAGTTGCTCTAATAAAATTCTGCTAACCAGCTCTCTCCCTCGCTCTCCAGAACAATCCCAGTCATTCCCAGCAGGTGTGCACAGGCATCCAGAAAGGAGAGGTGGTGTGGGGCCGCCTTCTTTCTCCTCTCCTAGATGGCCTCCTGAACCTAAGCCTCCAGTCTCCTTTGATTTGCAATGCAGAGATTCTTTAGATAAAGCCAGAGAGTTCAGCTCTATATTGAGAAAGAAGAAAGCCCTGGAAAGCAGGTTGGGGTGAGATAGAGGACCATGTCCAGCCTGGCCCTGGCTGCCTTCACACCCTTTTAGATGTGAATTCCTTTCCCCCCTGGAAGCCTCAGGCAATAGCTAGAGCCAGGGTCAACTTGGCAAATTGGAGATTGCTGATACCAGGTTTTGTGGAAGCCCGTATAACATTTTTTTTGAATCAGGGCAAATATCTAACTTATTTTAATAAAATACTGATGGACAGTGTTTTGCCCAGGGACCTCCAGGCCTGGGACTGAAGACAGAGTGAAACTGAAACACAGGCCAGTGTTAAATATTGTGCAGACTGAGACAGACTCTTGTTTATTTCTTCATTATTAATGATTCTACTAATTTTATCGAAGGGGGCGCAGAGAAGAAAAAGTGGGGAAAAAAGAAAAGATAGGAAAAAAGAAGCGACAGAAGAAGAGAAAGGCTGCTCAGAAAAGAAAAAACTAGTTATCTACCACCTCGAGATGGACCACAGTGCACTCTGCTCTTGTCTCTCCCCGTGCTTTGTAAATTTGCTCTAATTCTCCTCCAGGGCAGACCTCCCTGCCTCCTGGGTGGCCACTCAGACTTCCAAAGGGGAGCAGTGCTTTACCACACCTGTGGCCACACTGGCTCCTGCATTTATGTGCTTATTAAGGTCTTTCCTGGTTTGCTAAGTTATGAAGAAAGTAGTTGTACAGAGACTGGAGTTGGAGTCCAGGACACAGGGACTGTGTGCTCAGGACCCCATCTAGAGTGTCTGGGGTCTCCAACGTTGCCCTGGACTGCTAAGCCTCCCACCCTGCCCTCCATTCCCTCTCAGAAGGCCCTTGATAACTCTGGAGCTTACATAGCTCTGCATACTTACGATCTGCTATGAAACTTGTATCTGATACCAGCATGTGGCCACCTAGCTACTGTGCAGAGCAACCTACTAGACCACCAGCAGAGCCTTGGCCTGCAGGGGGCATGAGTCCTATGCTCTCTCATTCGCTGCTGCTGGTGCTGCCCATCCTGGCCTTCTTGGGCAGGACTGGCTGTGGCCATTACATTTGCCGGTGATAAAGGACTCCTTTTCCCAAGTGTCCATGCTTGGCCCTCCACTGCTCTACCACCTAGAGTGGGACTTCTTCAGTACCCCCTCCCTAGGCCTTGGACTGTGCGAACAGCTTTACCTCCAAGCTTGGGTGGGTTTCTACACACCATGCCAGGGAGAGTGGATATGAGCTCTGCATCCCCAGAGAGCAGATGTGGAAGTGCTTCTCAGGGAACTCCCTTGCTGGTTAATTCATTTTGTAGATTCCTCATACGGGTCCCCGACAACATGGAGGAAATCCGTGAAGGGCCTGCAGCTCCAGGATGCCTAGCCTAACCCCTCCCCACTTTTTTTGCTGGAGTCTTCATGACCCTGTGTAATTAGGTTGTAGGACACAGATTCCTAGGCCTTCACTCATGGGAAATATCTGCCTAAAGTGAACATGGTTTAGTTTCTAAAACTTTCCTTACTCACCTCCCTACATAATTACTTCTGAGATTTCTTGCTAAGTCTCTAATTTATACCAAAAGGAAAGGGATCACAGGGAGGCCCTGATGTCAGTAGTGCTTTGAAAAAGGTTGCCTTAAATATCTACTCTTCTCCCCGTTCCCCCATTACACATAAACACACACACACTCTGCATCCTGGACCCCTCGTCATAATTTCAGTCCATGGATCCAGAAAGATGAAGTGGATGGAGGACAGAGCAGATGGATTTCAGGAGAAGACATCTCAAAGTCCCTGCATGTCATAATCACCTGCGTCACATAGCTCTGTGGACACATGCTCTAATGTGTTCCTTTGTGAGTGCAGCTTAAGAACATTACAGCCTTTCTTTCCCTGCTGTCGAAGTGTCCTGGTAGGCCCCTGCAGCCAAAGACCTTTTGTTCTCCACTTCCATTCTTTTTAGCTGTCTAACTCTCCCAGTCTGGGCCCCTCTTGCAAACAATGGGGATAGCAGGCTTATTCCTGGGTGTGTAGGGGCCCACTTCACCTTGCCCTCCCACCTCTGAAGGCATCTAGATGTTACCTTGGCTGCCTAAGCCTGTGGTAACTTTCTGAGGAAGCAACAGCAGGTCTGGTCCATGGGAGCTTGACTGGGCTAATCCTAAGACTTAAAAAAGCACCCGCGAGAAGGTCAGACCTGAGCTATCCCCCCACCTCACCCCACCCCCACTATCCTTCATTCCTCACACTGTAGAAGCATCCGTCTTTGTGCCTAGAGAGGGTGACAGGTTCGTCCTACATGCCAAGGAGAGCTGACTGCCCTCCAGCAACAGTAAGTCAAGCTGTTGCTGCCCTGAAGTGACAAACTGCTTTCTGTATGCCTCCCACCAATCCTGGGGCAGTTGGGGGTACAGATACTAAGAGAACTGGCCTCATGTTAGGAAATTCAGGAAAGCATTGTCCTGGCATTACATCACTCCATTGGCCTTGGACCTCGCTGTATCTGACAAATGGGCATAACCCCAGTCTTGCTGAAGTATCCCGGGTCACTGGGGAAGAGCTGAAGAGCTGGACCTCCATGCCATGGTGGGTTGCAGCTGGGCAATATTCACGCATCTGTGCCAGGTGAGCGGTGAGCAGGGCCACCCCTGTACTCAGTCCCTGGGCCACCCCTGGCCAAGCCACTGAGAGGTCCTGGGGTGACTGTGGGAGGTGGGTGGAAGCAGTGGGTGGTGCTGAGGCCCTGGATGAGCTGACAGCCTGGGCTGGGCTCCATGTGAGGCCAGGCCTAGCTTCTACACTAGGTGAAAATAGTACACCCTGTCGTGTGTGACCACTGTGCCTGGCTAGCTCCATGACCTCATTCATCTGCCATGCTTCATGCTTGCTGTATCAGTCTGTCCACTCTGCTTCCTACCTTCCATCCATTCCTCTGCTTCAGCCATGACGTCTCTCCTACTACCCTTCCCTACCCAGGGCCTCTGAAGAGAGATGCAGCACCATGGTGATTTGGAATTTGGAGATTAGGAGTGGGGGCACTGTTGGAACGAGCTCAGTGTCTCAGCGTGAGGCCTGGCCACTGCGAGAACTTGCCTTAATGGTGTCTCCCTCTCTTCTTGTTAACAGGAGGTTCAAGATGTGAGAGGCGCAGGTTGGGTCAGACGCCTGAGGAAGCCTTACAGTAGGAAGCTGAGTCTGAAACAGTGTTAAGAAGGGCCCCAACAGTTCCCTTATGCAGCCTGGGCGGGGCTGAATGCATTTCCCAGGGCTTTGTTTTGCACAGTTTGCCTTACTTTCACTGTTTGATTATGTAGCAAAATATATTCTGTTTATTTTCATTTAGCTCGATTATCTAATGTCACTGGTGGCAGATAGGAACTTAGACAAAACCATTATAATTTTACATTATAATATGTTTTCCATGGAGCCCCTGGTCTGACTACGGGTTCCTGAATTTTATATTCCTGAACTGCACAGGCTGGGACCCCAGGCTGAGGGAGCCTTGCCTACATTATCATGTTCTGGGACCGACAGCCACTAGGAGATATCAGGACTAGTCAGCATGGGCAAACCCTAGTGAAGGCAGCCACAAGGGATAATGGAGGGTTAGGTTCCAGAGGGCCAGGCAGGAGGCCCACCCTTCCTCTAAGTGAGCATCACAGGGCTTCCCTGAGCTAAGGCAGGCAGGAGTGTGAGGCCAGGATAGGGCAAGATGCACCCTTCATCCCGAGCTCTCCTCTACATCTCATCACGTTCTTCTCATCATTCTTTCTCTCATCCATCATCATGTGTATCCAAGACTGTCTCCATGACCCTGGAAAAGAACTCTCAAGATGAAAGCTTTAATTTAAACTGAGCACCAAGAAACAAATCAAAACATATTGTGTTGCCAGGTCCTGGAAATGCTGTGCACATCTGTGTCGTTTGGAATATTATCTGTTGTCCAATTCTCTGTTTTTGTTCAAAGCTAATGTCCTCTGTGCTGTATTGTGGGTTCCACACATGCAGAGGCCGAGAGCGAGGAGATGCCCCTCAGGGTCTCTGACCAGGCCCCTGATTAGGGCTGTGATATTTTTGAATGGATGACTTTGTGTTCCCCACTGATCACAGAGCCATGGTGGATCAACAGAGCTCAAGGGAATTCAGGTTGCAGTAGTACTGACCTCTGAGGTCACTGACCCTCAATGTTTCCATTGATGTTGATACCTCAGAACTATAGAGTGCTTTAACTTTGTTGTGTCAAGCCCAGCATTTTTCTGGGAATGACAGGAATAACAAGAAAAAATTCTCAACTTTTTTTGGTTTGGAAAACCTGATCCATAAAATATTCAATACTGAGTATTTCTTCCTGATTAAAATCTAACCTCATTTTTTTTTCACCATTTGGCAATCCCTCATCTTTTGCCTTGCACAGTGGACCCTGGACCTTCTCTGCTACTGCTGTTACCTGTGCTTCCAGGACATCCAGCAAGGCGTTCCTCTTAGAAAATGATGGAGCATTATTAAAGTTGGTTAAGAACCCTGATGTTTGGGGCATTTCCCTTTAATGAGGGCATTTTTTAGAATTACATTAAACAGCTTAAAATTTTTGCTTTTTAAAAAGGTAGGCACTTGAGGGTTTTTTGCATTTTTGCTTATTTGTTTGCTAGTTTATCATTTGGTCTCACTAATATTTTTCCCCTTTGATTAAAGATCCCAGTAAAATTTTTATAATTAAGAAAATAGAAAAAAAAGGATTAAATAAGGAAATATATCAATTGACAAGACACTGCAAATAACATGCAGAAAGTATAGTATAGTAAATTTATCTTGAATTGTAGGTGTCTTTATATTTAATAATCTTTGGGTTATTAGTAACGTGTTAGGCATTTCTATAAATATTTCTTAAAATTTGATCTTTATGGTAGAAGGCCAATTCATCAACCAAAAATTCATGTCCTCTAAACAGCTATGTTATATTGAAAAAAATAGAGTATCGGGGACCTTTATTAGTTATGAGGGATACAGAACCTTCTTTTAAAATTAACCTATCTCTATAGGGCTCCTGAATTATACATGAAATTATTGAATTTTCAGTGGTAGGGTCATTTTCCAGGTAATCTAAGATATTTTAAAATCTCATGAAAAATTTGGAAGCATCTTTTTCTAGAATCCATGAACCAGAACCATTAAATCTGTTACTCCAAGGAAATAAATATGCCCCTGAATCCTGATTACAGTTAAAGAATCATTTCTGTTTCTCCCCTATAGGAGAAAAAAATAGGTAAGAGTAGAAACTGCAAGAAAAATTATTTGTGTAACAATTTCTCTACTTTCAATCTGCTTCTAAAAGGAGACTTCCTACCTAAAGCAAATATGCATTTAAATAGGTCATTTGCAAAGGAAAAGGCTCTCCCTCTTGCTTTCAAAATACAGGTCAAGTGCATTAGGTGATTAAGGGTCACCCAGCTGTTTCTCCAGGTCCAGAGCTGCCTCTACCTGAGCTTCTCTTGGGCTTGTTGTAACCTCCAAGGTGGTCCTCCACTGCCAGCCTCTGCATCTCTGGGAGAGGGGCGACTGTAGGGACTGGGGCTCACAAACATGCTGTTTGTTGGAATCTGAATCTCTGCCATGTGTTGTTTGCACTGTTCTTTGTCCCACTTCTGCCAGGTGCTGAGACCCCAGCGAGGAGGCTCAGGAGAGGCTCTCTGCTTGTCTGAGCAGAAGGCCTGCATAGCAAAAGGCTACAGTGCTCCCTGTGTGAAGTCCAGAGAGTTTCTAAGCCTTTCTATTGGATCAGATTTCATCTTCCTTTTCTGACTACGGTCTGATATAATCACCATAGGCTCCCTCACTGGGTCTTCATCAGCTTTCCCGGGTGTCACACCCTTTTGCAGCTGTGGAGTCCTGATCCCTCTATACATCTCCCCTGAACCATGCTGAGGGAACCCTATTCTTGGGAAATGCTCCCTAGAAATATCCACATCCGCTCAACAGACCACTGACATAGCCAAGTTAAAAAAAGAAAATAACACAGAAAACTTGTTATTCTGAAAACTCGCTGGACTCTCAGTCTCTGAGCAGTGATGGATTCAGTGTTAAATGTGATGAATACTGTATTTTGTATTGTTTGAATTGCATCTCCCAGATAATGTGAAAATGGTCCAGGAGAAGGCAGCTTCCTGTATGCAGTCTGCTTTTTTTAAAAAATAGTAACATCTCATTTTGAGAAACAATTTCTACTTTGAAGTCATATCAATGAAAAGATGTATATGCACTTATAATTGTCCTAATAAAGACATGTATTCAAATGTAGCAGCCAACAGGCTGAAATTAGTATTACCAATTGAATTTTCCAGACTTGGTTTTTCTCCCTCAAACCCTAGACAGAGGGGTGTGTAATCTTAGCTACTGTGGTTAGTTGAAAACAGGCCATTGTAATGCTAAACATGAACAAGAATTCTGGGGGCCTACCTGCCTCTCTAAGTCCACTGATTCTTTGCTAGGAAAGGCATACCCTTTTTTCCACTTGTACTTGGTTTTGCTGGAACCACGTAAACACAAGCTGGTCCTCTGCTCCAGAAAGGATGGATGGTTTTGTGCAAGGGCCCAAGTATTTGTCTGAGAGCTGTGGTGTAGGAGATCTCTCTCTACTCTGTACTTGTCAGGTTTAGGGGAAGAAAACAGAGGCCCTGTTTCTGAAGGCACTGCTGAGGACCCAGCACCCTGTACCTTTTCTGTCCTGTGCAGGGGCCCTTCTGGAAGCCAGACACTGATTCTCTCAACTACTGCCAGCCAGCACTGTTGTGGACATTGCAGACAGGGATGAGCCTGACAGGCAGAGCTTTGTCCTTACAGAGGTCAGCCATTTCACACGGTTATACCACATTCTCTCTTGTCTGCAGTCAATTATGCTGGAAAGAGAGGCCATACAAATACCCCAAATATCTAAGTACAGATTATTCTGTCCTCTGGACCTTTTTGCCTGGAAGACCAGATGTGACCAGCTCACTGCTGTGCTCAGAACCTCCCCATTATGTATAGGGTGATGGCAATGTGGTTGCTATGTTGCAGATGGAATGAAGGAAGAAAGAAGGGTCAGAGGAGGCCACAGAGGCATTGTGGTGTCCTGAGACAAGTGCGGGTGTGGAGATTAGCAGAGCAGTCCTTAAGTCCTGGTCTCTCTGCTCACTCTGAGATTTGAGACATACTCCTTACCCTGAGTCTCAGTCTCCCCAGCTATGACACTGAAGCTTAGTATCATCAGGAGATATGAGGATTAGACTGGAGCCATTTTGCTCCCTCTCTCCACTTGCTGTTCCCTGTAGTCCACAGAGGTGGAATCAGTTCACAACCGCTCTACTTAAATGCTTAGCAAAGCTTAGACACCAACTGGAGGTACAAGTGATTCAATTTGAGCTTCTCCCTCACAGCTGTCAGGTGGAGAGAAAGAAGCTTCTTTGTAGGAGTTAACAACATCTGGGTTAATTTTCAGTGACGTTGACTCTTCACAACGATGTCATAGAAACAAACAAACAAAAAATCCAGAACAGTGCTGGCCTACTGTGCTCTACATGGCTGCTGGCCCTCATTAGTCAGCCAATATCTGCGATGCCTGGCATGTCTGTACTAGGTGATATGGAGACTATGGTGAGCAAGACAGCTTGCTCTCTGATTTCATGTAGCCTATAGTCTGGCAGGCTAACTTACAATTAAGTGAGCATATTCCTAAAGTGTGGATCATGTAAGAGAGGTGTCAGAGAAGCTAGAATACCATCAAGGGCTTCTAAAAGAAGCTCTGACAAAGCTGAGACCTAAGAGAAGTAGATTCTTTTGGAGTGATCCATTGACCCATGAGGACTGCAGTTGAGAGCCCATGTGAGGTCTTGCTGTGAGTTAGAAATGAGAACTTATTCTGCCAGGGGTGTAGCTCATATGAGGATCCAAGCGTGAGGGCAGAGGGAGATGGATTTCAGCTCCCTCACTCTCCTCACTGCACCCTTGTGTAGAGCACAAACGTCACAAATGAAGCTGAGAACTGTACCACTCATGAGAATGGGATCCTGGCAGCTGGGAAGTACAATGAGGGGCTCCCCTCAGCACAACTGATTGGATGGTGCGGATGCCTGGCCCAGGCTGGCCAATCCAATTTTCTGTCCCTGGAGAACATAGCTATGATTCAGACATCATCAGGTCCTCCTGGGTTCTCTGTGCCTACAACTGAGAACCTTGCATGCAGGAATGTGGATAGTGGGAAATAGAGAAGTAGAGGAAGCTACAACTGTATAAAACAGATTCAGAAAGAGAAGTGAGGATGAGAGACCTATTTGTCCTAGAGATGAGATGTGGCCACCCACATGGGACAGGAGTGGCTAGGAAGGTCCCTTGTGTGGTTCAACTTCACTCCTTGCTCTTGGGGTCTGTGTATTCTAAATAAATCCTGCTGCACAGCTAAAATGAGGATTTCTACTAATTAACACCTAAATTACCATCACTACGGGCAATTAAGCAGGCAGAGTGGGCAAGGCAGGTGGGGAGCAAGGAGACTGGGCCATGGGCGAGCACACATGAGTTAAGTTGGAGACTTCCTCTCCACCCTCCCTTCCCCAGTGTCCCCAAGGGTCTTTTCTGGTCTCTCTCCCTTGGCTTCAGCTTGAACTCCAAGGAAAGACCATTCAGCCCTTTGTCTGCTTCTCTGTTAGGAATGATAAACAACCCAGAGGCATTCCCTAAGCTCCTCCCTGCAAAAAATGTGCACAGATTCAGTTTAGGGCCTATACACTCTTCCTTCCATGAAGGCACCGCCTGCACCAACCCAACTTGCCCAGCACCAATATGGGTTAGACAACTGGACTATTGTCAGCCTGTAGAGAGCTCAAGCTCAGCCTCAGGTATGTGGAGGGGCATTGGAAGTTTTTCCACAGCCTGTGTATCACATGAGAACGACAAACCGGGACAATGGAGTTCTAGGTACATCCATCCCTAGGGCACCCTCTGCCAGGCTATAAGCTCTATAATGTCTTGTTGTGGAACAGAGCTTTGTTCTCAGTGCCTAGAAGAGTGCCTGTCATCGTGGGTGCTTGACAAACATTTGATGAGCAAGCAGTTGTTCTTAGGTTGAGAGGCATCAACAGGCCCTAGGAATGCAGCCTCTGGACAAGCCACAGCCAAACCCTGATGTTTCTACTTGACACTGGAGCTACTCTCAAATTTCAAGGAGGTTGCTCTGCTAAGTTTCCAAGAGTTAACATTTGAGAGCAAATGAGGTACGTCTAACTCTTGGCCCATAAAACCAAACAGAAACAAAGCAGAGTGAAGCCCTAGATGAAGCCTCTTACACTCCTGACCCTCTGTTATTCCTGTGAAAGGAAGGGGAGAGTGGAATGGCAAGAGGTGCTTAGGGACTGGGTGGCCAAATGGAAGGAGCCCTGGATTTGTAGTGAAAAGGAGTAGTTGCTCATTGCTGTACGACCCATCCCCAATTAAATCTAACTCAATCCACACTGCACCTGCACCTCTGCAGCTGATTGAAGCTCAGAAAAAATACATCTCTGCTGTCTGGTCTCTTTGAATTCATGGTGCTAACCAGAAGTGGCTCCTCATTGCTGCTGGAACCTATCACGTATCTCTGTCTTATTTGCTTCTCTTTCTCCTAGGTGCTCATTCTACACTTCTTCTCTTAAAATCTTCATCCTTTTCTTCCTGAGTACTCTCAGTGATGATTTGGCTTCTATGTCAGAATAAAACAGAGCAATTAGAAGGGGATTTCCATGGGCTTTAGCTCTCATCCACCGCCTGTCCAATCTGCACCTACCATCTCTGCTGTCACATGGAACGCTGTGCTCCTGGATGCCCTGTACTGGGAAGCGGAGCCCATTGTTTCTCACCTCCCCAAGGACATCTCTCCTGACTTTCCTCTATCTCTTGCACCATAATTGTTTTACTCTATATGTCAACACACTAACATGCTATAATATCTCCCATCAAAAACAGAGCAAAAATAAATAAATAAACATCCCTATATTCTATGCTTCTACCTCATGTTCCCCACAGCTTCTGCAGTATTTCTCTGCTTCTCATCACAGTTTCTCAAAAGAGTTGTCCACTTTATATCCTCCTCTCTCCTTATCATTCTTAAACCCACTGCAAGCAGATTTTGACTCTACCACTCAGTCCACTAGAACTGCTTTTTGTTAGGGTTGTTACTGAGCCCTGTGGGGAAATCCAATGGTCAGTGATCATTTCCCAGCTTACTCAGTTTCTCGGCATGCTTTGGATCACTGATCATTATCCTTGAAACACATTTTCTTGTTGGCTCTCAGGAGACCGCTCTTGACTGTGGCTTTATACTGTCTTGTTTCTCTTTGCTGTTTCTTCTTCATCCTTCAGACATCTAAACACACAAATTCCACATGGCTTAACCCTTAGATGCTCTTCTTTCACAGCAGGTGGACTCATTCACTCCCTTGGCCTTGAAAAGCTAAGGAACCCAAAGTGATCTTTCTCCTGACTCCAGGCTGGTACACCCAGCTCCTCCTCTGTGATTTCTCACATGCAAAATGAAACTCTTAACTTTCACTTTTCCCCCCAACCTGATCATCCCCATTTCTGCAGATGACAAGTCAATTTCTTCTAGTTGCTCAAGCTAAAACATTATAGTCATCTTTCATTTAATTTCTTCTCTCACAACTTCTAGCTAAACCATTAATTAACTCAATTAATTACCTTCAAAATATATCTAGAACCCAATCACTTTTCATTGCTACCATCTTAGTCTAAGCCACAGCTATCTCCTACTTGAATCACTGCACTGTCCCCGCAAGCTGGCTTACCCTCGTATCATGGGATGCCCTCTCAACAGCAGCCCTCTCAACCATGCTCAGCTACATAAGCCCTACTCATACCAGACAGTGGCTAACAGAAACTACACCTGCTGGCTCCTGTCACCTTTTTGACTTCACCCCTCTCTCTGCTCCAGCCACACTGGCCTACTCTCCCTTGAACAGGCCAGGCCCATCCCTGACAGAGGATTTTTGTGCTAGGTATCCTCCGCCTAGATACCACGTGTTTACCCCCACCCTTCTTCCAGTCTCTGCTTGTAATCACCTTGTCAGAAAAGTCTTTGCAGACTTTCCCATCCTGTACAGAAGCCCCTCCTCTCTGCTGGCATTTCCTGGCCACCTTATTCTGCTCTTCTTCTCCATAGCACCACCTGTCATGTTTACTTGTTTATTGACTGCTTCCCCACACAAAAGGGTTAATACTATGTGGAAATAAAGGGACTTGGTCTGTTTTGCTCACTAATTATTCTTAGAGTCTGGCACATAGAAGGTACTAAAGAAACATTTTTTTTAATGATTGCTTAATAAATCAACAGGATGTTAACATATTGAAAGCTTTCTTTACTTATTTCTAAAATAAAGATAATAATGCTCACCTCACAAGGTTATGCATTTGTTTGCATACTCAAGATCACACCGATAAGTCATGATTTAGACCCAAATTCATATTATTCCAGTGTTCATATATCTGTGGTCACACACACAGCCTCTTTTCTAGAATTCCCTGACCCTCCCTGCTGGAGACTCCAGAACATGAAAAATGATAGTTGTTCATTTTCTGTGAGCCAAGATTAAAGAATTGTCCCTCTCACATCATACTTAATGGTGGAAGTAGATAGTCTTTTCTCTAATATCAGGATGAATATAGAAGTACCCACTCTCACCATTCTTATTCAACATAGTACTAGAAGTCTTAGAGCAATCAAGCAAGAAAAAGAAGTATCGGAATTTCAAAGAAAGGAGTAAAATGTCTCTTTTCAGATAACATGATTTTATATATAGAAAATCCTGAAGACTCCGCCAAAAAAATCTGTTAGATATAATCAATGAATTCAGTAAGGTTGCAGGATACAAAATTAACATACAAAAATCAGTAGCATTTCTATACAATAATAACAAATTTTCTAAAACAGAAATATAGAAGTTGATCCCATTTACAATAATATCAAAAACAATAAAATATTAGGAATAAATTTAACTAAGAAAGTAAAAGCTCTCCACTCAGAAAGCTACAAGACATTGATAAAAGAAATTGAAGACACAAATAGAACGGTATCCCATGTTCATAGACTGGAAGAATAAATATTGTTAAAAAGTCAATACTACCAAAAGCCATTTATAGAGTCAATGCAATTCTTATCAAGATTCCAAAGATTTTTTTTTACAAAAGTAGAAAAACACTCGTTAAATTTATATGAAAGCACAAAATACCTCACATAGTCAACGAAATCCTGAGAAAGAAGAACAAAACAGGAAGCATTAAACCTCCTGATTTCAAGCTATGACATAAAGCTATAGTCATTAAAACAGTATGATAGTAGCGTAAAAATAAATAGACCAGTGGAACAGAACTGAGGGCCCCAAAATAAACCCAAGCATATATAGTCAACTAATATTTGACAAGGGCACCAAGGACACTCAATGGAGAAAAGACAATCTCTTCAATAAATGGTGCTGGAATAATTAAATATTCACATGTAAAATAATGAAACTGGACCCATAATTTATACCACTCATAAAAATTAACTCGAAATGGATTAAAATCTTAAATATAAGACCTAAAACCATTAAACTCCTAGAAGCAAACATAGGAATAAAGCTCCTTAATATTGGTCTTGGTAATAAATTTTTTGGAATCATTCTTTAGTCATCTCTAAAATAAAGATAGCAACACTCATTTCATAAAATTGTGCATTTGTTTATGTACATAAGGCCACAACCAAATGATACCTAAAGCACACACAAAATTAAAAATAAACAAGTGAGATTATATAAAACTTAAAAGCTTCTGCACAGCAAAAGAAATCATCAACAAAGTAAAAAGACACTTATGGAATCGAAAAAATATATTTATAAACCATATACCTAATAAGGAATTAATATCCAAAATACATAAAGAACTCATACAACTCAATAGCAAAACAACAAATGGCCCAATTAAAAAATGGTACCTGAATAGACATTTCTCCAAAGAAGATATACAAAAGGCCAATAGGTATATGAAAAAAATGCTCAACACCACTAATCATTAGTGAAATGTAAATTAAAACCACAATGAGATATCGCCTCATGCCTATCAAAGTGATATTATTAAAAAGACAAGAGATGACAAGTGCTAGTGTCAATGTAGAAAAAGGGGAATCCTGGTACACTGCTGGTAAAAATGTAAATTGGTGCAGCCCTATGGAAAACAATATGGAGATTCCTCAAAAAATAAAAAATCGAACTACGATGTGATCCAGCAATTCTACTTCTGGGAATATATTTAAAGGAAATGAAAGCACTAACTTGAAAAACTATCTTCACCCCCATGTTGATAGCAGCATTATTTACAATAGCCAAGATATGGAAAAAACTGAAAAAAAGCTGAACCTATGGTGGTAATCATTTTACAATATATATAAGCCAAACCATCGCGCTGTATGCCTTAAACTTATACAGTGATATATATGTATCTATTATTTGTCAATAAAACTGGGGGAGGGGGGAGGAGGAAAGGATCATCCCTTTCCCCAGAGGCGCCTCCTTCTGAGTGTTACTTCCTCATGTAGGAACCTGTACATACTCTCTATGCAGATCATAGGGCGGTCAGTGCTGGGCCGGAGTCCAGGGGCAGGAAAGCCACAGCCAGTGCAGGTCCCTGGGATGAGATTTCTGTAGTCATGACAGGCCTGACTTAGGGCAGTGGACTGCTGGACAGGGCCCTAGAGGAGCATGATTCCAGAGACATTGCCAAGTGGAAAAGAACAATTAACAGGGGTCAGCTACTGAAAACCAAAACTGTATCCTTCCACAAATGGACCCAGCTGAGAAGTGGCAGAATGGAGATTCCAAATTAGGTCTGTTTGGCTCCAAACAGTAGCCCTTAGCTATTAGGATTCTCCACCTTACTTCTAGGGTTTTTCATGCCTTTCTCACTGCCCTGCCCAAGTGAAGAGCTCAGTCCACCTGACTGTTTCTCCTTGGCCTAAAGGTAGATGCTGACAACCAGACTTGGGAAGGATGGCTAACCCTCCGGGAAGGAGGTAAAGGAAGGGGCCAAGAACTCAGGAAGAATAGGCTGCAGCAGTGGCTGTGCTCAGCTTTCCAGAGCAGCAGCAGATCTCTGTACTGCAGCTGGGGAAGTTGCTCAGGAAAAGGGGTGACCAGTTTTTGTTAGTCTGGAAGGCCAGATGCAGCCACAGGCTCTCCTTGTTCTGGCCTCTTCTCAGACATTTCCTTGAACATGAGACAATCAGCCCAGGTCACATGGGCTTGTAGGCTATGAGGAAGCAACCATTCTGGGCATTCTCAAGGTTCAGGGAGGTGGCTCTCCGTCTGGCCAGTATGGGGACGCCAGCACCATGTCTGGGCCTTGACACCTGGGAATGAGGCCTGCCATGGACCAGCTCTGTCCAGCTCTTCTTCTGAGAGAACACCTGCCCAGGGGTTGTGTGGGCCTGCCCTCCTGCTCAGACGACCAAAGGGAACTGGAAGCTAATGCATTCATTGCATAGTTCTTTGAGTCAGCAGGACAAGTTACCAGTGGGGATAAACAAACGCCTTGGTCAAGTGCTTTCCATTCAGCTCATATTTCCAGGACAGCCTGTGACTGCTAGGCCAATGAAGGTACTTCTCAGGCACAGTTGTCTTCGATCTGCCCAACACTCCAAGAGACCAGCCCTCTTTGTGTGATAGACACAGAGATTGAGTCCAGGGCAGCTGCGGATCCTCCATATCTCAGAGCTGGAACATATGGTGGCTAGATCTGATCCTGGGCTGTTTGGCTTCAATGAACCAAACCACCTGTTCTTGCACTTTGCAAACCAGTAACCCAGGCAGAGGTGAGCTAAGCTCCAGTTCTGCCCTTGTGGCCCAAGGGTATTTCTGGAGTTTAAATGAGAGTCTACCTAGAAGAACTGCTGGACAAACTCAGGCTGTGAAATCAGTATAGCCTGTCAAGAGCAGCAACTGGAAAAAATGCAGTAGTATCAAATAGAAAAGAAAGAAGAGTGTGGAAAACATTGACATATGTCACACCTACTAAGGGGTAAAAATTATGTGTGTGAATGTTTTATAATGTCAAGTGCGATTTTTATTGTAGATTGGTCAAAAAAGTGTTCTGCCCTTATGTACATAAAACTCAATGATGAATGTGACTCACCCTCCCTGAGTAGAAGAAGAGGATAACACTAGATGTCCTTGATTTAATAAGAGTTTTAAAAACATTCTAATGTTCTCAAAATCAGGACATATTTTACAATTACAGTATATGTCTAATGGCTATTTTATTCTTTCTTGAAGCCTTGTAGGCTTTACAATTAAATGATGATATTTCTGAACCAAAACACCATGGTTACAATCACTACCTTATTTTGGCCATCCTGTTCTGTTCTCTTATATCAGCATCGGACTTAGTTGTTCAAGAATAGAGCATCTGACTAATACGTGTTTAAAAGTTGCCACTGATCCTAGGCATAGGGAAGAACTGGAGGCTCGAAGGTCCAGGGGAGAGCCCGGCGCTGCATACGATGCTGCAACAATGCATCCAAGAGCAGGATATCTGACTCCAAAGCTCATCTGTGTGCTCTCTGGAAAAGCCTGGGGTGTGAGCCATCCCAGGAAGGGTATAGCCTTTGCTCCATGCTTTTAAATAATAATGAAACAGATCTCACTCACCTGGCACTTTTCCCTGCAGCTGCCAAGGCCTGTGTCTTTAGGTGATAGTAGGCCTCTGCTGTAGCACCTCTTCAGGGAACTCAGTTCCAATAGGGCAGGACTCATGGAGATCCCGGCTGACCTCCCTAAGCCTGGTCCTTATGAACCTGTGTGTTGGGTCTGCCTCTGAGAAAACTCAAGGGGTAAGGGCCTGGAGCCTGGGCTCCCAGAAAGCAGAGGAATGGAATCCCAAGATTCCCCCCTAAGAGAATCATCCCCTGTGCAACAAAGGATATCAGTGATGTTATTCAGATATCTTTACAATGTCCTTAAATAATGGAGTAACCATGTACCCTGATATGTCCGGATAATCCCAGTATCTGCCTGTTGTCCCAGAAAAATGACTAACAGTGTCCTTTCTCTCTCAGAATGTCCTAGTTTAAATGATTAATAATATGGTCACCTTATAAATAAATAAATGAGTTTGTGAAGTCTGCTGAGCTCATCCTTAGAATGACAAAAGATTCTGTTCCTTCCCGCCCTCTTCCTCCTCTGTCCCCTCTTCTCCCTCCAAGAGATCCTGAGCCTCAGTCTCAAGTCCATGCCCCACTTCCTCCCCTGGCCCTCATCTCCTCTCTTCACCTAAACCTGGAGCCACTTTCTAAGGCATCTGAATCTCCAGCTTGGCCTTAGGCTCCTCATCCTACAGATACAAGACTGAGAGCCTGGCCTAGGAGAGGCAAGCTCAGAATCTACAGGTTGAGAATGGTCACTGAGCCTGTACTCAATGCCTACCCTGTCAAATACTATACCTGAGACCCAGGCAAGTCTTCTAGCCTCCCTGAGCTCTGGTCTCCTTGTCTGTGACCCCTTATCTGCAGCTCATGAGCCGGGAGAAGGGACATCCCTGGACTGCCTCAGAGGTGGGTCAGGACTGGTGCCTGAGTGCAGGTAAGGATACCAAACTAGAGTTTATGGCATCTTTCCACATGCCAGGTATGTAACACATACTAACTGATGCTCTGTGCTCCCTGCAAGGGAGGTGGTATTTCTGTTTTACAGATGAAAAAAACAGTCAAGTTACAGCACTTTCCAAAATGATGTATGTAAAAGTAGTAGAACCTTGAGTTTCCACATTTTTTATTTAGCCCTTTGCATCACTAGTTAGCCCTCTTTCCTACGTGTCTCACGTGTAGCCATCCAGAAATAAAAGGGAGGTATTAGGGAGGGAGGGGCTATGATGACTTGAGGGAGTAACTTTGAGCTTAAGGGGCACTGGACACTTACTTCCATGCCACCTGCTGGAGGCTGCCCTGGGGTGCAAAGGTAACATGATTCAGACTTGCACAGAGTCTGGCATTCATGAATTATGTGGATGTGACAGTGCTGAGACCTCCCAAGTTGTGAACAGCCATGGGCTCAGGACGCTGGGTAAAACAAATGCATTCCTGAATTGGAAAAAGGGAGAACTCACCCTGCCTTGACCAGTCAGCACGGAGGAGGGGGCCAAGGTGGAGGCTGATAGAATAACAGGAATAAAGACCATAAAAACGATGCCAGCTTATGTTTTCCAAGTGTAGATTAGGTGCCAGAATTAGGGCTGGCAGATGCATGATGCCATCAACCTGACATTCTAGAGAGAAAGTGACTTCTCAGGACTACCCAGGATTGATTGGTAGTAGACCTGGACCTGATCCTCTCCATTTCTATATGGTTTTGGTTTGAAGGCTAGTGATAAGGTCTTTGTGGCTGGATATCCTGAGTGCCAGAGTGCAGTACTAAGTTGGGGTCCTCTATCTGGCTTTGCCTCTCAGAACCTGTAAACATGCAGATCTTGCCATCATTTTTCAGAGGTGCCTTCCATGTCTTCCATTTGTAATCAAACCTATATCTTTGTGAAGTGCTAAGCACTCTTGGTGATGTTTGTCACTTCAGTGGTCTGTGTTGAGTATTTCTTTGCTGGAGGCCAGGTTGGGAAAAAGGACTGAAGTCTCCTCACTTTGGCTTTTTCCCCAGGCCTTTCTCCCCATGCATTTCTGACAGGGTGGCCTGAGCTTTTGAAGTACCCAAAGGACATTTTCATAAAGTCAAAGTTTAGGAGTCCGCAGGCCCAAAATCCACAGACACTGGGCTCAGCCCGTTTCTTCCTTTTCCTTTTCCCATCCCCATACTGCTCTCTGCCTGATTCTCAAACCCATCTTCAGGGCTCCCCTAGCTCCTAACTTGGCCCTTCGCTAAGATGTCTCATCTGGGTTTTTGAGGCCTGTTCCCTTTGGCCCTCGGTTTGTCAGCAAGTGTCATCAGCTCTGCCCAGATTCATGGTAATGTCCAGATCCAAAATATCCATCCTGGGGCCACCAATAACTCATTGCAAGAAATTTTAATTTTTTGTTGAACTCAGTATTCAAACAAACACCTGAAGTTATATAATTGCCATCCACTGCAGATCCCTGACCCGTGGCTTCAGAAAGCTTGGGACAAAGGTGCCTCTGGCCCAGACCCAGGGGCTCTTTAAAGCCACCCATCCCTGTGAGGCACACAGAGCACATTCAGTCATAAATCTGCTGCCAAGGACTTGGTTTGAAAACCATTTTTTCTCCTTTACCTGTGAACTGAAAATCTTTTATCTGGATTTCACTATTTCTTAATTTTGCTGATGATTCATCCATAGTTTTGAACATATGCGTTATTAGGAGTCCCAACTTTCATCCTTCACTCCCAATTGTTCCAGCTTCAGCAAATTCATTCTACCAACTGTGCTGCCAGGCGTCCCCAGCAATACCTCATGCTAATGTAACCAAGACAGAGATGCCTTCTTTCAGCAGCTAGATGGTCTCCCATTTAAAAAAAAAAAAAAATGCTTTCCAAGTAAAATAAGACAGACAACAGACAAAATCCTCACCGGGGTTCCCCCCACACCCACCTCTTAGTATGGTCCCCACCTAGAGGCTGCTTAAAAGGCTGTACAGAAATGACGATGCAGCTTAGAAATAAGACTCTGTCTCCTCTTCTCCCAATACATTGTGAGCTGTTTTACAGGAATCAGATTAAAATGGAACAAATGTATGATGTTCCCAGCACTGAAATGTTCCTTTCCCATTACTTTTGTTCGCGTGTTCATATCATTCAGCATCAGAGTGAAACAAAACGAGACAGAAAGAGGCATCTTTAGCAGGTTTGGGCTTGGAATCATGTCAAGAACTAAAGACACTTGTGAGAAATCCCATCTCAGAGACCCAGCCAAATTCAAACATTGGATGAGCCAGGGGGGCGTTGCCAGCCTTTGAGAGCAGCTCATGCCTTGACTTGCAACTCTTTGGCCATGTCTCTGATGCTTAGTGCAATGAAAGGCAGATTCCCAGACCTTGCACTTCCCAAAGCCCAGAAACAGAAACACAAAAGCTTCCTGACTTCTTGGACATGGCCAGTGGAGGTAGTCCATCGTGAAGAGATATGTGGAGATTTGAGGAGAGTCTGGAGGAGAAAATCAAACAAACAAAAGTTGAAATGGGTGGAAAACAATGTTTATAAAATAATACTAAACATTTAGCTTTAAACAATGTGAAGAGAGACTTTTTGATGGTCTAGAACTTTTTAGAATTTTAAATGCAATCAATTTCTTTCCTCATAAAAGATTGAAAAGTACCTTAGAGGTAACAAGGTGTTAGATTCTGGAGTAGAAAGATCAGCCTCATCTTGCTTCTGAGTTCCCTTCCTGTGCTCAATAAAGTGTAAACTCACAGTAGATACTCAATAAAATGTTCTGTATGTACCATTCTTTTATGTGAAACCCTCCAAGAACTTCCCATAGTTCCCCTCTCCAATCCCATTTCCTGTCTCCATCCTCAATCATGCTGTCTTGCTCCTGCCTCCCCCAGGCTCCTCAAATGCACCTTTTCCTTGCCCAAGGCTTTTTCCCATACCTTTTTCCCCATGACTCCCCTTATCCTTCAACTGGACCCTCCTGTCCACCGAGATGCCTCCCTGATAACCCTTTCTGCTCCACCCCATTTCCTTTATAATCAGCAGGCCTCTGCATCATCTTTATTCCTTTGCTCATGTGTTGGTGGTCCATCCTCCCCACAGGCCACTAGCTCTAAGAGTCAGGCAGTGTTATCCACATCACACCCCAGCTGTCCCTGCTAGGACACCCTCTGAAGGTAGCTGACTATTCTACAGTCTTTTCTCTCTGGAAGTCTTCTCTCATCACGCAGCCAAATCCAAGTTTGTCTGCCTTCTCCTTGGTCAAAATCTGACTTACTATGCCAAAAAAAAAAGGCAGCAAACCTGCCACATGTTAACTATTTTCAATGCAGGGCCTGGGTTTTGTTGCTGTTGCCTATATGCCCTGAGGATTTTGCATTGATCAAATTATCATAATTAGAATAATGTGGCAAGCTAATAGTTCTCTAAACACTTTCATGTGGTTACATTTGCAATATATGTTAATATATGTTATATTTACATAAACTATCATATTTATTTTATTTAAAATAATTTAGATTAGCAAGTTTAATATAAAACTCTGTAACTTCCCAGGACTACTGACTGAAGCATTAGGAAAAATGGAATATACTATTTTGAACGTACTTGTGCAAAACTGGCAAAGGACTTGCTCACAAGCATCTATCTTGTTTAGCGCTTTTTTCTCTATAAATGTTTGGAAAGGAAATTATTTTCCTAATCTATTTTCAGTCAGTAGATAAAAGAAAAGAGAAAAAAGCAAATTCAAAAAATGGATTTAGTAAAAGAAATATAGAAAAGCAGAGACACGAAGCCAAGTCTAGAGGCAGCAGTATGATCTTGGGATAAGGCCTGGGTGGAGATCTTAGCCAGAGATGTTCTTTAGGATCCTGATCCCTAGGCTGTCACCAGTGAAATCAGTTAGGGGGTGGGGTCCAGGGGATGGTACTATTTTTTGCTGTGTAAGTAATCTTATGATGGGAAGTCACTGCTCTGGATAGTGGTTCTCAAATTTGAGGGATTATCAAAATTGCCTGAAGGCTTTGTAGGACACAGATTCCTTGGCTGCACCTCCAAAGCTTCTGGATCATCAGGTTTGGGGAGACTTAAGCAAGCAAATTTCTAACAGGTGACATGATAATAAGACTACAAAGTAAGAGAGAGACTGTGTTCGAGACTTTAAGCATCAGGGCTTATTAAACATTTTGGATGGTGTACAGATGATGACCATGTCCCAGGGGCCATAGGGCAAAAGAACCACAAGACTTCGAGAGTGAAATAGGTGCTCAATCTCTGGGGTGTTACTACAGCCCTTGTTAATCCTTACTACTCCACATACATTCCTCCCCACTGGTGTAGGGAGCTCCCTTTCTTCCAGGGGCATCCAGGACATTTCTTCCAACATTGATTATTGTGAAATCCTCTCTTAAATGGAGCTGTGTTTGGTCAGCCATACCTTCTACTGGTTGGTCTTAGCACACCTGGTAGTAAAGACTGCATCATCTAGATGATGTGAAAACCAGGGGAGTTTTCATCTTGGTTTCTCATTTAAACATCTCCCCAATACTTTCTTGGATGGTGTTCCCTGGTACCTGGCCTATGGCAGACCATGCCAGGACTGTTCTCAGCATGCTAATGCTCCAGTTCCTCTTCTCAACTCTGTTTTGTCCCCCAGGATGGAAGCCCTGTGACACCTTCCATTTCTACTAGCCCTCCACAAAACCAATTCAGGTGGGACGGTCACATGAAGTTGGGCACCAGGTTTAAAATTTGAACCTGTTTCTGTTGCTAGCCATAGGACCCTATAAAAAAAAAAAAAGCCCCTCCTTGTCTTTGACCCCCGGTGACTTCCAATTGTCTTTGCAGTCAGAATCTGGGGTAGCAGCTCTTATCACTGAAGGAAACTACCTGTGATCCCAGACCCACTGGCTCCTTGAAGCATCTTTTCTCTCATCTTGTGGAATGAAGGGCTTTGTGGGACTGGGTGGGGCTGGTCCCCACGCTTTCTCAAGGCTGGCCCTGAAGCGTCCTGGTGAGGGGCCCTGGTCCAGACTGCCCCTTCTGGGGCTTGGCAGTGAGCATAGGCCAGGTACCAGGGAACAACATTGAAAGTTGCTTCCAATCTCTTTTCTTTCTGATTTCTCTCCACACTCTTTGCTCTGTACCAAATGCCCAGAAACATGGCTTCCTGGATGCATTAGGTATGTCTTCCCCTTCTAAGCTTCCTATTCTATCTGTCCTCAGATTGCTAGAATAAAAGAGAGAGAGAACGAGAGAGAGAGAGAGAGAGAGAGAGAGAGAGAGAAAATTATTTCACTCAAACCCTGGGGGTGAGCACCTCTGGGGTCCAGGTGCTGATGTCCAGATGCTGAGAATCCTACATGTATATCTTTCATCCTGACTTCTCAGCTGAGTTTCAAACTCATTTATTCAATTACCTGCTTGGATATTAAAGGCATCTCAGACTTTTTATGCACAAAACCAAAATCTTGCTTTTCACAACCCCTTTGCCCAGGTCAGGTATATTTTCTCAGTTTTCCTATCTCACGTATCACACAGATGTTCCAACCAAAAACTTAGGTTTACCCATGATTCCTCAGCTCCACATCTCCCACCCTGCATCTAACCCAACAGCAAGGCTACAGGGCTTGTTTAAAAAGTAAATCAAACTCAAGCTCTCTAATAGCTCTCCCAGAGTCCTCTGAGCCTCCACACTTGATCACATCTGCCATTGCCTGTTGCTTCACCTGGCTGAGCTTTCAATGGATATAGAGAGAGCAAGCAGGGTTTGCAAGTGGATGGGGTGACAAGGGTGACAGAGGTGGAGGTAGGGACCAGTCCTGGAGCTTGGCAGGACAGACATCCTGCCCATTTACTGCTCCAACCTGGGTACCCACCTCTTCTCTACTTCCCAGCCCATCACTGTGGACTCAGCCTCTTTGTTGCTGCCTCCTCTTACCCCACATTCATGTCCCCATTGCTCTAATTCAGTTAATGCGATCCTCTGAGTATATTCAGCAGACTTCATTCTGTTCACTCACTTCCCTGCAGGACTTGAGGGCAGCCAGCTTCAGGGAATTAGGTATGGGGAGTGGGAGACAGAGGCTGTGGGGGACTCAATCCCTAAGATGGTGTGTAGAGACAATGCCACCAAAAGAGGTTACTTTATGGGATGGGATTCGAGGGAGAACTATGCAGAATATCTTTTGTCATCCTCCAGATCCAATCTTACTCTCTGGGTTCTGACCTCTAACCTGGGGTCAAACCTGGTCATCACTACTGTCTGCATCACCAACAGGAAGTGAGGAAGCAGGAAAGGTAAGGTCAGGATGTTTATTCCCTGGAACTTTCAGCCCAGGTCACTCAGACTTCTGCAGATGGAAGGTTGGGGCTCAGTCCAGAAGTGCCGCCTGACTTTGCATCTGGTGACTGCTTCTTCCCTTCTCCCTTCTCAAGAGGAGGCAACCCCGTATCTTGCTTTCACCTTTGTAAGGAGTCCCTTTATTAAATTCTTCTGAGATGACCTTAACTTGAGCATGCCATCTGTTTTCTGCTGAAACCCTGATTACTACACTCACTTTCACATTTTCAGATTATATTCTTAAATAATGTCTGCATTTCTCATAACAAGCCCCTGTCACTCTTATAATAAAAATAAACAGCAAAGATAAAGAACAAGGAAAGACAATATTCAGCACACTCATAGGCAGGAGGCTCTGCTCCTTGACCTAGGTCACTCTGAGCCCATATTTCAACCTCAACAAGGATACAAAGCTGACCCAGTTACAGCATTTGTGCATAAGAATACCTGGAAGGTAGGGTGTTTATCTCAGTGTTATGATGATGCCAAAGGATTTGCTGAGAACAACTCAATTCACACTCTGTAGTGAGAACATTGTAACTTTAGTCTGATTTAATTCCATAGTCTGCATCAAGCTCAAGCTTGGAGGCTACAAGCTCAGGCTTTGGAGATAGGCAGACCTGGGCTCCAGGCCAGGCTTTAGTCCATGTGACCTCAGACAAGTCACCTAACCTCTATGAGCCCCAAACTTGTTGTTGGCAGAATATTACCTGTGGGGAGAACTCTTTGAGATAATATGTTTAAAATATTTAGCATGATTAGCACCCAGTAAGTGCTCAAAACATGGAGAAAATTCTCATCATAATTGGTATTTCATATATAGAGCAATTAATTAGTACTGTAAGGTACGTGACAGTATACCCACTTCTAATTTATTTTTCACAAGGCAAGTGTAACAAGAGAGTATTTTTTTTGTCTCAGTCCAGCCTGGGCTCCTCTCATGACCTTCAGCCCCTATTCTGTCCACCCTCTCTGTTGTGAGGTCCAAATTGCCTGAGGCCCACTTTGTTCTGTCTTGTCGTGGCTACACTCTTAAGCCAATGTATTTGTCACTGTTGGCAGAAAATCTGTAGGCTGAGCATCTGCAATCATTCAAAGATCTCCTCATTCACAGAGGTATTACCATCTGAAGACTGAGGAGGAATGATCTCTCTAATGAGGTCTCCAGAGCTCTGGTTTGTCAAACCAGATGCTTGATTTGGAATGAGTGACTTGTTGTCAGTCACCTGAGGGCTCTGTGGCTGGCTCAGTGTGGTTCTAGGGTCGTTTTTAATGTTTGTTCTTAGGGAGATTGTTTTGCTGAATGGAATTCAAGCTGAGTCCCCCCATTGAGCCCCTACATGGACACAGGGATAGTTTCTCTATAATGGCACCTGTCCTTATTGTCCATCTAACCTCTCTGCTCACCATTGCACAGGGTCCCACTCATTACTTTGTGAATCAGCACAGTGCATTCGATGCCAACCATAAGGGGTTCACCAGATATGAAGGTAGAAAAATCAGCTTAAAGCTATATGTCCCGTAGCTAAAGCCTCTTCCTCATCCACCCCAGATAGGGCAGGAGCAAATGTTTGCAAGGGAGGCTTTTGGGATAGTACTCAAGGGAAAGTGATGCTCCATAGACCGTGCCACACTCTATTTGTATTCATGCCTAGCAGCTTTTTCTTCTGCTCATGTAGGGTCCAGGTCAGAGGGAGAATTGAGGAGACCACATATGCTACCTTCATGTAGCTCAGGACCCAGCCTCAGTTGCATGAAGCCTGCAGAACAGCATGTTGTCTATGGCACCAGCCTGTCCATCATTTGTTCAGCAGCCAGTTTCAAACACCGAGTAATTCACACCTTTCTCTCTCAATAAGATTCTTCAATGGCTTTTGAATGTGTTGAGAATAAAACTCAAACAGAACTCATAGTCCCAAGAAGCTTTGCCTTGGTTACTTTCCAGTGCTTATCAAACCACTCCATCACAGTCTCCTGCAATCCACCTCCCTAACTGCTTCTCTCTGTCCCTCAAATCAAGCTCAGCTTGTTCCCTCCTCAGGATATTCACACTGATTGTTCCCCTTACGTGGAGCTCTGACTCCCATATCTTCCCATGTTGTCCTCTCTTTGCCCCCACCTTAAAGAAACCCCTTAAGAGAGGCCTCTCCTGGTCACATCAGTCCGACCACCCTCCCTTCATCACCTCCTGACTCTATACCCATTTAAATAGCCCTACACTGTTGATCATTATTTGGCAATATCTCATTCATTGTTTGTCTGTGAACAGAGATGTCTAAGGGCAGAGAGCCTTATCTTTTTCTATCCACATCACCAGGGCCCTAGAAGAATGGTGAACAATTAATAAATATGCGCTAACTGGACCTGTGAATGATTCTCCAGGTGCCTTTCTAATTTAGAGATGAGGCATCTTTGCTCCAGGACAGCGGGTTGGGGGGGGTGGGGGTGCGGGGGCAGGAGAAGTTCTCTAAAGTGAACCAGCTAAACAAAAGGAAACTTTTGGAAAGCTAGAGGTACTGTAAAGGGACCAAGATAAGAACTTTCATAGGCTGGAACTTCTGTGGACTCCTTGTTTGTGAAATATTCAGGTCAGAATATTTCAGAACACTGTCCCACACTTTCCTCCTTCCTGACTCAATCACTATATAGAAGAAAGGGTGGGTGGCAGCTATGCCCCCTGGGTATTTGCTGAACAGTGTGGGTAATAGAGATGGGAGCTGTTCCTAAAGAGTGCAGGACTCTGCATGTTGCCTCTGACAGAGGGAGACTGGAGATGCACAAGGAGTGCTTTCAGGAGCCAACATTCAGGTGTGGGGAGCACTGGGTGGGGGTGGGGGGAACTGTGGGCACTGGGGACTTCAGGAGGCCAAGAGTATAAGGCCTGGGCCTAACACAAACTGGTAGGATCCTGGACTTTGGATCTAGGCGGCTTGCCGAGGCCACAGCTGTCCAGGCTCAGCTGAGCCTCCCAAGAGAAGGAGAGCTGTATAAACAGGAAGTTCACTGCCCAGATGCTGATGTGCCTTTGATAAGTGCTAAATCCTTATAGGTCTCTTTCTCCCAAGCAGTTTCTCTATTGGTTTGAAGCCACAGCTCTGGTGCAAAAACAAAAAAACAAACAAACAAACAAACAAAAAACATACTCCACACTTTCCTCCTTCCTGACTCAATCACTATATAGAAGAAAGGGTGGGTGGCCAGGAGGGATGGAGAGAAAGGGGGGTGGAGGGAGGGGGAGAGAGAGAGAGAGAGAGAGAGAGAGAGAGAGACAGAGAGAGAGAGAGAGAGAATAGGAATATAAAAGAGAAAAAAGGTGAGAAAGGGAAGAAAATAATAAGGGGAAAGGGAGGGAGGTAAAGAAAGAGCTGAGTGATTATATAATTTCTCTAAAGTGAACCAGCTAAACAAAAGGAAACTTTTGGAAAGCTAGAGGTACTGTAAAGGGACCAAGATAAGAACTTTCATAGGCTGGAACTTCTGTGGACTCCCTGTTTGTGAAATATTCAGGTCAGAATATTTCAGAACACTGTCCTTCAAGAATTGGGTCTCATTTGAAATCCCATTTTCTAGCATGTGTGTGCTCTCTTCTCCAGGTCCCTCATCCCCGGGAACCACACCAGGTAGGGAGTGTGTGCCATGCTGGGGCTGGTCACGATGAGACTTACAGAGGTCCTAGTGACTCTGTTCTCCAAGTGAAAAAGGCAGTGTTGAAAGGCGGAAAGCAACATCTTCTGGATGTGAGACTACACAGCTAGTAGCTAGCTGTATGACCTTCAGGAAGAGCTTCAGCATTTTGAACCTCAGTTTCTTCATCTATAAAATGGAGAGAATGAGAGTATCAACCTCTCAAGGTTATTGTCAAAGCTCAGAAAGAACAAGGCAAAGCAAGGGCAAGTATGCATAGACAGAACATGCTGTGCCCCCACGGAAGTCAGACAACAAAGTTGCCTATAGGTGACAGGCATCTACCTTATATGGTACATCCAAGCAGGCTGGTGGGCAGGGTCACATGTCTAGTGGACCCCAAAAACCTGTGTGCTCCCTGCATAGAGGGGAGGATTGATAGACTTTTCACCTGTTCCAAGTGCCCAATACAGAGCAAAGATGTATCCACCAAGTTTTCAAGACTAAGCTGTTTACCTTCATAAAAAAAAAAAAAAATCATTTACTACATGCCAGGTCTATGCTGTGTGCAAGAGCTCCGAGATGAGTAACAACAGCCACTGATTACTAACCACTTGCTTTATACATCTATCTCCTTAATCCTCTCACTGTCCTATATGGAGGGTGTTTTCTTATTTTATAGATGGAGAACTTGAGGTTCAATGAGGTTGAGTCAAGTCCAAAGGCCATTCAGTCATTAGGTGGCAGAGCCCACCAGCATCTGATGATTCTCAAGCCTTTGCTCATAACCACCATGCAAAACTGCCTCAGAATAAGAATGAGACACATCCTTGACTTTGAGGAACTAGGGGAGTAAGAAGAAATTAGATGTGAACATGAGCAAGACATTGTGCAGTGAGAGGGATACGAGTGCAGTGCCTAACCTGCACAATTACCCATGCCGAGGAACAACTTCACAGGATGGGAGACATTTGATCCTTGGGGGAGGGAAGTGCAAGAAGCAAGAGAGAAAAAAAATCTGGCACTTTTGGAGAAAGAGAGAATTTGAGTGGTAGATAAAGGGTTTATAAATGGTGGTGCCAAATAACAAGCCTAACCTATGCATTGAAGGGTCACCCTCTACCTGGCCTCCACTCAGGCTCAGAGACCTCAAGGCCTGTATCCCTTAAGGTCTATGAACTTCTTTTCTTCCAGTAGAGCCCTGTTCCCCAGGGCATGGGGCTCCCAGAGTGCCCGGAGGATGTCCCAGATCCTAGCAGCACTCCTGAAGCCACTAGTTCTTGGAGGAGGGCAACAATGATTTCTAAGCTATATTTTCATGGCCGATTCAACACCTCCAGGAAAGACTCAGAGGTTTGCCGAGACAGAAGATTCTATGAGAATTTGAAAGAGGCCCAGTGAATGAGGCCATGGTGTTTGTCAAATCATATCTGGCACTACACAGTTAATTTAGAAACTCAACTCTGAAGTGACTTCCTCCCAGGAGCACAGGCTTTTCTTGTGGACTCTTTGTGATGTTTACATACTGCTTCCCAAAAGCTCTGACTGATTTGGTTCTTCCTGGGTGCCTCTGTAACTGAGTTACTGAGGGCTTTTGGTCCTTGACTCTGCCCAGGGTCCTGGGTGCCCATTAAGAGCTCGTTGAATATTTGCAGTGAATGTTGCATCTGTTCCTTCTTCCTAATAGCACAGAGACTCTGTTTTACAGAATCTTTTCTCCCCCTCCCTGATCCCACCCACTGTATCTTACTGGGGTGTAGGAAGCTGGAAATTTAGGGCCTGCTTCTCAAGCTGGGATTGAGGGATGTCTTTTGGGAGATGTGACCCTCAAGTGCATAGTGGCAAGGACAGAAAACATAGTAGGATGGCATTCCTTCTGGTACTGGTGTCTGAAAGGGAAAGTTCTGGGAACTCCTGAACCCCTGAGGGTTCTTGTTCTGCCTTTTTTCTTGTTCTGAGTCTGCTTCTTAATTGTTCTTTCTATCTGAAATCTGACACATGCCCATTTCTAAATGTCCCTGTAGCCTGAGGGGTGAGGAGGTGGTGGTAATGGAGGACATGCATTTCTGGTTGGTATCTGAGCCCTGTATAACTTCCACTATGGATGTTAACATACATTGAACACAGAGGTATATTTTGTTTAAAAATTAAGAAAAATATTTAATAAAAAAAATTAATAAAATTACTTTGGTGGCTGCCAAGCAGGGAAACATGTGTGGATCTTGGCATAATGGGTAGTTTAGATCTCCTGAGACTGGAGGTGTTTGCAAAGGAAATTCTTCCAGTAGGTCCTGCTCAATCCACTGGGCAAGCCAGATGCAGGCTGGGGCCGTGAAGACACAGGACAGTGAGCTGTCCCCTCTGGGCACAGCTGGAGGAGAAAATAAAGGGGTTGAGCTCAATCCTTGATGGGTCCCTCCAGCCTTCTTCTCTGTTCCCCACACACTCTCCCTTGCATAGCTCATCCATTCCAATCTTTCCTTATAAATTACTCCCAAATCTTCACTCTGGCCCTATTTTACTTCCCAAATTCAGTCTCACATTTTCTATTGCCACCTCCATTTTGATGTTCAATTGATACCTCAAACTTAATCAAATCTGGCCTTTGAGAATGAAGCAATATACATGGGAACAGGGGAATACAGTAAAAATAAGAAATAGGAGGAAAACTGCTCTCTATAGTATTCCCCATTTTCTCCCCATATATCATTTGGTTCTTTGCATGCAGTAGGTGCAAAATGACCGTTGCCTGAGTGAATGAATGGATCTGAAGAACACCACAATCTACTCAACTGGAAGTCACTCAATTATGTGTGCACCACCCCTGCCATCCTCCCTGTTCTTTCTCTGCTGCCCTCAGTTTATCACCATCTTCGAACTACACTATACAATAGATAGGATATTCATTTGTTGCACACCTCTTCAGCTTTTCCTACTCCAATCCACTTTGCTGCTTTAATCTTTCTCAAGCCAACATTTGATATTATTTGACATGTAAACATATGTCATACTGTATGTCTGGCCCTGTGCTAAGCTCCTAGCATTCATCAGCCCACAGTAACCCTTTCCTCATGTATCTCCATCTCCCCACAGCCCCTAGGCTGCAAGAAGAAAACTGAGTTTAGAGTCAACACAGCTCCCCGGCAGAAGAGCCAGAAGCAAATGCTGACTCCGCAGCTGATCACTGCATTGTTCTCCCAGGCTCTCACTCAGACATTATTAACTGTTCCCCAAAGCTAGGAAACATAATATATCCTTCAATCTGATATTGCAGGACTTTCCCAATCTGTGCCCAGCCCCCTTTCCAGGCAGATCTCCCTTTTAGCTGCTAACTTGGCTCAAAGTTCCTTCTCCCATGCTCACTTTTGCTCTTCCTCCTAACTAAAGAATCATTTCTCAGACATGTTTGAATCTCACCCATTGTTGAAGGCCAAGGTCATATAATACTAGAAAGCTCTTTTTGAAAATACTTCCATGTGACTTTACTATGTACCCAGTATTTAGCATTCTTGTGCTGACTGTAGCCTCCTGCAGAAGTAAGTCTAGGTAGCACCACTGTACTAGCAGAGCTGATGTCTTCTCTGCAGCATCCAAATGAATAATTAATGGGAAGTTTCTTCTCAGAGCTCACTATTAACTTTAAAGTGATATTGTCTCCAGGGAGGAGACCTCCATCTCACCACCTGTGCCAAGGAGGTCAGTATGTCCAAACCCTTTTGTAAGAATTCCAAAGAGAAACAAATAATTTCTGCTCTTCAAATATGCACTATGACTTTATTCCCAGTTAAGCAATTTTAGTATTTTAAAACTCTGGACTCATTACACCAGATCACTAAAAATATCCTGAGCTTCAATATTCAACACTGTAACTAAGAGTTCACAAGCAGGTTCCTGCCATTTCCATTAAGTCCCTGAAATCCAAGCTCTCTCTTTCCTCAGTCTTGTCACAGCTTTATCAGAATTCAGGTGACCCTGAGTTAAAAACCCATTTTTTCAGGCAGAATGAGTAGTTGGAATGAACCCAACTATAAGAACAGATTGATTCATTTTTAAAAGTTTAAGATATACATTTTTTAACCATTGAGAGTGACTCTGCCCTCCCCCACCCCGTGACACACACACACACACACACACACACACACACACATGGGATTCTTCAAAAGAGCCTCAGGGACAACTTAACAATTGTGCAGGAATCTGTGTTAGTTAGATGCTTTGAAACCCAACCTTTGAAAAAAGTACAGAGTTAAATGCAAAGACAAGTTATATCCCAAAACTCTGCTAGTAACTAAGAAATGAGAGATGGTAGGTCCAGTAGGGAAGCTAGGTCTGGGGGACTGATATAAGTCAGGGTGCATGCACACAAGGTTGGCACACTATGCAGGGGCACTCTAATTGTCCATGGGCTCAGGGCCACTTTTCCTCTGTCACTGGGACTCCGTCCTTTTACACCTATAGTCTCTGAAACATAGGCCTGAAAGGGCTGGGCCCTGAGCTTGCAAAGAACTGTGCATGCATTCTGAGGACTGAAGTTGATCTTCATACCCCAAGATCTCAGTAACTGAAGCAGCCCTGAGATGCATCGTTGCATGGATGCATCCAAGTTCTCATCTGTCTTTTCCTCTGCAATAGAGTTGAGGAAGCATGTCTATCCCAAAGATTTCCTCTTTGGATTTTTATTTTGCTAATTTTGTCCATTTCTCTGGTTGGTCAAGTTAAGTTTGGATCTTGGTTATGTAACCCAAGGTATTAGAAATTTCTCCCAGCTTCATGAGATCAAAGTCTTGATCAGATTATCTACAGTTGGCAAACATCTCAAATGCCCTTTCAACTACTCAAGGTTCTTTCCCTCTTAAAAAATGGCACCAAAAACTGAGTTTGGGCTATAAAGTAGGGCTCTGATATCCCCCAAGGGAAAAGGTAAATTAAGGATTCCCCTTCATCTAAGCCATTCTTGCCTGTCTCAGCGAAATTGTGACTCATTTATGCCCAACATAGAAAGGAGGGCCACTTTGCCTACTGAATTCTCTTTCAATCCAATCAATGTTTTTAGATGTTAGAGATATGCCAAAGTTTTAATAACAGTTTTCCCAACATTCTTTCCAAGAAAAGTTTAAAGAGAAGGGCCTGGAGGAACCGAGAATCCTTCTTTAGCTGGGAGATGAAAAGCCAGGTTTTCCATCCCTGTCCTCCCTTCCCTTCAGCAAAAGTGGGCATCGCTCTGTCTACCAGTCTGGGTAGTGGGAGACTAGGAAATGAATAGCCTCTTTCTCTTTCCTTTCTAAAGAAATACATTTCCCTCCAAAGCAACCTTATTATCTGCCTGTGTTCCCAGTGTCCTTCATTATGAGTAGCTCTTGGCCAGCTTAGGGCTTCCCATGAAATTCACAAGAGAGCCCCTGCAGATGGAAAGAATCATTCACTAACTCCTGTAATTGTGACATCTCTTTCTTTTTGTTAATAGAGTAACCCCCAATGTATCCTCAACTAAGTTATTTATCAAATACAAATTCCATAGCCTATACATAGTTGGATTTTTTTAAAGCTTTAAACTAATTCATCCCATAAACCCAGTTTTTTGAGAGTTCACTGGCACATATTAAGATGAAGTGAGGGAGAACTATGGAGTTAATGCTTTGAAATTGGGACATCTTGGAGTGTTCAGAGAAGGCTATATTTCTGGGGAAGAAAAACAAAAAAAGACAAGACAGGAAGATGTGAGAAGTCTTTTAATTTGGTTTAATAAGGATTGTTTGGGAGTAGTGGCTTTCAGCCATACCAGCAAAATCCTCCCTTAGCTATATCTGAGAGCTACATCAAAATTTTTCTTCTAAAGATTTTAGTATTCTACTTATGTATTACTATCTATTAAACCATCCCAAACAGTGACATGAAACCACTACCATTTCACTGTGCTCACAGATTCTGTGGGTCAAGAATTTGAATGGGGTACAGGAGGTGGCTTGTCTCCCTTCCATGATCTCTGGAGTCACAGCTGTAAAGACTTTAATGGCCAGGAGTGATGTTAACAGCTGAGGCCTGGACTGGAGTCAACTAGAGTTGCTTTCACTCAATGTCTAGCATCTGGGCTGGATGGCTGGCAGGCTAATCTCCACAGTAACTGTTAACCATAGTACCTCCTTCTTACCTTTTCATGTGGTTTATGTGGCTCACAGCATGATGTCCAAGAGGGACAATCTTGAGAGAGCTTATTGGAAGAGATGAAGCCTGAAGAATTCAGGCCTCCTTTTGTTACCACTAGGGTGATGCGAAAGCTGGCATTGCCCCAGCAGCATGGGGGTAGTGTTGTGTGGTGTCCCTCAGTTCTTCCCTGTGATGCAGCAAAGATTCACAGGTCAGCAAGATCTAGAAGTAAGATTTATTGAAAGTGCATTTTATAAGGAGATGAACCATGCTAAGGAAAGCTGCAGCCCTGTGGAATTGGGAGTTGAAAAGATAAGACAGAATATGCCTCAAGGGAAGAGCAAGTTTTGAATGAAAAGAGCTATATCCTCCTAGAAGAAGGGAGGTCTGTTTATATTTGGGTTGTGATGGGAGGTCCTAGATGATCCATATGTGAGGTTACCTTGACTGACGGCTGCTTTATAACACTTTGCCTACTGTGTATGCACTTTCTCAGAATTCAGTCAGTTATAATTAGATTCATGAACTTCCAGGCATAATCATGATATTATAATGATGGTATAATGAGGCTGAGGTTGTGGGCAGGTTAGGGTAGTACTACTTTCTGTGCATGCCTTTGTGGCTAGTGAAGCCAGAGGTTTTATAGCCTTTGTGCTCTAGGATTTTGAGTAATTTATAACCTGAAAAAGGAGATGTTTCTAGGATCTCCTTAAGGAAGGTCTTCGAGGGAGATTTTTCATGGTTATAGAGCTGGGCCTTCGCTCCTGTCACTCATGCACAACTAACTAACTGCCTAACACTCTGGCTGAGCCCTAGAAGTCACAGAGCATCACTTCCCTGTACTCTATCAGTTGAATCCAGATTCAGGAGGAGAGTATATAGCCCACCTTGACAGGAGGAGCATTGAGAAATATGGGTCCATGTCTTACAACCTGCACAATGGCCTTTTAAGAATTAGAATCAAACAGAGGGTAGTTTCCCAATGATTTTCTAAGAAGTCGAATGAAGAAAAAATTGAAGAGTGCTGGGAGTCAAGATGGCAGATTAGATTAAAGCAGGGTTTACCTCCTCTCATATCTATATTAATATTACAACCAAATTATAGAAAATAATCAATGTAGAGAATCACTTGAAGTCTAGCAGATCATAACATGCACATCTGATAATATAAAGGAGCCACATCGAAGCTGGTAGGAGGGGCAAAGTCACAAATCGGGCTGGCCCCACACCCACAGGTGGCAGAGGAACACCGGGAGGGACAGTGAAGCTACAGAGACACTCCTGAAAGAGAAAGAGATCCTAGCCCCTTACTGGGGCTCCTCGGCCCAGGGAAGAGGAGTTTCCAAAAATATCTGACTGCAAAAATCAGGGGGGATTCTGGCCGCCAGAGTGAGACAGAAGGCAACTGAAATTCCAGGGGCTACATTAAAGGGCCCACACACACTCTTTCATCCGTAGACACTTGCCCAGGGCACCAGTGGTGGGATGGAGGCTCAGGCAAGATTCACACAGGGAAAGACTACATTACCTGGTGCTGGATCGAGGGCTGGACAAGCAGTTGATATTGTGCCTTAGTAAGGGGCTCCTCTGCAAGGCAGTCTATAGATCTTTAGCACCAGCTTGCCTGTGCAGATCCCTCCCCGCACACAGCCAGTTCTGAAGCTGCACTGGCCTGAGGAGATCTGGCTAGCCCCACCCAATTCACATTGTCCTGGGCGGCTGCCCCACCCTGCGCCACCCCAGGGCTGAACATTTCTCACAGGCAGCAGACCTCAGCTAAGCTGTAAGTGCATTTTGGGGACAATTTCAGGCAGATCACTGCTGCTAACATGGGCCTGGGCAGATCTCAGGGAGCTGTGGGCCAGTCCCAGACAGCAGCTGGTCTTTCTGTGATCTGTGACTTTTGTGGAAACAAATGGGAAGTCAGAGAAGTTGTAGCAAGACTGAGGCTATATCAACCTGACAACCATTGTCTATCTGAGACCCTGTCCCACTCAACCCACAAATTGCCCATGACAGCCCATTGATAGGCCACTGTTTCCATCCTGCCCCACAGTTTATGCAGTCAAAAGACCTTGGCTAGGGTAAGGAGCACATTTAGGAGAAATCGGTTGTGGACAGGACCCTGCTGCCTCCACAAGTTGTAATATCTCTTGAGAGGATCACAGGGGTCTGTGGGACCACCCCAGATGGCAGCTGGTCTCACTGTAATCTTCGACTACAGCTGGAATTCATGGACACAGAAGTTGCAGCAAAACTGAGACTGTATTCACCTGAGGGCCCTTGTTTTCCTGAGATTCTTCTTTACCTAATCCACAAATTTCCTGCAGCACAGTGACAAGTAGCTGCCCCTGCCCTGTGCATTCTGTGAAGGCAATAGACACTGGCTAGCACAGTGAACAAATTTCAGGGAAAACAGTGACGGGCAGATCAGTGCTGCCAACATGAGATACAATAACGCTTGGGCAGATCACAGGATTTTGGGGCCCATCACAGAAAGCAATATGTCTCACAGTGATGTGTGACTTTTGTGGGAGTCTAGGGTCACAGAGCTGGCAGCAAAGCTGATGCTGTATAGGATTGATGGCCCTGTGCCTCACTGAGACACTGCCCTACATAATCCACAATAGGCTTACTGTCACAAGCCTATTCTCAGGCAACCTGGTTCAATCCTGTGCTTTTCTTGGGATATGAATTCAACACCAAACTACATCACTCAGTTCGAGCAGCACACACAAAGCCCGTGCATCTGGGAGAAGCTCTCGGTGGTGGGCCACAAAACCAGGCCCACGAGCTTCAGTAATTCTTGAACAGATCTCGGGTGCTTGCAGGCCAGAGGTGGGTAGCAGCTGTCCTTGCTGTGGACTGAGACTTGTACAAGAAGCCACAGAGACAGTGCTGGCATGTAAACTGACACTGCAGTGGGAGAGAGAAATCTGCTCAATTTATCCAGGTGACTGCTTGGGTCCCTGCACCACTCAATGCCTATATCACCCAGTGGCTCTTCCAGTTGCAGAGTCTTATGGGCTACTGAATGGCAGCCTCAGGACTTGAGCCCTGGTCCTTCTGCTAAACCACCCCTTGGTGCAACTGAACCGTAGCCTACAATGTTGTCTCTTCCACTTACCTATAGATCTAGCATACGCAGTAAATATCTGCAGATTGCTTTGTAGCTCTCATCAGGCATCTCCGAGCAATCAAAGACAGTGTCTGACTTTGGCCAAGTAGGGAGCCCCTCCCAAGAGGCCACAAAAGCAGCATACCTGGAGTCTCACATTAGACCACAACAGAACAATTCCTGACTAACCCCATAAGCCATACACACAAACGGTGGTCTTAACAAGTACACAAGCCTGCTAGAGCAAATCTCACTCAGTGGGATCAGGCTCCACACAGCAACACATACCTGTGGCCATAACCAATTCCCACAGTTGGTCAGCCAAAGCATTAATCCCATCCACTGAGGTACTAACAAATAAAAGCTTATCTACAACAAAAGATCACATGCAATTCACACAAAGATCATGTCCAGAGCCCCCAGCTCAAGATATTAGTGTGAGTGTGCCCCTGGGCCACACAAGACACCTTCCGCGTAAGGCCATCTGACCAAGGCTGAAGACTAAACAAATCTTTCTATAGAAACAAACTTAGAGAGACTAACAAAACAAGAAAACAAACAAACAAAATACTATAAATGAAACAAAAGGAGAAAACTCCAGAAAATAAGATAAATGAAATGTAGGTAAGCAACCTACCAGAGACAGTGTTCAAAATATTGTTTATAAGAATGCTCAATAAAATTAGGAGAAAAATGGATGAGCTCAATGAGAACCTCAACAGAAGGATAGTAGCCATAAAACAGTACATAGAAATGATAACCAGTCAGGAATGAAGACTACATTAGAAGGATTCAGCAGTAGATTGGACAAAGCATAAGACTGAATCAGTGAACTATAAGACAAGGTAGCAGAAAACAGCCAATTGGAGCATCAAAAAGATTTTTAAAAAATGATGATAGTTTAAGAGACCCCAGAGACAACATGAAGTATAACCATTTCTGCATCATAAAAGTACCAGAAGAAGAGAGAGAGCAAGGGATTGAGACGCTATTTGAAGATACGATGGCAGAAAACTTCTCTAACCTTGCGAAGGAATTAGATATACAAGTTCAGGAAGCACAAAGAGTTCCAAACAAGAGGAATTCAAACAGACCCACACCAAGACACATCATAATTAAAATGCCAAAGGTCAAAACCAAAGAGAGAATCTTAAAAAGCAGTGAGAGAAAGGCGCCTAGTTACTTACAAGAGTACCCCCATAAGAATGTCTGCTGATTTTTTAACAGAAATTTTGCAGGCCATAAGGGACTGACAAGAAGTATTTAAAGTTATAAAAAAACAAGAATCTACAACAATAAATATTCTACCCAGCAAGACTTTCATTTGAAATGGAAGGTGAGATAAAAAGCTTCCCAGACAGGAAAAAGCTTAAGAAATTCATCGCCAACAAGTTCATAGTACAAGAAATATAAAAAGAGAAAGAGGAAATAACAAATAAATACAAATAATAAAATGGCAATAACTATGTATCTATCAATAATCACTTTAAATGTAAATGGATTAAATGCTCCAATCAAAGGACATAAGATAGCCAAATGGATAAAAAAAATAAGACCCATGCATATGCTGTCTACAAGAGACCCACTTCAGACTAAATGACTGTAACAAACTGAAAGTAAAGTGATGGAAAAAGTTATTTCACACAAATGGAAATGAAAAAAAAATTCAGGATAGCAATACTTACATCAGACAAAATATATTTTAAAACAAAAGCTATAATAAGAGACAAAGAAGGGAATTGCATAATGATAAAGGGATCAATACATCAAGAAGACATAATCATAGGAAACATATATGCACCCAAGACAGGAGCACCTACATACATGAAGCAATTATTGATCAACAGTAATACACTCATAGTAGGGGACTTTAACACCCCATTGACACCAATGGACAGATATTCCAGGCAAAGAATCAACAAGGAAACAGTGGGACTAAAACACACACTAGACTAGACAGATTTAATAGATATTTTCAGGGCATTTCACCCCAAAGCAGCAGAATATATATTCTTCTCAAGTACACTTGTATCATTTTCCAGGATAGACCACATATTAGGCAAAAAGGCAAGTATCAATAAATTTAAGAAGATTGAAATCATACCAACAGTCTTCTCTGATCACAATGGTATGAAACTAGAAATCAGCTATAAGAAAAAACTGGAAAACACACAAACATGTGGAGGCTAAATAAAATGCTACTAAACAATGAATGGCTTATCGATGATATCAAGGAAAAATCAAAAATACCTTAGAGACAAATGAAAATGAAACATAATGACTCAAAATCAATGGGACACAGTGAAAGTAGTCCTAAGAGAGAAATTCATAGCAATACAAGCCTACCTCAAGAAACAAGAAAAAACTCAAATAAACAGTCTAATCTTAAAATTAAAACAACTAGAAAAAGACCAGCAAACAAGCCCAACATGAATAGAAGTAAGGAAATAATAAAGATCAGAGCAGAAATAAATGAAATAGAGTCTAGAAAAACAATACAAAAGATTAATGAAACCAAGAGCTGATTCTTTGAAAGAATAAATAAAATTGGCAGACCCTTAACTAGACTCAACAAGGGAAAAAGAGAGAAGATTCAAATAAATAAAATCAGAAATGAAAGAAGAGAAATAACTATGGACTCCAAAGAAATACAAAAGATCATAAGAAAATACTATGAGCATTTATATACCAACAAATTGGATAATCTGGAAGAAATGGATACATTCCTAGAAACATACAATCTCTCAATACTGAGTCAAAAAGAAACAGAAAATCTGAACCAACTGATTACCACCAACGAAACTGAATCAGTAATAAAAAAAACTCCCCCAAAACAAAAGTCTTTGACCAGATGCCTTCACAAGTGAATTTTACCAAACATTAAAATAAGAATGAACACCTATGCTTCTCAAACTATTCCAAAAAATTTCAAGAAGAGAGAAGCCTCCTTAATTCCTTTTTATGAGACCACCTTTACCTTGATTCCAAAACCAAAGTCATTGCAAAAACTGAAAACTATAGGCTGATATCTCTTATGAACATTAATGCAAAAATCCTTAACAAAATATTAGAAAACTAAATTCAGCAATATATTAAAAATATCATACTCTATGATCAAGTTGGATTTATTTCTGGGATGCAAGGTTGATACAATATCTGCAAATCAATTAATGTGATACATCACATTAACAAATCAAAAGATAAAAATCATACGATCATATCAATAGATGCAGAAAAAACATTTTACAAAATTCAGCATCTATTTATGATAAAAATTCTCAGCAAAGTGGGATTAGAGGGAACATGCCTCAGTATAATAAAAGCCATACATGACAAACCCACAGCTAACATCTTACTCAATGGGGAAAAGCTAAAAGCGTTTTCCTTAAGATCAGGAACAAGATAAGAATGCCCACTTTCACCATTCTGTTCAACATCATCTTGGAAGTCTTAGCCACAGCAATCAGACAAGAAAGAGAACAAAAGTCATCCAAATTGGAAAGGAAGAAGTAAAATTCTCATTATTTGCAGATGATATGATATTATATAGAGATAATCTTAAAGATTTGACCAAAAAACTATTAGAATTGATAATGAATTTAATAAAGTAGCAGGATATGAAATTACTATTCAGAAAGCAGTGGCATTTTTATACACCAATGATGAACTATCAGAAAGAGAAATTAAGAAAACAATCTCATTTACAATTGCATCAAAAACAATAAAATGCCTAGGAATCAAATTAACCAAGGAGGTGAAAGACCTGCTCTCAGAAAAGTATAAGTCACTGAGAAAAGAAATTGAAGAAGATACAAATAAATAGAAACATACACTGTGCTCTTGAGTAGGAAGAATCGTTAAAATGGCCATACTACCCAAACCAATCTACAGATTCAATTTAATTCCTATCAAAATACCAATGATATTTTTCAGAGAGCTAGAACAAATAACCCTAAAATATATATGGAACCATAAAAGATCCCGAATAACCTTGGCAATCTTGAGAAAGAAGAACAGAGTTGGAGGTATCATACTACCTGATATCAAACTATACTACAAGGCTACAGTAATCAAAACAGCATGGTACTGGCATAAAAACAGATACTTTGATCAATGGAACAGAATAGAGAGTCCAGAAATAAATCCACACATATATGCTCACTTAATATATGGCAGAGGAGATAAGAATATATCATGGGGTAAAGGCAGTCTCTTCAATAAATGGTGTTGGGAAAATTGGACAGATATATGCAAAAAAAAAAAAGAAAGAAAGAAAGAAACTGGACCACCTTCTTACACCATACACAAGAATAAATTTGAAATGGATTAGACTTAAATGTAAGACCCCAAACCATAAAACTTTTAGAAGAAAACAGTAATCTCTCTGATATTGCTACTAGTAATTTCTTTTTGTATATATCTCTCAGAGCAAGGAAAATAAAAGAAAAATAAACAAATGGGACTACATCGAAACAAAAAATTTTTGCACAGCAAGGAAACCATCAACAAAACGAAAAGACAATCTACTGAATGGGAGAAGATATTTGCTTATGATACATTGAGTAAGGGGTTAATATCTAAAATACATAAAGAACTCATGCAACTCAACATCAACAAAAGAAATTAAACAATTCAATTAAAAAATGGGCAGACAACCTGAATAGAGATTTCTCCAAAGAGGAAATACAGATGGCCAAAGCACATATGAAAAAATGCTCAACGTCACTAATCATCAAAAAATGCAAAATAAAACCACAATGAGATATCACCTCACACTTGTCAGAATGGCTATTATCAATAAATTAAAGAACAACAAGTGTTGGTGAGGATGTGGAAAAAGCGGAACCCTCATGCACTGTTGGTGGGATTGCAAATTGGTACAGTCTGGAGGTTCCTCAAAAAATTAAAAATAGATCTACCTTTTGACCCAGCAATTGCACTTCTGGGTATTTACCCAAAGAAAACCAGCACTATTTACAATAGCCAAGTTCATGGCAGCACTATTTACAATAGCCAAGATATGGAAGCAATCTAAATGCCCATCAATAGATGACTGGATAAAAAATTTATGGTTCATATATACAATGGAATATTACTCAGTAATTAAAAATAAAAAAGTGAAATCCCATCATTTGCAATGACACAGATGGACCTAGAGGTGATCATGCTGAGTGAAATATGTCAGACAGAGAAAGATAAATGCCATATGATTTCACTGATATGTGGAATCTAAGGAACAAAAAGAACAAATGAATTGAAAACAGACCCACAAATATAGAGTGATGGCCAGAGGGGAAAGGGGTGGGGGGCTTGGGAGAAAGCGGAAAAGGTTTAAAGAAGTACAAATTAGTAGTTGATAGAGGGTCATGGGGATGAAGATCATGGCATAGGGAATGCAGACAACAGTAAGGTAATGGCTCTGTGTAGAGCCAGAGGGAAGATAGAGTAATCAGGGGGATTGTTTCATAAACTATATAGATGTCTAACCAATGTACTGTATGCTTGAAACTAATAAAAACAAAAAAAAGAATAACTTGAAGAGAACGTCTCTGCCAAGAGCCTTGGCATCAATGTACAGCCTATGAATGTATTTTCCTACTGGAGACAGGAGAGGGGATGGTCAAGGTCACATTTGTCCTAGGTCTCAGGTAGGACTAATTGCCAAGTGAGCTGCTGCCTTGCCTTGAGCTTTGGGAGAAGCCTATAGCACCTGCATCATGGATCTAAATATCCAGTTGGCCCATCTTGGCATACTTACTGTGCACCAGGCTGTACTTGAAGTTCTTTCACTATCTCACTTAACTTTTAAAATAAGCCTATGAAGTAGTTAACTATTGTTACTAACTAAATCACCCCAAAATCTAGTGATATGAAGCAGCAACAGTCATTTTATTATTCATTCTTGCAGTTGTGGGGTGATCAGGCTCAGGTGGGTGGCTTTCACTTGGTGTGCCTCAGACAGAAGTGAGAGCCCCCTTGAGGGTCACTCACTCACATATCTGGCAGTTGATGTGGGGTTGACTAGGACCTCAACGGGGGCTGTCAACTGAAACATCTGTATTGGTTCCTCACTGCAAGTAAATGGGTTCTAAGAGAGCATTCCAGGAGAACCTGGCAGAAACTGTAGGGCCTCTATGACCTCAGTTCAGAATCACATAGCATCATGTCCACTGAATTTTATTTATTACAAGCAAGTCACTGAGGCTAGAACATAATCAAGGGGAGGAGTATCAAGACGTTTTCAGACCTGTCTAAAAATCCTGCTAGGCAGTATTTATTTCTCTCATTTAACATACAAGGAAACCAAGATCTTGAAAGGCTGAGTTGACCATGGTGGTCCACACAGCAAGGAAATAGCAGAGGAGAGACCTGAAACCAGCTCAGCCAGAGTCCAAAGCCTCTGCATTAAACCACTGCACTACCCTGCCTCTGCACGAGCCCACATTCTGTATGCAGAATGTATAAGACATAGATATATAGGAATGAAAATTGAAGTTGAAATTAATAAGCACCAAAGGAAAGGAATTGTTAAGTATTCCAAAAGCAAAGAAGGAAAAATAAACATGTTCTGCTAAGAGAGGTCAGAAAAGTCTTACTGCAATAGGTGGATTGGAGCAGTATGGGGAAGTCAGCATGTAAGACAAGGATGTTCAGAGAAGCTGGGTGGGTGAGTGGGTGAGAAAGGGTGGAGGGGTGCAGGCATCCCTGGAAGAAACACAGGAAGAGTGAATCTCAGAGGCAGGAACACACGTGCCAACCCTAGTTAAAAGAGCTGATTGTGCAGAAGAAGATAAATAGAAGAAAATACAGAAGTGGACTGCCACCTGATTATGAAAGTGTTTGAATACCAAATGAAAGCTTTTTGCTTTCTTTTAAAGCTGTGCTTCTCAAAATGTGGCTCCTGAACCGGCAGCATAGGTAGCATCAGCAGCATCGACATTACCTGGGAACTTGCAAGAAATGTAAACTCTTAGACCCTCACCAGACTTGGTGAACCCAAAACTTTGGGGATGGGGCATATTTTAATAAGCCCAGCCAGTGATTCTGATACAGGTTTGGGTTTGAGACCCTCTGCTCTCACATATTGAGGAGTCTCTAGGTGGTTTTGAGCAAGAGGGTACTGTGACCTGAACTGCTCTTACAGCAGATCTCCCTGGTTGTGGTGTATTGGGCAGGCTTAAATGAGAGAGCAGGAGAGAGGTAATGCACAATTGGACTAGTGCAGGAGGAAGGGAAGAGGGACGGAAGTGATGGGTGAGGCACCGAGGCAGGCAAAGCCCTAGGACTTAGAGACTGGTGAGGAGTGTGAGCCATATAGAGCTCACAGGCAAGCATGGGCAGCTATTTAGATCTTTTCTAAATTTCTCTAAATATTTGAACCACATGGTCCAGGAATCTGGGTATAAACTGAGGACTCAAGTGTTGAGTTACAGATGTGGTTTCCTGTTATTCAATCAAGTTACTCTTCACAGTTTGCCTGGGGGAAAGCTTTGCTTGGTCAAGCATTTCTCTTGGCCCTTCATGCTTCATTACAAGATCTGTTGGCTCAGTCTGAAGCACATTGATTTTTCCAAATCATTTTACACAGTGAGTTTAATAATATGATCTACCACATATGGTTGAAAAATAAATGAGATAATTCTTGTACACTCAATATGTACTAGTTATTTTTATCATCTTTGTTAGCATTATTTTTATTAATTTATTCAAGATATATTTGCTTGTCCCTACTGTGTGCAGGCACTGAGATCATAGTAGTGACTTAGACAGTCCCGGTCTGTCCTCCAGGTCTCTCTGTTCTTTGCTGTCAGTTCATCTGTGAGATGGATCAGAACATGGATCTTAGAGTCTGAAGAATTGAGTTTGAGCTCTAAGTTTTATAAAGCATTAACTTTATAATCTTGAAATACCACATCTCTAGGCCTATTTATTCATCTGCGAATGGAATTAAAAGTCTTCACAAGATTGTGTCAGGATCAAATGAAAAAAGTATGAGAAGGCATTTTCAGGATAGTAAATGGTATACCCCCTCAGAGAGAAATGGCAAAATTAATGCTTCCCCACTCCCCACAACCCCTTGGCTATATCCATTCCTGGTGCTTCCATCTCTCTCCCGTCTCTGGCCCAATTCCCCACTGCAGTGTGGCAGATTTCATTGTCCCTTTTTCTGGGCTGCTCCTAGCTGCCCTTCTAATGCATTGAAAGCCAGTTAGTAATAGATTAATTTGCCAAATGAGTAATTCATTAATATATCAAATATACAGGTTTGTCAACAACATATTTCTTTCAGCTCTTAATAGAGTGTTTAGCAGTTCTTACTGGATGTGATGATTTTATTAGCTTATCAATTTTTAAGCGTTTTTCCATGTGTGCTGTGATAAGTATCCTCTATGACTGAGGGCACTAAGTCATAGAGGAATTCTCTGGTGGAGGAAAGGCAAAGGCAGTCAGCACGTGGCCCCTTCTGGGATGTCTGACTCAGAGAAGGAGGGACTGGGGTTAGCAGGAAGATAATGAGGACCTAGTACCCTAGAACTCCAACTTCTACAGCTCTTTTAGGCCCTGCCAATCCATTCAATATAAATTGCTGGACACTTGAGTAATTTTTAAAATGTTTTTGTAAATCTGCAAACTGATCATTGAACAAGTTAGCCATCCAGTGCTGAATGATTCAGTCAATGATCAGTATATGATTAATTGGCCTTTAGAAACTTGTTGAAGCCCAGAAAGACCCTTCCAAGTGGATTTTCAGCCACTTTATAGCCACTTATGAGAACATGTGACCAAGCCTGGTCTTCAGTGCACCATAATTAGTGTTGTCTCCAACAGCTGCCTGCTTTTTGACTTGAACCCATACCCCAGTGGCCTTCCCAGTGTCCAGACAGAGGCCACAGAAGTGAAGAGAGAGTGGCTGCTCTCAAGGGCCCCAGATGTGGGACTCAGTGCCACCTGAGTTTGGCCCAGAAATGTCATAGTGAACATCTTTATTTTTCTCTGTCTGAACTATTCCCAAATCTTTCTCCACCTGTTTCAGGAAAGTTTTCTTTTCTGAGCCAAGAATGGAAGTCAGAGAAATTTCCCCATTAGCAAATATGCTCCGTGTATGCTCAGCTTCCAGGCTTGGGCCAGAGTGGCCTGACAGCTAAACTGCGCCTCCTATTTCTGCTTTACATCATTAATTGTGTTAGCCTTCCCTGTGCGATATATCAGCTGCAGTTCCACAGAGCACATGTATGCTGACTGCTGTAGCATCTCTCCACAAGGAATAAGATAGGGTTCCCAGAGTGGAGGCAGCCAAGAGGTCTCTGTGGGCTCATTGTGGGCAGGGCTGAAACTGTCCTATCCTCTCCCTGCACTTCCTTAAAAGGAGAAGAGTGTCTAATAGAAAAATTGACTATTGTATCCCATTCTCACATTCTGCATGGTGAACTCTATGGGAGGACTCCATTCTTGCCAGGGTGGTGGGTGGTGTAGGTAGCACCTTATGGTTTTGGTTACCTCTGCAGAAACTGAGAGCGGCAGGCCAGGAGGAACTTGCCTAAGACACATGCCAGTAAGAAAGGTGAAAGGGAAACTGTGCAGTATTCTGAGCTCCTCTTTGTTGCTGCTCGGTCTCTCTGTTGAGTCTCTCCAGGCCCCTTAGATCCCAACTCTACCTGGAAGAGTAATTGGCTAAAAAAATACCTGATCAAATGTCTCAGGCCCCACTTCACATTCCACTATCCCTTTATCCTTGAGGACAATTCTAAAACTCTCTCCAGTTTGGCACATATGGCATTCATTATTAGAGGCTCATCTGTGTCTCCAGCCTAACTATCTATTTTGGTATTTCACTAAACCACAACATCATTTGTGTGTTTTGTCACATGCTAGGCCACTTGAATGATGACTCTCTCTTGTTTCAAGACTACCTCTTGCTGAGTGTATTAGTTTGCTAGGGCTGCCATAACAAAATACCACGGACTGGGTGGTTTAAGCAACAGATACTTATTCCCTCATTGTTCTGAAGGCTGGAAAGTCTGAGATCAAGATGCTGGCAGGATTGGTTTGTTCTGCGGGCCATGAGAAAATAATCTGGTCCATGCCCCTCTACTTGGTATTCAGGTGGCCTTCTTGTGTCTTTACGTGGTATTTCCTCTGTGCATGTCTATGTCCTAACCCCTCCTTTTATAAGAACTTTAGTCATATTGAATTAGGTAGGACTCAGTCTAATGAGCTTACTTTAAGTTAATCATCTCATTAAAGACCTTATCTCCAAATACAATTACAATCTGAGGTACTAGGGGTTCAGACTTCAACATCTAAATTTGAGGGACACAATTCAGCCCATAACAGCAAGCCCCAATTAAGAGGAGTAATTGCCCTGGTTTGAAGGGAACTGAGAGGTTTCCCACAACCTGGGACTTTGGATGCTAAAACTTGACAGACCTGAGCAAGCTGGCACAGTTGGCACCCAGCTCTAAGTCACTGTAGGCCTCAGTCTGTGTGGGGTTAGCCCCTCTGCGAATCTATTGCATTGTTCTCCTGATCAGTAGCAACTCCTGGAGCATAAAGGCCATTGCTTACTCATCTCCACTTGTGCCTAGTATGTTAGGTGTTCATATGTGCATAGGAATTAGTAAATGTTCCCTGAGGATAAACTTGATCCTTCCTTTCCTAGTGCCTCCTCCTGGAATGTCTCCCACACTTCATCCTTTAATGCAGTTTTTTTTTATTTTTTTTTATTTTTTATATCAGGCTCACAATAAAGGTCCAACTCAAATGCAGAAAAGAATTCCAGATTCTCTCAGCAGAGCTGGCTGACAAGTTTTCTCCATCCTTTGTGCATAGCCTTACCTTGTTCTCTGCCTTGGTCTTGGTTACATAGGTGGAAGTTTGGCTACTAATCTGTTTCATCCTCTCCAAAAGGCTTTAGCTGGGAAGTCTGCCTGTCCAGCCCCTTCCTAAGGTGATACTGCTCACTCAGTTAGAGTAGAGCTGCTTGCAAAGCTACTCTTCCTTTCCAGTTGTTTTCAATACTCTCAAAACCTGAAGTCAGGTTCAGAGAAGGAACAGTCTGGGCAAGGAAAACAGTGGGCAGGGATGGAGCTTGGAGGTTCCCCTTGTGGTTGCATATCTGCCTAGGGGTGACTGGACTCTCCTGAACATGCAGGCCGGTGATGTCTGGGACCATCTGCCTGCCCACAGGCACTGTTTGAAGCCCTTATTATCCTGGGGCTTGCCAAAGGTAGAGGACTCTGACCCCTCTATGAATCTGTCATAGCCCAGGTACAGTGCCCACATGTCTCTAGTGATTGCTGACTGAATTTTGATCACCTGCTCTGTGCCCATCTGTGACATGCAGGCAGCTGTACTTGTTTTAGGAATGTGAGAGTTGAAGGCTCAGACTATAGCTAAAGATCTTCATGGACATGTCTAAATCTAAATTTTGTGCATAATTATAATCACATAGCTAACATGTATTCTGTGCCAGACCCTATGCAAAGGGGCTCCCATGTATTAATTCATTTTAACAGACTACAACCCAATAGGCTAATTCTCATTACATTGCAGATAAAGAAACTGAGGCATGGGAGATTAGATTACCTCCTCAAAGACATAGACTGGGCATGGTGGACAAATTTACAACCGCGTCGGCTCTCCAGACCTCTCACAAGAACTAGTATAGCTTTAAAAGTTTGTGTTACACTTTAGACCAAAATTTAAACTGAAATCCTCAAGCTAAGAGTTTATAAACACACATACCTCCTGGATTGGGCCTCTTAAATCGGTCCAGGGCAGGTGCATTGTGTGCCAGTCCAGGAGCCCACACAGACAGGACTCGCCATGCAGGTCAGGTGCACCTGCACACTGCCAACTCCATCATGCCCCTTGGATTTTTTTCTGCCATGTCCTCCCTTCTTCTCCTCCTGCCATAGTCCCAATGCTCCATGGTCATACTGGCTTCTCTGTGGCCTGTTTTTACCACAGCTGTGCCCAGGGCATGGGATTTAGCATGGAATTAGTCCTTAATTGTATCCTGTGAGTCATGAACTTTTCTCAGCTAATAACTACAACTAACCTCTCCATAAGACCTCCAAATGTCAGAGCACTTTCACCCAGGAAAGCCCTTCTCATTGTCTCATCAAGAAAGCAGGTTTTTGCACTGGTTCTCATCTTGTAGGTAAGAGGGTCAAGCACAGCAACAGAGGCTGGTTGCTCTTTTGTACCTGGAACTCTGAAGCCAGCCTCAACAAGAGGTGGAGCTCTCTAAATTTGAGCGCTGCAGTGCTTCTATTTGGGCTTTCAGAAAGAACGCACACAGGATTGACACTTCCTCCACGATATGGGTTATTGTAAAAGGGACAGACAGGACGAGGTCTCTTCAAAAGAATCATAAGAGACAGAGAGGAACAAGATAAAGTGCAGAAACGAGGTGGCAATGCTCAGCGGGCACGTGGAAGTAATTGGAACCTTGGGGATCACCTTACACCCTCAGAAAATCAAGCAGATAGTGGTGCCGTGGGCTCCAAGGGATTTGACAGTAATTATTCCCAGTTTATTATTAAGAGGGGCCCCATTTATAGCTGAGCAAGAAGAAAGTGAATCCACCCTTTCTGATCTTTCACTTCTTGACTGTACCCACATTAGGATCTGGACTGTAAACTGGGCCGCGAGGACATTTGGGTCTGGGAGAGAGGTATGCACACTCAACAAAAGATGCAGACTTTTGTTATCTGCAAGAACCTCATAGCTGCCAGACAGCACAGATGTGTCTCAATGTCTCAGCTTGTTGGACATGGAAAAGGCAGAGGAGACTCGGAGGGTTAGAGAATGGCTCCTTGTCACCCAGAAGCAGGGACAGGGTGGGTGTGGAACCTGAGGCCTATCTCTCAAAAGGTGCCTGGCAGGACTTGCTGAGCAGAAATGTCTGTCACCTTGAAATGCTCCTGGGGTGTGGACTGACTTGACCTTGAGCGTCTACACTCAGCTTCTGCAGCGCAACTTGGCACATACACATCTTTCTCTTCAGCACAGCCTCTGATCTGCCTGCAGAGTACAGGGCGAAAAGAAATATTTTGTTTTGTTTTGTTTTCCTTTCTGAAGAATATCAGGCTTTGTTTGTTTGTTTTTCTTTTTTCCCCTTTCTTCTTTTCTGTTCTTCACTTAGAACAGATTAGTGCCAGACATATAAGTATTCAACAAACAGCTAAGTGTAATGTTTTATTCATCTTTGAAAAAACACCTTTTGTTTCTGATTATGGAATTAATACAATTTCAACTGCAGAAAATCTTGAAAATATAAATAAACATAAAGAGGAAAATAGAAATTCTCTAAACTTTCACAATTTTGACAAACACATATTAACATATAAGCATATCTTCTTCCAGTCTTTTATAAATGTATACATTTACATACATAGTTAAAAGTTGGGTCTTGATTTATATACAATTTAATATACATTTATAGTTTTATTTATATATAGTTGGTTTTTTACATAAAACAGAAGAATTTTCTCCACATTATTCAAGTTTCTTAGAAAAAATTTATTTTAAACACAGTTCACAATTCCACCGTATGTCATTATTTATCTAAACCATCTCTTCCTATGAACAGTACCATGCTACACAAACCATCATGTGTCCTTTGGGGAGTTTTTTGGGATCATTTCTAGAAAGCCAGTGAGTGGGGCAAAGGGCACAAATAGCTTTGGGGCCACTGTGCACTCTGCACTCCAGATTGCCCAGAGGATGGTGTAGGTTAATTTCTTGCTCACTGCTCTGTAGTGCTTCAGGTATGTTAAGCTCCAGGTATGTTAAGCTCCATGGGTACTTAACCATCTGTGCCAATAGGTCATTAAAAATATCATAAAATAAATAAATGAAGGTGGAACACAGACAAGGAATGTGAGAGAAGAGAGAGGTAAAATGCACACATCAGGGGTGTGGCTTAAGAACAATGAACACTTTGTCAGTATCAGAGTCATCCCAAGGCATAGATAAGCAGATCCTCCCATAAGAGTGTGTGCATGCATGTTGAGTGACTCTGTAAGGCAGTAGAAGGATTCCCATTTCCTTGTAGCATAGACAGCTCAACAAGCATTAATATTGAAATAAATCCCAGTAATGCTTCTCCTTTTTTCTGAAAATGCCATGGTTTGCACTCTCAACAATTAGAAGTGCCAATCTCTCCAAAAAAAAAAAACAAACCCTGGCTTATCTTTCAGCCTTTATTTTTTACGTATCCACTTGTACAAGTTTAAGCCTATAGATAGGGAGAAATCTCTCTGTGATCTGCCCAGACTCCCACCAAATTTCTCCTTCTTGACTTTGGCCGAGCCAAATCCCTAAGACCACTTCCTCTCATAGATCTTTTTACCTTTTAGAAGTCCTGATTTCTCCAAATCTGGGATTTACTCAAGGGTCTGGTTTTAAGAATCCCACTTGAGGCTTTTGCCATGTCAACAATCAGTGAGTCAGATAAGCACCAAAATGTCATACATAACACTTCATCTAGGTAAAGAAGAAAGGCAGAATTAGAATGCATGCTGTGTCTATTTAACCAAGAAGGAAATACAGCAGGTGCTGAGCTAGAACTGTGCCTAATACTGGAAGACAGAGGGAGACATGTTAGCCTGAAATAACCTTGGTTTCTGGACCTCAGGCTGAAGCAAGTCACTTCTGATTAAGATGCTCAACACAGCTGGGACATGAGACTCTGAATGGGGTGAAATTTGTCATGTGGAATTGGATAGCCTCTAACTGAGCTTTTACTCAGTCTGAACTAGTCCTAAATGAAAATGGCAGCATGACTTATAACTGGGCCTTCACCCCTTGAACGTCCCATAAGGTTGGAAAACAGAGAGTTCAGAAATAGACTCTATTAAATGGGAGCTAAAAAGCACCAATCACAAAATAAAGGAGTAAAGCCCATTTTTGTTGTTTTGTTTTGTTTTATGTGTTGCTACTATCTTCTAATACTCCATGACTTGCCTTTTCCTTTACAAAATTGTATATTTCAATAAGCGGAACTTCTTAAATTGAATGAGGTTTTATTTATTATATTACTCCTTTATTTTGTGATTGGTGCTTTTTTAGCTCCCATTTAAGGAATATTTGCACCTGCCAAATCATGTGATATTCTCCTTTATTACATTCCAAAATCTTTAGTTTTTACATTTATTGTCATAATCCACCTGGAAAGTGTTTTGTGTGGTTCTATGATGTGAGGTAGGGATCAAGCTTCATTTGCCCCCTAAAATGGCTTCTAATAGAGACAGGAATATTTCATGAAAATGCCTTCTCTGCTATTGCTCTGCAATTTCACTTTATCATAAATTATGTACCCACATTTAATAGAGTCTATTTCTGAACTCTCTGTTTTCCATTTATCTATTGGTGTAGTCTCAATATCACAAACTCTTAATTACTGAAGCTTTGTAAGACTAGATACTTAGCAGTGAAATTTCTCCAACTTCATTCTTCTACTAAAATTACCTTGGCTACTCTTGGTGTTTTTGGATTTTCATATAAATTTTCATTTCACCTTGTGAATTTCCACCAAAAAACTACTTTATTCTTTTAGAGATTGCTTTAAATCTATGGGTCATCTTAAAAGAGAATTAACATTTTTACAATCTTGAGTCTTCTAATCCATGAACATGGTAGACCTCCCCCTTTATTTAGGTATTATATGAATTTCTCTCAATAATGTTTAAGGATTCCTGTGTCGAGTTCTTGTATATCTGTTATTAGATTTATTATTAGATCTGTGACATGTATTCACACTATTCTAAATAACATATTTTTATATTTAGTTTTCTAACTTTGTTTTTTTTTATTAGACATAGAAATACAGGTGTTTTCACCTTGCTTATTTATTTTTTATTATGTCAGTATCACCCTATTAGTTTACTAGGGGTGCCATAAGAAAATACCAAAGACTGGGCCATTTAAACTATAGAAATTTATTTTCTCATAGTTTTGGAGGCTGAAAGTCCAAGACAAAGGTGTTGGTAGGTTTGTTTTTTTTTTCCTGAACCTTCTCTCTTTGGTTTGTAGTTAGCCATCTACTTGCTGAGTCCTCACATGACCTTTCCTTTGTGTGCACACACATTCCTAGAGTCTTTTTTTGTCTGCCTAAATTTTCTTTTCTTGTAAGGACACCAGTCAGATTGTATACACACTAGTCAGATTATTTGTTTTATTAGGACACCACCCTAACAGCTTCATCTTAAAAGGCTATATCTCCACATACAGTTCATATTCTGAAGTACTGAGGGTGTAGGGCTTCAATGTATGAATGTGGGTGGGAGGACACAAATTTGTCTATAAAAACAACACTTAATTGTTATAGCTTTATAATATGAATTTTACCTGTTTCCATGCATTGCCTCCATTTCTTTGTCATTTTCAGAATTATGCAAGCTAATAATTTAGTTTTACTTTTCTATCAGGAAAGAAGACAGTTAATGAGAGAAGGGTTCATGGATAGTTGAAAGCTAAATCTGGAGGAAACCCATAAAGTGCCAGAGAGGTAGTATCCATGGCCAAGGATAAATATATAAAGCATTCTAAATTGTTCAGATCTCTCTCACAGGTAAAATAAGGCAACAGGTCTCATAGGTAAAGTGGGTGGAAGACAGTACCACTTTCTGGAGCAATCTGAATATAGAAGGGAATTCCTATTTTCTTTCCTCCAAATCATACTCCTCCAAACTTACTGTAGCCTCCCTGTGGGTCCTTTGCATCTTTCACTTTGCTACTACTAATAATAGCTACCATTTAATAACATTAAATAATTATCTAGTTTATTCTTCTCAATAAACCTGTGAGTTATACATTTCTCAGTCTACAGATGAGCAAACTGGGATTTATGGAACCTAAATGACTTTCCCTAGATCTTGTTAGTCAGTGGTAGAGCTAAAAATTAGTCCCATTTTATTCTGACACCAGATCTCTTCTCACCCACTAGTGTATATCCTTTCCTAGATAATTAAGAGTCTTAGAGCACTGGGTCTATTGTCCTGGATGCCCAGGTCTGAAGGAAGAGGACTTGTCTAAGAGCTTTGATTCATGGGGCAAGAGAATGACTCAAAGGACTTTCTAACCAAAATTTTTGTTAGGCCAAGAGGTACAGGGTGAGAAAATTGGACATCAAGGCATAAATTTGAAAAACTAGTTGATGTTTTTGTTTGTTTGTTTGTTTGTTTGTTTGTTTATAGCAATGGAGTGTATTGGAGTCCAAACTAGATATTCCCTGATTTCTTTCTTATTTTAATGTCCTTCCAAAATTCATGTTTCCCTGGAACCTCAGAAAGACCTTATATGGAAATGGAATTTTTGAAGATGAAATTAGTTAAGATGAGGTCATACTGAATTAGGATGGATCCTAAATTCAAAATGACTGGTGTTTTTATAAGAAGAGATATATACAGATATACATAATATACAGGGATATATAGAGAGAAAAAGACCATGTGAAGACAGAGGCATAAATTATGCTTCCACAAGCCAAGGAACAGCAAGAATTTACAGTGACGGCCAGAAACTGGAAGATGAAGGAAAGAATCTTTCCCTGGAGGCTTTGGAGGGAGTATGGCTCTGCTGACACCTTGATTTCTGACCTCTGGCCTCTTGAACCATTAGAGAATAAATTTCTGTTATTTTAAGCTATTCAATTTGTGGTGATTTGTTACAAAAGCCCTAGGAAACTAGTACACATACCTAGAAGTGGAAAGAGATATCGCTGTTGACATAACTGAGGTGACATTACAGATACTTCTAATTTCTTATTCTTTTTATTATCTGACTTTGGGATAATCTTTACTTCATGGCACATGAGATGCAAATAAAACCAAAACCTGGAACTGGAGTAGCTTTTTGGTATGTTGTTTTAGGCCGTGACAGGCTTCTCAAAATAAGTAGTATGTGGCTTGTAGCAGACCCTGAATATATCAATTTGTTGAATGAATGAACAAATCTATGAATAATGGGCATAAGAAGTAGAATACAAATTCTTCCTCTTTGTGGAAATTAGACTTCATAATTTTCTTTGATTCAGTTTTCTGTGGTTCAGTAGGGAATGCACTTGAGTTAGACACACCTAGAGTCATTTACTGTGTGATTTTTGAGCTAGTAAGTTAACCTCACTGAGCCTTTATTTCTCATTTGTAAGTGAAAAGGATTACCTTTTCTATATCTCAAAGAGTTACTGAAGGAATTCACTATCTGAGCACCGGGCTGAGCATATGTGCATATGTGGTCACAACTGCCATACTGTTGATCCATCCCACTTTTCCTCTCAAATGGGAGGTGCATAATGGTAACATTTGTAAGTTGCATGTGTACATCCTGTGGGTGATATGTGTGTGTATGTGACTTATGTGTAGTTTTAGGTGTGAAGTATGTACAAATTAGCATGTGTACATCAATTGCTGTGCTTAGATAAATCTGAGAAACTGTGATCACTCTTGGCAGTTGCTAAATTCAGCTCTAGAAAAATCGAAGTTTCCCAAGTAGTCCACCTCTAAGAGTAGAGCATTAAGTCACTTAGTCACATATTTTAAATTTTTATAATGTTTTTTTTCATTTATCCTAGCACTGTCAACACAGCCATCACCCAGCCAAGGTATAGACAGCTTTCTAAAAGAAGTGGTAAGTCCATTGGTTCTGGTTTAATAGACATGCTATTAGATGTTTTCTAGTTTTGGCTACTGTACTCAATAAATCATCATCTTTGAAGGAAATAAAAAGGAATATAAATTTGACAGGTATTATTGTACTCTATTGGTAATATTTTAATTACCTGTATCTAGACCTAAGATGCAAAAGGCCTAATAAGACTCAATGAACAAATAAATTAATATTTACTGAAAAAAAAAGAAGAGGAAGAGAAAAGTCAGCAGTCTTGACTGATAATGATCCCAGGAACTTCTTTCCCAAGGAAGAATTTAGGAAGAGTGCTGTTTGTCGACATAATTAACCTGTCCAAGATCTATATGTCAGTATTTCTAGCGCTGAGCTGTGACCCAGGGGAATACATCCCCTAAGTGTTTTTAAGAGAGCAGTGGAAAGTTGAACTGCGGAAGACAGCTGCTCCAGGATACTTGGAAGCAAGCATTGGCAAATAATTACTCTGTACAGTTTTGTTCCTAGCTAATTTCTTAAGCTTCACCAGATCCTATAACAGCAAAGTGGCTTCAAGCCCCAATTGGTTGATTTTAAATCCAGACACATACACAAACTATTACATGACAGCACACTGGTATTTTTATGGCTTTGTAAATTCATTCTTTGTCTAATGCCTTAGACACCTTGGGCAACTGTTTAGATGACTGGGAGGAGGGAAAAGAAAAGAATCCCATAATCAAGGCAGTATTGGTATCAAAGTTATATCTGACTCAAATGTTTGTGCTCTTCTCACCATAGCGCACTATTTTGGAGTAGGCAGACCTCAGGGCCTCTCATAATCTGGCCTCAGCTTCTCTCTTTGGCCTAAGTTCCCATAAATCTATACTTGCTTTCCTGGTTTCTAGCTATACTGAATTCCTCGCCTTTCTTGGACATGCATTAGCGCTCAAATAAATGTCTTTACACTTGCTGTCCTTTTGATCTGGAATACCCTCTGCTTAGAATGGTGTTTGTCCATTTGGCTTCCTGCCAAATTTCTAAATAAAAGGCAACCACTTTTGAAAAGTTTCATTCAGCTCCCTCTTTCTATCTCCTGGCTTTTCCAAGCACCTTTTTTTATAACACATACCCCTGAGTCTCTAATTGTTTATCTTGCTGTCTTTCCTGCCAAATAGTCACATTCACCTTTGAGGCCCCTGACTCAAAACACTGTTGGGCTCTAGTGGCATTAGACAAGGATTATTTAATGAATGAAAGAAGTAATAAATGGATAAATTTAATAAAAGCTCTCAGCATCATTACATCATTACATGTAATGTTAAATAACCCATGATTGAGCCAGATCTCACTGAACTGGTGTACACACTTCTTTCTGTGAGGGCAGAAGTCCAAGTTATAAATTAAGCATGAGAAAGAATTAGTATTGCAGACATCAACTGGTGTAGCCAATTGTCTCATATGTTCAAGGAGGGAGTTTAACTGCTAATGCAACAATTGGCTTTGCATGTTTCCTTGAACAAGTATCTATTGTTTTTTAATGTTCCCACTTATACAAGACAGATAAAGACTTTGATCTTTAACTTAAAGACTCATGAGGTTGAGTTTGTGAAAGCTCTGAGCATTTGGGGAAAAACGTGTGCCATAGAACTTATATTAAAGAATCTCATCTCACGTGGGGCATTTAGGGTGGCGGAAGTTGTCTCCATTCTTTTTCATTCCTTAAAGTAGATAATCTGGATTCCAAATGTCACCACAGAAAAAAGTTACAGTTAGAGACAGAATTAGTATTTTTGGTATAGTTTTCACTAGTTTCAGGTACAAATTGAAGACAATACAGCCTTATAGGTCTAAATTTGGAGCACATATCCTGCAATCCATGGGAAGTTCTAGATTTCCTCTCAAGCATCTCCCTCCCATGATAACTCTGAGAAATACTTTTAGTCCCAGAAGGTTGGTCTTGGTAATTATTGTTGTCCAGAGGCTTTAACGTTGTAAACACTGAATTCTGTTAAAGATTTCTCATGCTGAAGGGTGGAATGAGCACTGAACTCAGTTATGGGTGTTCCACCCCAAAGAAACCTGGACCCTGGTTGCTGTGGTTTTTGTCTTAGTCACATTCAGTATCGAGAATGAGCCTTTCCCACAGAAAAGCTCATAACATTAAGAGAGCAGCTTTTCTCAATTATAAAAAAAGTAACTACAAATAAATTAATATGGAATCTTAAAATATTGTTCAAGCCATCCAAAAGAAGGTAAAAAGAGAGAAACAAAGGAACAAATAGAAGAAAACAACAGAAAACAACAAAATTGCAGACTTAAGTCCCGCCATATCAATAATTGTCTTAAAAGTAAATGATCTAAATACTAATCAAAAGACAAAAAATGACAGAATGGATTTAACAATATGATCAAAAACATGTTGTATATAAGACATATACAAATACAAAGACATAACACCAAATACAATGACCTCAGTAGATTGAAAGTAAAAAGATGGAAAAAGATATACCATGACAACATTAAAAAGAAAGCGGAGTGGCTCTATTAATTTCAAATAAAGTAAACATCAAAGGAAAAAAGTAATAGAGACAGGAAGGGAACATTACATAATGATAAGAAGATTAAACCACCAGGAAGACATACTGCTGTTAAATGCATCAAACAATAGAGCCTCAAAATACATGAAACAAAAACTGATAGAACTAAACGGAGAAATAGACAAGTTCAAAATTGCAGTCAGAGACTTTGACATTTCATTCTCAGTAACTAATAGAACTACTAGACAGAAAATAAGCAGATATAAAATAACAACACCATCAACAAACAGGATTTGACTGACATTCATAGAGCATTCTACTTAATAACAGTAGAATACAAATTCTTTTCAAGCTTCCATGGAACATTCACCGAGATAAACTATATCCTGAGTTATAAACAAATCTCAACAAATTTAAATAATTGGAATTATACCAAGTATATTCTATGACCATAATGGAAATCATACTAGAAATCAATAACAGAAAAACAATAAGAAAATCTCCAACAACTTGGAAATTAAATAACACATTTGTAAATAACCCATGAGACAAAGAAAAAGTCTTGAAGGAAATAAAAAATATATAGAACCAAATCAAAATGAAAATAAAACACATCAAAATATGCGGGTTACATTTAATGCAGTCAGTGCTTAGAGGGAAAATTACAATTCTAAATTCTTAGTTTAGAAAAGAGAAAAAATTTCAAATCAATAATCTAAGCTCCTACCTCAAGTAACTGGGGAAAAAAGATCAAGATAAACCCAGAGCAAACAGAAGAAAGGAAATAATGAAGAGCAGATATACATGTAATTGAGAACAAAAACAATAGAGAAAAATCAATAAAATGAAAACCTGGTTCCTCAAAAAAAAATCAATAATATTGACTAAGCTCTAGTAAGGCTGACAAAAAATAAAAGACATTAAGTACCAATATCAGTAATGAAATAGAATATGTCAGCAGACATTCTGAAGCCATTAAAAGAATAAGAAGGAAATACTATGGATGGCTTTACTCTCATAAATTCAGTAATTTAGAAGAAATGAACCAATTTCTCAAAAGCCACAGCTAGCAAAACTCAGTGAGGTTGAAATAGACATCCTGGATAGTCCTATAGCTATAGAAGAAATGGAATTAATCATTTAAAATCTCCCAAAGAGAAATCTCCATACTCAGATGGATTCCCGGGAGAATTCTACCAAACATTTAAAAAGGAATTAACATAAATTTTACACAATTTTTTCCATAAAATAAAGGACAAACAAATCCCAAACCACTTTATGAGGCTAGTATAACTCTGATAGAAAACCAAAACAGTACAAAAAAAAAAAAAAAAGAAAACTACATACCAATTTCTCTCATAAATTTTGATGCAAAAATCTTCAACAAAAAGCAAATAAAAATGAATTATTAACCATGACTAAGTATTCATTCCAGGTATGCAAGGCTAATTTAACATTTAAAAATCATCAGTTGTGTAATACACTTATGAGCAGGCTGAAGAATAAAAGCTATGTGAACACATCAATTGATGCAAGTAATAAAAAAACCTTTTATTAAAAAAAAAGGAAAGTGAAATTCTATTTTACCAGAAAACAAAAATGTGTCATGCGGCAAAGATAAAGATGAAGAAGTTTTGACTCACTGGCATTGAAGAAACAAGAAGTCTGGAATAGAGAAAAGATATGGAGACGGGTAGAGAAAGAGCATTTGTACTATCAGGAAGCCTAAGTCCTTTGCTTAATGTCACGTAGCCAATAATAATCAGATTTTTTGACAGCAAACCCAGAAATCTGTATGCCAGGGTACCCTGGAATTGTATTCCTAATCAAATTCTTTCATAAAATTACATACACTTATGTGTATGTATGTATTACAGAGATGAAAACCGTATATCTCAAGACAAGAAGATAGTGAATATAGTAATTGGAAATCCTTGCAATAATTCAAACAGTGACTTTCATTCTTAACCTATAATATTTTGGATCAATAACTGGCATCACAGAACTCCTTCAGATGCCTAGGTTTACAATGATTAAAATGAAGTTCAGAACAGTAAGACCTGCCTGAAGTGACACAGCTGCTTAAAAGATAGAGCAAACTAGATTTAGCTTACTAATTTGCAGGAAAATGGTTTTTCATACTGCAGCTCACTAAAATGTTAGTTATGAATGCACTGTGTGTATTAATTACATAAGAGAGACTCATGTGCTTTAAGAATGTTAATGCCGTATAAAAATCAAGTGTTAGTGTATTATTAACTGGAATTATAAATGTGGCTTTTATTGTAAACTGTCTCAAATGCTTTTAAAATTATGTGGAAAATATAAACACATAAAATTAGATCTCATATATTTGGTCCCTAAAATGAACATTTTAGCAAATATGGTAAATATTCATAAATATTTAATAATAAAATTTGGTTAGTTTCAGAGGATGTGAAAGGATTGGTTTGGAGGAATTGCCCAAGTTATTTACAAAAACTGTTCATAATTATGGGAACAATGTCTTATTTTCCCTCAATATATTTCCTCAAAGCAAACAGCTGTCCAGCATCCTTCCATGGACTATACCCTTTCACAGAGTTTTTGAGAATTTGGAAGAGAAAACTTTTTCTTCTATCTTATCTCATTAATATTAATGATGGTTTTGTGCTGGTCACAGTTCTAGCCCCTTTCTACATATATATTTTTTAAATCCTCACAACAATTTTCCAAGGTAAGTATTATTAATAGTAATATTATTCCAATTTTACAGGTAAGTAAACTCATTAGTTTACCCATCATCGTGTCTGGCAGGTGGGAAAGAAATTCTGATTCAGAAATCCATGCCCTTTTCATTCCTTTTGCTCCTCCCACCCACTCCTCAATACATTCCCCTCAGCACTGAGGTCAGTGTGAAGTTATCTTTTAGGATACTATAGAAGGGAAGATATGAAGAGACAGTTCAGAAGGAGGGTGAAACCTGGGCACTCTGTAGAGATCACGTTCTTGGACTGATGTAAATGCCCAGGATTTTATTGAGATCTCAGAAGTAGCAGGAACAACAATAGTAAAAGCTAACCTCTACTTAAGGGTGCAACTGAAACTGTGTCCACCACCAAGCAGATCAACCATACACAGCCAGATAAACACCCGACACTTCCATCCTAAATGGAATGGCTCCCCCTGCACCTGGTTTTGAATCAATTCTCAATTGACATCTATTCTTTTGCTTCATATTTTCCAAAAGTAAGGAAGAAACTAGAACTAGACCTAAGAGAAGCAGGTGATTAATTAAAGGGAAAACTAAATACATCATTGAGAGAAAAGTTAAAGAAGATTGATAGATTGGTGTGAAAATGACATGGCCAAGTGTTAATTAACATCAGTCATGGAGGAAAACCACTTGGCATAATTTTGAATAGAAGAGATACTATTAGGTATGGTTTTGGTCAAAAGTGATGGCAGAGATCCTGGATTAATCCTACTTTCTGGGTGACCCTGGGGAAGTCATCTGACACTTCTGATGCTCAATAATCCCAGATCTAAAATAATTTTGGAGAATCAAGTGTAATAATGGGTCAAAAGTGCCCCATGAGTCATAATAATCCTATATCTGTTGAGAGTCATTAAAAGATGATGGCTACCTCCTATTTCTTGTCATTAGAGGTTACCCCACTCAGAAAAATAATTTTTTGTCCATAAAGCAGAAAACCAGACAGATTTGGAGGCATGTGCCCATGTCTCTATTGTCAATTTGAGACTAGGGTCCCAGGGAACTAATGGATATATACAGTACCCTATAGGGAAGGCAGGCCTGGAGCTCTGAGGAAAGATAATCTAAAGTTTCTATGAAAAGCCTCTTAAACTGAAGATGCAGGGACAATTACATTGGGGAGGCTGAGATTAAATCAAGATTCAGTGGAGCAAGACTATGGCGGGGATTAAGGAAAGGGAAAGGTCAAGGTTGAGGAGACAGCAGGGGATTTGTACTGGGACACCTGGTTTTCTCAGTAGTAGATTTCTCAGATTCTAGGGGCTTTGGGAGCCCTTAGAAAAATTGATCTGGGGTGTTCTTGGCAACTCTCTCAGATACACATTGATTAGAGCTTATCAAAATGTATTTCTCTATTTACAGTAAGAACAGCATTGGACATCTTAGCAAAATAAATTTCTAGTTTTAGAAAAAAAAATAAGAGAGAGAGAGAGAGAGCAAGCACCAGAGGAATTAGTTATCGATAACTGATTTTCTCCATATTTTTCCACCATAGTCTACTTGGCAGGTAACAGTCAAGACCTGTACCCATGAGTATACCACTATAGTGTTGCCTCGACCTCTTGCTCTATCGAAAGATGGGGAGTAGGAGGGACATAATTGGGAATAAAGTTCTGTATTAAAAATTAACTGTTTTATTTATAATTTCCAAAACTTTGAAGCAATCAAGACATCCTTCAGTAGGTGAATGGATAAACTGTGGTACAACCAGACAACAGAAAATTATTTAGCTCTAAAAAAAAAAGAGCTATCAAGCCATAAAAAAGTGGAGAAAACTTAAATGCATATTACTAAGTGAAAAATTCAATATGACAATGCTACATACTGTATTATTCTAACTGCATGACATTCTTAAAGAAGCAAAACTGGAGAGACAGTAAAAATCATCAGTGGTTGCCAGAGGTTTGTAGACCACAAGAAGAAAAAATTATTAGATACGAACCCTAAGAAGGAATTTACCTGTTGAGATGGACTCCCCGTGATCAGCCAAGGGCCCAAATTTTATGAGCAGTAGGAACCTAGAGGCCGTTTTCTGATAGGGGCTCCTCTTGTTCTCAGACTGAACTTTTGGTTTCCTGTACTATGCCCTGCTTGTTTACACTTTGTGAGTCAAACACTGCATGGAAGTCCTGGTTAGTCTTTCTACCTAGTACTGAGACCTGCCCCATCTAATAAGAACTGTACAATTTAGAGACTTTGTTTATATAAAATGGACCTATTTGGGAATCTGGGCAGGAACTTTTCCTGTAAAAGGAGGCCTCCCCTTTGTCTCAGGGGAGCACAATTTAGATTGCTACCTGAATGTGTCTCTGAGGTTACAGCTCTTTTTGCTCAAGTAATTGCTTGTTATTCTTTATTAGAGTCTAAAATTAATTTTGATTTTCAAGTTGAGGGGAGATGGTTGAATAGACAGAGCACAGAGAATTTTTAGGGCACAGGAAATACTCTGTATGAGACAGTAGTGGTGGATATATGTCATTATACATTTGTCCAAACCTATAAAATGTATGCCAACAAGAGTGAACCCTAATGTAAACCATGAACTAATGATGTGTCAATGTACATTCACTGATTATAACAAATATACCACTCGGATATAAGCTGTTGATAACGGAGGGAGGCCATGCATGTGTAGGGGCAGAGGTTTATGGAAAATCTCTGGACTCTCTGCTCAATTCTTCTGTGAAGCTAAACTACTCTAAAAAAAATAAAGTTGTTTAAAAATTGTTTATACAGTGTGCATGCTTCATTATATATTAACTAATATGCATAATATACCTCCTCACTCGTCAGAGCACCAGGGTTTGAATGGGGCAGGAACCATTCTCATATATTTGCCCCTGGGTACATTATCTGCTAGAATTAGCAACTGAAAGAAGTACCGGTGAGGTAGACAGAAACCATACTTTATGCAAAAGAAAGCTACCATCTCAATGGCCATAGCGGAGGCAAGCTGAGGTCTCAACACACACACACACACACACACACACACACACACACACACATACACAACAAGCTGTGCTGGAAAATGGGCATGCATCCCTATATCTTCTATTTTTGGCTCTACCCCTGTCCCGATCTGCTCATGAGGCCCCCCATGCTCCTGTCAAATGAGGCTTAGGGGATTGGGCTTCTAGGAGGACAATTCATATCCACTCATGGCAAAGTGCAGCCTCTGAATCTAGATAATAAACTTTCCAGGATGAGGGAGAAAGAAGGAAGTAGGGCTTTCTAACATGACCAAGGAGCCTCCTCTGGAAAATAAATTTTATTTTGTATCAAGGTAACCTGTTTGTGGCCCAGGACTTCATACCATAACTCACAGTGAACAGAAGAAAGTTGTGGCATCCACAAGGAAGCTACTACACTCAGGAACAATTGCATAACCACGATAGTCATAACATCTGCATTCCTTTGGCACTATAGTCTAAGACTAACATTTCACAAATAAGGATTCTGCTCAAGGCCATACATATGATATCGGTCATTAGATTAAAAAGGAATTTCCTTTCTAAGGTGATCAAGACCAAATCCTCTTAAGAAAGTGAACAGAAATTTCAGCCTTAACACACTGTTGAGTTTTGTGACATTGACAAATAATCAACTTATTTTTAATAACAGCTATATTGACATATAATTTACATATTATAAAATTCACCCTCTTAAAATGTACAATTAAGTGATAAGTGATTTTAGTATATTAACAAGGTTGTACAACCATAACCACTATCTAATTTCAGAACATTTTCATCACCCCAAAGGAAATTCCATACCCAGTAGCAGTCGCTCCCTATTCCCACCTCCTCCAGCCCCTGACAACCACTAATCTACTTTCTGTCTCTATGGATTTGCCTATTCTGGACATTTCATACAAATAGAATTATACAATATGTGGTATTTTGTGTCTGGCTTATTTCACTTAGACTCTTTTCAAGGTTTACCTTGTTGTAGTATGTATCAGTACTTCATTCCTTTTTATTGCCAAGTAATATTCTATTGGAAGTAATATATATATACCACTTGTTGTTTTATCCTTTCATCAGTTGGTGGACATTAGATTGTTTTCATTTTCTGGCTATTATTAACAGTGCTGCTATAAACATTTAAGTACAAGTTTTGTGTGGACCTATGCTTTACATTCTCTTAGGCGTATACCCAAGAATGGTATTGCTGGGTTTATGGTAACTTTATGTTTAACTTTTGGTATCATATATAAGAATTCACAGACAAATCCAAAGTTATTAATATTTACCCTATATTTCTTCTAAAAATATATAGTTTTAGCTCTTACATTTGTGCCTTTGATCCATTCTGAGTTAATATATCTGTATGGAATAAATTAGAGGTCCAACTTTATTTATTTATTTTTTTTGCATGTGGATACTCAGTTGTCCCAGCACCATTTGTTGAGACTATTATCCTTTCCTCCACTGAATTATCTTGACATCCATCAGTTGACCATAAATCTAAGGATTTATATATGGACTCTCAATTCTAGTCCATTGATCTTTCTTCATCCTTACAGTACCACATTGTCTTAATTACCATAGCTTCATAGTAAGTTTTTAAATGGGGTTGTGCGAGTCCTCTAACTTTTTTCTTTTTTAAGATTTTTTTAAAACTGTTCAGAGGCCCTTGCAAATTTGAGAATCAGCTTGTCTATATCTTCAAAAAAAAAATAGTGATTTTGATAGAAATTGCACTATAGATTATGGGAAGTATTGCTATCTTAAGTCTTTCAATCCATGAATATGAGAAGTCTTTCCAATTATTTAATCTTCCTTAATTTATTTCAATAATATCTTATAGTTTACAATGTACAAGTTTTGCATTTCTTTTGTTAAATTTATTCTAAAGTATGTTATTCTTTTGATTTACAATAATAAATGGAGTTGTTTAATTTTACTTTTAGATAGTTCATTGCTAGTCTATAGATATAATTGATTTCTGTATATTTATCTTGTATCCAGAAACTTTGCTGAACTCATTTCTAATAGTTTTAATATATTTTAGTGGATTCCCTAGGACTTTTTTTTTTTTAATATCAGATCATGGCATCTACAAATAGGGATAGTTTCAATACTTTATTCTCATCTGGATCCTTTTTATTTCTTTTTCTTGCCTAATCATCACCCTGTTAGAATATTCAATTGAAGTGCAAACCTTATCTTGTTCCTGATCTTAGGGATTCAGTATTTTACCATTAAGTATGATGCAACTGTGAGCTCTTTATAGATGCATTTTATCAAGTAGCATAATTCGCTTTTTGTTTGATTCCCACCACCAGTTCATTTCATTTGCTAGCCCTCACATACCTCAGGAACTGTTTGAAGCAATTTTGGTGTCACCAAAATTCCAGATGACAACTTTTCCTATTATGTGTATACAACATATTTATATCTGAATAAAGATATCCCACCATTTAATAGACTAATGGGCAAATACACTCTCTTTGATTCATCCTGGTAAAATTGAAATAGTGTAGACCAGAAATCAAAAGACTATTGTCTTCTTGTTTGATAAAAGCACTTTACCTTCCTCAGCATTATTTTTTCCCTTTATGACATGGGGGGAAATTGCCACAGCTTTTACTTTCTAACCACGTTTGTTACTAGGAAATGAGAAGGATGGATGTGAAAATGCATGGTTACCTTAGACTGCTATATATATAAAAAGTATGCCTAGAATGGGCAACATTCTCTGGGGCAGAGAAGAGTATAATAAGACAACAATACAATAACAGGAAAGGGTGGAGGAGGGGTCTCCACAGGTTTGCTTCCCTTCACACTTCCAGGAGGCAATGCAATATTCTCCACAGCCGCTAAGGGCCAGAGAGACCTTGCCTCCAGTTTTCACTGCAGTGTGCAGTGAGACTATGTGTTGGAAGGAATGGGAATTAGAAGCACTTTTTCTTTGCTGCAGAATGTTGCATGGCAGTTGACTCAAGACTCAGAGAAAGTGAAGTAGAGATAGAAAGTGCCTAGTCCTCCTGGCCAGGTTGTATCAGAGTGACTGCATGCTACTCAGTCTGCCAAGGCAGTTGATTTCACCACACTTAAGCTCACCAAGAGCTTTCTGGACCTTGATCTTTCCTGGAATAAAACCTTTTCTTTGAGTAATTATCCATGATGGGACCCAAATGTAGCTATTTCTACTATGTTATTTCATGATGAAATGATAAACTCAAGTTATAATTGAAAAAAATGTATTTTAAGAGGAAATCTGGAAGTCATCAGGGGCATGTCACTCTAATTACAACACTCATAGCTGCCTTGTTTAAAAAATGGAGCCAGATGACTTCTTAAAACAATGACCCAAAGTGAATTGCCCCATGTCTCGGTAAAGCAGCAGCCAACAACTTTGGACAACAGAGAAGTTTGCTTTCCCTTCTTGGCCATTCTTGGTGTACTAGGACAGGCTAGCCATGTCCCTTGTATCAGCAATGGGGACGCATTGGATGGTATTCTCACCCTGGACCTTATCAATTAAGGTCTAAAGTAAAGCATTGCTTTGTGTTTGTGAGTGTGCAGCAGAGTAAAAACAAAACAAATTTCCAAATTCATTTGTTGACCTCTAAACCTGAATTAGTGGAGAAATCTAGCTACAGAGAAGATGGTCTTTGTTTAGCAAAATATCTTGGTACACTACAGTACTATGAAAGAGGAAGCTTCCAAGATGTTATTTGGGGCAGAAAAATGGAAGATGTAGCCAAAAGACATTGTCTAGGAAATCAAAGGGAATGTGGATGGAGGGTAGGCCAGAGATGAGAGTGGATGCATTTTAGAGAAACGGAAAAGGCAGGAGGGAAGAGTCACATGGCTCACTTAAGAGATATGTGTTCAGTGGGAAATTCCTATAGACATAGGGTGGCTGAACACTTTGAAAAACAGGACTGACATATGTTCAGTTTTATTTGTTTACTACATGTTACTGGCATTCCACTGCAACCACTCCCCCCAACTCTCAAACTTTTAAGTGTCAGCTAAACCCCTAATTCCTTTTGAGGGGGCAGTCTGGGAGACACAGATATAAGCAGCAAAAGAAAAGAAGTTTCTAACTCCTTTTATGAGACATATTCCAGCAATCAGTGACCAAAAAAGAGGTCAGAGGTCCTGAAGGGCTCTGCAGTAAAAAGCAGCAAAGAGAGCTGTGGGGGCACATGATGGAACCACGGTTGGTGGGAGGGGCCAGTGCTGGTGGGAGGGGCCAATGCCGATGATTAGGGCCAATGATAGTTGGCGAAGTTGGGCAGGTAGTAGAGCCAGTGTTGATGAGAAGGGCTGGGGCTGGTTGTAGGAGCAGCTGCAAATTGGCCAAGCTCAGTTTAAGACCAATCTGATTTGTCTCAACACAGAAGGAAGAGGGTGGTGCAGGGAAACGTACAGGAGTATCCTTTCCTTAGTGTCATTAAAGCAAAAAAGATAGAGAATTGATTTAAAGTAAGAGCAGAAAGCTGAGAAAGTTGGTCTAGTTTTATGGTTGAGAGGCTGCAAGTAGCGCTAGACACTGCTCAGACCTCAAAGGCAACACAAATTGAATGTGAACCCTACTTCTGTCACCTGTGAACTGGGTATTGTTGAACAGAACAGAACTCACTGCACCCCAATCTACAAAATAGAAGCAAGAATAATGATCTTGCTGGTAATCATTCTTCTCCTCTCCTCACAAGGGGAGAAGTCTGCTCCCCTTTTATCAGGGCCACCCAGGGCATTAAGAGAGCCAGGGGAGCTAAATTAAGGAGGCCTGTCTAAGGGAGCAACAGCTCCCTGGTAATCCTTTCTTCCTAAACCAGTTCTCTCCCCTGGGGCACACAGTCCCTCTCTCCATTCATGGATCCAGGAAGCCCCTTTTCATACTGTGTAGACCAACGTCTCTACCACTCTTCAGCACCATGCAGACCAATACCCTAGGGCAGCAGCTTAGAAGTGGGTTTGTGGTAGATTCCAACACAAACAGCCCCAAGTGATACCTTGTCAACCTCTCATTTAAAGCCTTCTTTGGTACTTATTTCTCACCTCAATGATGACCGTCTTCCTTAGTTGATGTTCTAGACCTTACAGGTCTGACTTTTCCTGTCCCCTCCCTCTCCTTCCTCTCCAGGCATCAGAGGACCTCTCACACTTTCTGAAGGGATCACCATTGTGATGGTGCTCCTTGGGGTGCTCTTCCTGCTCAGAAAACTTAGGCTAATACTTTTGGTCTCCTGCCTCAGATTATGAACTCCTCAAGGACAGTAACTTGCTGGAGGCTCCTGGGAATAAAAACATTTTGTTGACTGAGTGATCCATTGTTGGTTGTTGTGCACATATGTGGACTCACACATGTACATTTACATGTGTGCACACACAGACACACACGGTGTTTACCACATGCCACGCACTTTGCTAAGCATTTTATGTAAATTTTCTCATTCCATCTTAAAAAAATTCTCTCGATTTAAAACCATGAAACAAAGTAATTGGCCTAAAGTCAAACAGCTAGTAAGTGGCAGAGCCACGACTCTGACCAGATTTTTCCACCTGCCCTCCAGAATTGTTTTAATGGTTGAAAATTCAGAAATCTTTTTAAGCAAATTATAGAGACTAAATTGAGTGAGCTGTGTGGTGGAGACAATGTACATGAGTTTATTCACTGTGTGACTTTGAATCCCAGCCTCAATTTCTTCTACCTATAAAATGGGGATAATAGTTTTGAAAACGAGGCTTTTTTATGTATTAAATAAGTTAATGTAAGTAGGTCCTTAACAAACCTTCTGACCAGGGCTGAGACTAGGCTGAAGCCAGCCAAACACCACCCCACCAAGTACATAACACTTCAGAAGAAGCCAAGCTACAATGGGAAGGACCTTGAATTTGGGCTCCCTCACCCTAGTCTTAGTTCTGCTCCTGGCACATGGAAGGTGAGGAATCATTATCAGTTTTTCTCCTTCATACTTCTACCTAATCAAACTGACTTTTCATAGGTACCTGAGTGAAATTGTTCTATCTACGTGAGGAATTATTTCTACGATTCATCTCTCTCTCCTTACAGTCATATGTACCTCAGTATTATTGTTTTTATCAGGAAAGCACTCCCCCACTTCACTCCAGAATTATCATTATATCTTTACGCAGTTTCCGCACACAGTGGGAGTGATTTACTGTGGGTCTAGTTATCTAGTTTTTCACAGTAGCTAAAAGAGTGCCTTTGTGCAAATGCAGTTATAGGCAATCTCTCCAGGAAACACACTTTCCTTTTCACATATAGAGCCTTTGCAGCATTCCCCAGACACTAGGGTTCTTACCAAGGTTTTAACAGAACCTCTACACTCGGCTGTAGATGCTATTCCCATGCCCTCAGCTCTGTGCTGCGCCAGAGGCCTTTGACACCTATTTAACTGTTGGACAGGCAGGCAGCTCTGGGGCACTTCTGAACAGCCAGCCAGGCCCCAATAGCTATAAAACTGTTTAATCACATCTGGATTTTCAGGAATTTGTTGCAATGCAAAGAAGTAATGTAGTGGCCATTGACTGGTGGTGGAAAAGGTCAAGTGGGGAGGTGTACCAGGTGCCTTCAGGACTAGGAGCAGATGCAGGAACAGGAGGCTCAGTGTTGGGTGAAGGAGAGCCTTGTGTGCCCTTGCTGAGAGTTCTGTGCATTCAAAAAGCAAATAAGAAAGCTGTGGGGCTTTTTACAAAAATATATTTAATCTTTTTATTTTGTTAGCATTCATTCAAGATTTTCACCCTCCCTTTCTTTCTCCCCCTCATTCTTAATAAAATAGCATATTTTTTCTAGAAGTTGCTTAAATGTAGCTTATGCAATAACACTGACCAAAGAGTGAAGAAACTAAATTATATGCATAATGCTTCTTCTGAATTCTAGAAATATTTCTTTTGGCACTTCTTCGTTCTTGGCCTTCCTTGCCTTTAAAAACCAGACAACAAATGTAGATCAAATTCTAGATGCATGTTCTCAATAAGCACTCTCCAAGAGAAATATAATGTGAGCCACAAATGTGTGGTACATCTGTCATTTTCAGTTTTCTAGTAGCCACATCAAGAAGAGTAAAGAAAGAAACAGATAAAAATTAATGTTTATAATATATTATCTTTAACTCAATATATCCCAAAGTTTTCAACATATAATCAACATAAAAATTATTCATGAGATATATTACATTTACACAAAATCCTGTGCACATTTTACACTTACAACACATCTGAATTGAAACTGGCCATATTTTGAGTGCTCTATAGCCACAGGTGACTAGTGGCTCTCATACCAGACACTGAACCGCATAGTTCTAGATTTTCTATGTCCACTCAGATAGAATCACTATGCCATAGACCCTGACAAGAGAACGGAATGGATTCAGGAGAGCTAGCTTACCAGCTGCCACACAAATGGTGTGTTAATTTGAGTAAGTGACTTGAGCATGCCCGACTTCAAATTTTTTCATCTGTAAATAAGAATAGCATATCTACCTCATAGGTTTGTTATAAGAATTAAGAAAATTACTGAATCCAAAGTCACAGATCCATAGTCAATGTGTCAATTATTATTATCAATACTAGTAGTAATAGTAGTACTGTTATGAGCATCAAGTCATAGATCTCAGAGACAGTGGATCTAAATTATGAGTGAACACCTAGGTACACTGTGGAAGAGTTAGGAGGCATGTTTGAGATCATCCAGTCCCAGCCATTCATTACACAAGCAAGAAAATGAGGCCCAGAGAGAAATAAGTGGTTCCCCAATGCCATACAGAAGATTAGAGTGGACTCTCAATGTCTATATCTTAGGCCTTAGCCATCGCTTCATTATATTTTAAAGTGAGATAAAAATTCTGACTTGTATATGTATATATTATAGTACATAATATAGTGTATAATAATATAATATATATTATAGTACAGTATATATGCATATATGTATATATATGAACATATATAAGCATATGTAAAATACAATGAAGAAGACCGATAGAAAAACTTGATTTGTTTGAAATATGGTGTTGGAAGACAGCTCTATGGATTCCTTGAACCACTAGAATGATGAACAAGTGGGTCCTAGAGCAAATTAAGCCTTGAAACATCACTGGATGCAAAAACAACCAAACTGAATCCCTCTTACTTCAGGTCTATCATGAGTGGGCCAAGTTCTTTGGAAGAGACAATAATGCTGGGAAAATAGAAGGTATCAGGAAAAGAGGCAGACTAAATGTGAGATGGATTGACTACATAAAAGAAACCATAGGCATGAGTCTACAGGTTCTGAGCAGGGCTATTGAGGACAGGACATTGTGATCATCACTCATTCATAGAATCACCAGGAGTTAGAGTTGACTCAATAGGAAACACAAATATAGTATACAATATATGTTATAAAATATATGTAAAACAATAACTATTTTGTATAAGTTCCTTATCACACATATCATACACATAACATACATATTCAGTCACACCATGAAGAGCTGGGTATTAAGTTGTATTAAAAACAAAAGATGCAAGAGGAAATAATAGTGTAAAATCAGTGTAGGACAGTTTATGACTAATATCAGGAAGTCCTTGTTAAGAATGTCATCTATTATTAGACTAAAATAGCCTCACCAGGGACACAGGGGAGGCCCCATGACTTGAGGCATTTTAGCCAGGACAAGGCACTGCTAAGCACAGGGAAGAAACAAAATGTAGCCCTCCCAGGGGATACTCCCAGGGAGAAAGCATAATTCCCAGTCTCCTTTCTGAGTCAAGGGTGTAGTGCAAAACTGAGGGTATCTCTATGTGCAGCATCAGGGCCTCACTGTCCAGCCTGGTCAGCTGAGCAAACAGGCTTAGAAACTGATAGAGGTAACTTAAGTGTTATGTCAAAACCCAAAACCCCAAAGCAGGACAGGGGAACACTAATGCAATTACTAGGTTTCATGTAGGGAAACGTGGTGGGCTTGTTGGCTCCAGATTTCTTTGAGGCATGTGACAAGATGACATGTTGAAGCTTTTTGATCAGTCTAAAGATGACAAGGCAAGATCCTCATGTGCCATAAAAGCTCGGTAGTTGGTTGAATAATCTTTCACAAAGGGGAATGATGAATGTGGACTCAGAAGAGCTTTTTAGGAGCATAAGTCTTCTTTAAATAAATATTAAGATGGACTGTGGTATTCAGAAGCACAAGGACATAGAAATGTTGCCTGTCATATTAACTAAATTGATCCGAAAGGCATTACGCAGATATATATATATATATATATATATAGAGAGAGAGAGAGAGAGAGAGAGAGATCTATATTTGTATACATATAAATAGATATATGTAGTCTATACCCAAATGGTCTTTATATATGAGTTATGGACATAATAAACCGGGGTGAAATTTAATTTAGAAATCATGAAGAGATAATGAGATTGAGCAACAATAATAACTGCCTGGCACATAGCAACAATTAAATGTTTGCTGGCTGGATTCACTGATAAGATTAATTAGCAGCATATATAAAAATGAATTAAAATGAAACATAAACTCAAAGTGTAACAAAAGTATGATGGTTGTAGTACATCAACTACTGTGACCTTCTCCTATGTGCTCCAGGTCCAGCCATCAGACCCTAGGAATTGACACCTCATCTTGTGCACTGGTCAGATCCTAACTACAAGGTCAAGTGCAGTTCTAGGCACCACAATGCAAGATAGGATTTAAGAAATGGATTGTGCCAAGAAACAAGGGATGCAAATGGTGGAATTACATCGCACCACGAAGGCTGAAGGGCTAGAAAGAGAGGAAGGGTTAGAAAGAGAGGAAGAACTGAGGTTAGGTGATGGTTGGGTTCAAATACCTGAAGGGCTGTCATGCAAAGCAGAACTAACCTAGCTTATGGTGTCTTGAGAGGACAGAACTAAGGCATTGCTAATAAGCTCCCAATGGATTGCTAATAAGCTCCTATCACTGCAAGTGTCCCAGCAGAGGCTGAACTTTCCATGTCTAACACAAGGTGAGTTATGCAGGAAGTGAAACATGAGACTGGTTTGTGTCCTCCCCAGGGTTGAGTCTAGAGAAAGGTGCCACCTTGCTGGCCCAGAAAGAAGATGCCATTGACAGCAGAGGGCGTTCTTACTGATGAATGGAAGGCAGACTGCCTGGGCCACTGGCTGGTGTTCTAAGGGATGCAGAGTGACAGCAGCTTTTTGGAACCTGGTCATCGGTTCTGGAGAGCAGTTAATGAAGCAAGCAGGGCCCAGGGAAAAGAAATGTGTTCACCTGAGCTGGGGAGTCGCAGGTGTCTCCCTCTGGCATGAATGTAAATTCTGCAGGCTGCAGGCAGCTGAGGTCAGTGGATGAAGTGAGCTGAGAGGGATTGGGGCCACTCGATTCCAGCCCACCCACTCTTCCCCCTTTCTCTGTCCAACATGTCAGAAAAGCTGGCTAAACTAGAGTCTTTGCTCTTCTCACATTTCTACTCTGTTTGAGGGATTGTTCCTTACACCTTTCTAAGGGTCACTCTCTTCAGGTCTGCCTTTCCCCTCTTGATTGGACCCCATGCACACTCTACATGCTTCTGGTCTCATGATGAGCACCACAGGCAGTGGAGATGAAAGAGGTTTCCCTCCCTTCACCTCTGGGAATTGGCTGCTCAGAAATGAACCCTTCTGGGGCTCTCTGCACATCTAGTGCTAAGTGGTGAAGAGAAGCCAATCAGCCCTGGAGGCAAAAAGTATCTTTTTGATGTCTACCTCTCTGATTTCCTTAGTGACTTTTCACTTTTGCACACAATAAATTGAAAATTCCTCTGCAGGTTTTCATGGGGGTGAGCTCAGCTGAGTTATACCTGGATTGCTCTATTAGACTCAAGTGTCTTGTACCCACAGGTTTAGCAAATTCAACAATCGCAAGTGTCTTCCGCACATGAGAAAAAGGGATGAAATGAACTGAGCCCCTGACTCAACCTTCCAGGGCCAACTCTTGGGGCTCTCTGTCATATCAGGTGGCCAGCTTTTTACAGAGACGTCTGGATCTTGCTTGGGCACATGTCAGCTTAAGAAATGTGGGTGTTTCCCTGTGATGTTTCCCCTTCCCAAGGCCCACCCTCCCCAACATGTCTCTGCTAGGTAGCAATGGTGGTATTTCTGTTGATGTTTCAACCTGTGGGAGAGTGCAGTCCAATGCCAGGCTTTCATTTCTGGACTGAGCTACTGGGCAAGGTTTTTCCATGTCACCTTGAATCATCAGTGAATAGTCCATACTCAGCTAAGTGAGTCCAGGCCAGCTTTATCAGGAGCTAGGAGGCTACTGGAGAGGTAGAGAGCTGAAATTCCCTAGGCACACCAGTTCACTTGGTCAAGGGAGCAAGTACCTTCTCTTTATCTCTCTTTAATATAAAACCTTATGAATTATTTATTTTAAAGTTCTCTGATTCTTTGGGCCATGTAACATTTTCAGTGAATAAACTGTTACAATTAAAAGAGGCCACAGTTTGTTAGACTTCGCTTGTTACAAAATCACTTTATTTCATTTTGTCTAGGCAGCCAGCAGCCCCTGCGTTAGCATCTCTACATGCCCATTTGTACTTGACAAAGTTGCATGGTTGTTTATGTCCTGACCTTAAACTTCCCCATGGCAGAGCTGCGGAAACTAGACAGTGGACCAGAAGAGAGGAGGCGACAGCCAATAAAAGGGGAGCCAGGGCGGGCTTCTAAAATGAGTCGCCTACAAACTGGGGGTTGGAGGACATTCATCAAAATCCAAATCGCCTGCACGACTTCCATTAGAAAAAGCAATCCCTGTTTGTAACACTTGATTCTCAGAGGAAACAAAAAGTAAACAATCACCCAGCTGTAAAACTATACATTTTAACAATTAAGTAAACAATGTGGAAGATTTCTGCCAACTATTTAATGGGAAAAAATGAAGAGGGATAGTAGTTTTCAGATTTTTTTTTTTTTGAAAAAACGAAAGCCAAGTTTATTTGTTCATTTCTTACATTTGAAGTACTCCTCAATGACATCCTTGGCCTGAAACTCTTTGCTATAGCCATTAACTACCACACAACTGCAACCAACCACTTTCCGGAGATTTCCCTCTCTGTCAATTTTACAGAAGCCTACCAATTCCCCTAGTTTCTTGTTGTCATCAACCTTAATTAGGTTGATTTGGTGTTCAACACAAAAGGCCTCCACCAACTTGACTACATAGGCTTATCACAATTGAATGCAAGCACACACACATGGGACTGGCACTTGTCTAAGGCTTTGGCAGCTTCACAAATTCCATGTGCTAGGCCATCGTGGATGAGGGCAGTCTTCAGCACCTCTTATAAAGCAGTAGTAATGTCCATTACATCTCTAGCAACAATGCCTTCCTTGGCCACGGTGGTGGGTTACGAATGGAGCCGAATCTTGAATACACCCAAGCCTCCACCTCTACTCCACAGCCACAGGGAAAGAGATTTTTTTTAAACTTATTTTAAATTTATTTATTTATTTTTTTGGTGACATTGGTTAAAAAAATCCAATAAATTTCAGGTGTACAAATTAACAATAAGGCATATATATTGCATTTTGTGTTCCCCTCCCATGGTTAGATTTCTTTCTGTCACCACATATTTGACTCCTTTTACTCCATCTACTTCCTCCCCTCCTCCCCTCTGGTAACCACTAGTCTATTGTCCATGTCCATGAGTCTCTGTTTGTCCTGTTCATTTGTAGCTTTTACGTTTATAGCCCACATATAAGTGATATCATGGGGTTTTCAACTTTTTCTGTCTGGCTTATTTCGCTTAGCATGATTATCTCAAGGTCCATCATGGCAGAATTTCGTCTCTTTTTATGGCTGAGTAATAGTCCATTATATATATGTACCATAGCTTCTTTATCCAATCATCTATCGTAGGACACTTTGGTTGATTCCATGTCCTGGTCACTGTGAATAATGCTGCTATGAACATCGATGTACAAATATATTTTTGAATATGGGTTTTTAAGTCTTTGGAGTAAATACCCAGTAGAGGTATTGCTGGATCATACGTTAGATCAATTCATTTTTTGAGGAATCTCTATACTGTTTTCCATAGTGGTTGTACCAATTTGCAGTCCCACCAGCAGTGTATGACATGGTTCCTTTTTCTCTGCATCCTCTCCAGCATCTGTTATTACTTGTCCTGTTGATAACAGTTATTTTAACAAGTGTGAGATGGTATCTCATTGTGGCTTTGATTTGCATTTTCCTAATAGCTAGCGATGATCATCTTTTCATATTTTTTGTTGGCTATTTGTATGTCTTCTTGGGAGAAGTGTCTGTTCATGTTCTCTGCCCATTTTTTTTTATTGGATTGTTTGTTTTTTGTTGTTTTTGTTTATTTTTTATTGAGTTGTATGAGTTCTTTGTATATTGACAAGATACAGCATTTATTTATGATCAAAACACTTAACAAAATTGGTATAGAAGGAAAGTATCTTACCATAATAAAGGACATCTATGACAAACCCTCAGCAAACGTTATACTTAATGGTGAAAAACTAAAAACCTTTCCTCTCAGATCAGAAACAAGACAAGCCTGTCCAATATCGCCACTGTTATTCAATATAACCTTGGAGGTCCTAGTGAGTGCAATTGGGCAAGAGAAAGATATAAAAGGCAGCCAAATAATGAAGAAGTCAAACTGTCACTACTTGTGGATGACATGATTCTCTATATAGAAAACCCTAAAGACTGCACAAGAACACTTCTAGAAACAATAAACAAATACAGTGAAGTTTCTGGATACAAAATCAACGTTCAAAAATCCACAGCATTCCTATACTCTAATAATGAAGTGTCAGAAAAAGAAGTGGAAAAAAAATAATTCCTTTTGCAATTGCAAAAAAAGAATAAAATACCTAGGAATAAATCTAATGAAACATGTGAAGGATCTGTATAATGAAAACTATTAAAAGAAATCAAAGAAGATACACAGAAACGAAAAGATATTCCATGTTCTTGTATTGAAGAATTAACATAGTTAAAATGACCATATTACCGAAAGCATTATACAGATTTAATGCAATCCACATCAAAATCTCATTGGCGTTTTTTAAAGAAATGGAACAAAAAATCATCAGATTTGTATGGAAGCACAAAAGACCCTGAATCACCAAAGCCATCCTGAGAAAAAAGAACAAGGCTGGAAGCATCACTTTACTTGACTTTAAATTATACGACAAAGCAACAGTTATCAAAATGGCATGTTATTGGCAGAAGAACAAACACACAGACCAGTGGAACAGAATCAAGAGTCCAGAAGTAAACTCATGTTTATATGGGCAAATATAATTTTTGACCAAAAAAGCCAAACCATACTGTGGAGAAAGGGAAGCCTCTTCAATAAATGGTGCTGGGAAAACTGCAAAGCCACCTGCAAAAGCATGAAACTAGACTGTTGTCTATCACCACACTCATGGACCTTGAACTTAAAGAGGATTTTATGAATTTGACCTCAATGGCAGGGATAGTAAAAGCAAAATAAATGAATGGGACTACATCAAACTGAAAAGCTTCTGCTCAGCAAAAGAAACCATCAACAAGAAAAAGAGACAACCATCTGAAAGGGAAAATATATCTGCAAGCAACACCTCTGATAAAGACCTAATATCCAAAATACACAGAGTTTTTTGGGTTTTTTTTTTTTTTTTTTTTTTAGCAGCAGAGGACTCTTCTATTTGTGTTATGAACTTAGTTGAGCTAGGTAGCCCCAAAGCGAAGGCTGTCACTCTGCTTCTCTCTTCTAGTTTGAAGTCTTTACTCTCTATTTTCTATTTCTAGGCTTTATCTAATTACCTTATTGCTAAATAATTGATTGAAACAATTATTAACACAAGAGTGCACAGGTAAGCCATCAGATAGGTCTCTGAAGCTTCATGAGAACAACTGCTTAGAGGTCCAAAAATATTCTGTATAGATCTTGGGAAGGTTGAGAGTGGGACTTTGATAATGCTAATCAAAAGCACAAGAGTTGATAGATAATCGAAGTATCAATTATTAATATGGTTGTGAGATGTCTCACACTCTCCTAGACAAGTGTTGGCATATTTTCTTTTTCTGAGCTGATTAAATTCAAACCAAAATGCTGGTTGTTGTGCAAGAAATAGGGACCAAAAGTATTATTCATCTTGAAGATGCACTGCCCACTAGATGGGCCCTGTGTGTTTTTCTGTTCAGAGGCAGATAAGACAAGGATAGGAAATGCTGGATAAATAGCAGATGTATAAACAGAAGATTTTATTACCCAATAATAATTGGTAATGTGCTAATGGCTATTGTGAGCCACCACTCAGTGCAGAAACATCTAGCAATCAGTAATTTTTCTTAAATGTTATTATATTAATGCAGGCAATGAACACTGGATTTTTGTTTGTTTATTTGTTTGTTTTTGACAGAAGAGACTATTTCAAAAGATGTATTAACCATGTCTTTTATTTTCTTTACCCTGATGCTTTGAGATCTTAGAACCTTGCTAACCCTGAAAATATTGTCCCTCCCAGACTAAGCCAATTATTAGAGATAGTAAACAACTTGCCTTGAGCATGACTATCAAACGCAAACCAGTGCAATGCAATTAAAATGCAAAATCCAGAGCCCAAACCCCCAACCACCTAGATTGTGGCTCACACTCTGGGCCACAATCTACCTGTCCTAACCACCCAAAGGCCAGATACCAGACAACTAGGGATGGCCCCTATGCCCCAGAGTCTGCTGGAATTATTCAGCCAAACCAATCCTAAACCTGTTTACCCTGCCTTTCAATCTCTTTCCCATGGAAACCAAGAGAAAGGTTCTTGCCCTTGTTTGCCCCCAACACTCCACCTCCTGACCCACCCTGGTGCTTCTCCAGGTGGCCCTGCAAGGTGTGCCCTTCTCCTCTGAGAAGTGTAACAAACTATCTTTTAAATGGCTGCCATCTCCTGATCTGTTGGCCTCACTACTTAAATAATAATAAATCCTATATTTTTTTTAAAAAAGTGTGAGCAATTGTATTCCTTGAAGTCAGAAATGACAGCCATATTATTTATAATTTCTGTAAGGATTTCTCCTTAGAATGTTCTTTATGAGAAGACAGAAAATATCTCTATACTGGAAACAAAACACATTTGTTCTATGTCATTTTTTTAAATTAAAGTAATACATAGTTAACAAATCAAATATTAAGGACTTATAATACAAAGTGAGTTTTTTCCCAGATGCCTTCATAACCCAGAACCATACTAGAGATTTTTCACTCTTTCTGTTGGTAGTTGTTCTGAGGAATACCTCCATCACTCTAAATAACAGACTTTTTCTCTATCAATCACTATCAATATACTTTATCCATCTAGCAATTGACATTCTGCTGGAAATGAAGAGGATTTAGTCCCCTTCCAACCAACCCCTTCCCTCCACTGCTCTGTAAAATGTTTGAGAATTACATTATTATTCTAACATTTCTATAGGTAGTATTGTAACTTTAAAAAACACTCTCACCTTTTTTACTTGTAGTTTCATTTACTTTCGATGGACTCCCTTTGACTCTGGACTTTGTAAAATGAGGGTGTTAATTTCTTGGCGCTCTCTTCTATTTTTCTTCTCCATCTATCCACTCTTTCTTTAAGTCATCTTGACCATCCTGACTTCTGTCAGCTATGCTTTTACTAATGCCAATTAAGGTGACATAGCTCATACTTGCTGGCTCAAATTTCAAGTCCACTGTCAGTGTGCTACAACCACCAGACCAGGGCATCTTGAGAAGGGTACTGGGACATTTCCACTAGTGACTTTCTCTGCTCTCCTAGGCAAGCCACCCAATTCCTTGAAGCCTCTGATGCCTCATTCACTTTCTTTTGTAGGTTTAAAATGAAATGGACTAAGATCAAATGAGACCACATAGGTGAAAAACTGTATACACCCACACTGCTTTCCACTTGGAAGGCAGACAGTAATTCTGTCTTTCAAGAAGTCCATTAATGAGTTGGTTGTGATTCTCTTGTCCCTGGTATCACAACACTGTTACTACCAGGGAAAGGTTGATGTCCTCTGTGCCCTGTCATCGGGGAAGGAATACTATAGATTCCTCTCATGTTGTCTTATCACACAGTTCATAGATATTCTTACTTTCATGTGTTTTGAAGTATATATTTGAACTCAAGTCATATTTTGTGATTTTTTTAAAGGGCAAAGAGAGTAATTTCATCATTATTCAACCTTCTGGAGTAAACTGTTCTAATTTATTGATAATAAAATTCAATCCACTCTTCCTTAATACCCTTGTAGTCCCATTTGAATCCCATTTGAATCCCATTTGAATTTGGTCTTGCAATAAAACTTCCACTACCGCCGAAATGTTATTTAATACATGTCTTTGAATTGCACTGATAAACCCTAGAAAAGATTGTTCTATGTCTCAATCTGTTCATACATAGCACACCTCTTCCTTTCCAACTTGTTTTTCTCTCTCCGAGAATTGCTTTCTGTTTTTAGACTCTGATCCTCCTAACTAGGAAAATTTGATAGCTGTTTTTTTTTTTTTAATTTTCTTCAAAATATTCATTACCCATAAACAAAGTTAACTTAGGCACATGATGCTTTATATTACTATACTATTCAAAGAATGACAGTCTAAAAACACTAAGTGTTGGCACAGCAGCCAGTCTGATGAAGCGCCCTTATAGGTGACAAGATACCATGCTAAGGGATCTGCATCTGTTAGCTCCTTGAACTCTTAACGGCTACATCGTCAATCTAATTTTACAGATGAGGAAACAAGACTCAGGAGATTCAACAGCTTGAGGTTAAATATGTGCCCAGGGCCACATCCTGATTCCAGTTGGATGCATCTTCATGCCCAGTCTATCAAGGTGAGGATTAGAGGCCCACATGGACAGATCCCCTGGACTGGCATAACTTAATGATACTTGGTTTCATATACCTTATGAAAACTGTGTGACCATGTAGAACAAGTAACTGTGCTGAATGGTGATGGCAGTGGAAGCACTACACATAACTGCTATTTGCAAAGGATCATTCTGGCAGATAACCCAATTAATGTTCCTGCCCCGTCCTCAGAAATCCTCTAAGCCTCACAACACAAGAGACACCTGAGATATGGCTTCTACTGGAATGAGGAGATACGGAAGGGCAGGGAAGACAATGCCTGGTTATTTAAAATATTTCTATTTGTTAATTTTTCAATTTATTTGGTGACAGTAATAAATACAGAGAACTGGAATAATGTCATGTGCCATACAATATAGATATTTTTGTCCTAGTACGATTGCTGATGACATATTCCTCTTAATATGCTATATAAAAGGACTTTTTAAAAAGACTATGTTGTAGACAGATTGAATGCTTTGATCTGGAAGGATCCTCAATGTTCTCAGATGGAAGCACTGAACATCTCTACTGCAGTGAGTATGCCTCCTCTCTGACCCTCCTCTACATACGAAGATTTCCCTGATAGCCCATCTTAAACATTGACACTGTCTTGACCTCCTTTGTCATAGGCTTTGTTATTTCCTTTTTGCTAAAAAATCTAGGGGTTGGTTCTTCTCCCAGGGATCACCACCCACTTGACACTTGTTACTCTGCTCAAGAGTCTAGGAACATTCCAGGCTCTCTACTTTTCTCCCTCTTTTCATGATCCAAGCCTCGACTCCCTGGTGCTAGTTTCTGGGTACCACTCTGCCTGCTTCACTGAGCTGACCGCAGCCCCCTCTGCAGAGGGCTCAGGCCCAATAGATTTCTGACACTGGGAGATTAATTAGGTCCAGGGAAGCTGCGAACAGGTGACCATGAATGACTTGGCCATTTGTTGGCTGCTCTTTCTCTATGATAGAATGCAAACATACATACACACACACACACACACACACACACACACACACACACACACACATTCACAATCATCATGGCCATCATGACCCATAAAACCATGGTCACTGGGATCTTAACTACAATAATGACAAGTAATTAGTTTAGCTACATCTCAAGTCAAGGACAAGTCAATAAACTAACCCTGAAGAATCAGAACTATTGACTACATGAATTCCAAGGAGCTCAGGCTCCATCCCAAAGGCTTGTCTGTCACTAATGCTGGCCAGAGGCTGAGTCATTTAGTTTCTGGCAATTAGGCATCTTTTGCTCAAGCAAAAAATAGCCAGATAAAAATCTGATGAGGTTAGCCAATAATAACAATATGAACAGTAATAATTAATTTGCATTGTAATCTCTAGATCTTAAACCACCTCTGTTTATTTCTTTATGTATTTATGTACTCATTCATTAATTTATTCATTAACTTAATGAATATTTTTAGAGCTCAAAAGATGGGTAAAGTTCTGTACTGGATATTGGGTTACAGAGATGGCCCTTGCTAAAAAGGAACTCAAAATTTCTGAAGGTCACTATTAACATAAGGATTCACAGCCCACAGTTGAAATGTCATGAAAGAAGTTACACAGGTGCCATGGGAACAGTGTGTGGGACTGGAGAACTCTACTTCTGCATGAGTTCCTTCAGGCCTATCCTTATCTCTCCATCATTTATTTATTTATTTATTTGTTTGTTTGTTTATTTATTTATTTATTTTTTACCTATGGCAGGGTCGAATGGCCTTAGTCTTTCTGAGGCCATCTTCTGAGAACTCCAGAAAGATGAAAGACCCTGGCTTGCTTTCTCTGCAGCAGGTCAGGTCAGGCATGTATTCAAGGAAGGAAGTGGGCAAACAGCTGGGGAGAGACAGGCCTGCTAATAGCCTCTCACTTAGGAGGAACTCTACCCATAACTCCCCTCCCCAGAGCTGGAGAAGGACTTCAAAGGGTGGATGAGAAAGAGAAATTACTTTAGCAGTATCACAATATTAGCAAAGTTTGTGTCCAGAACATTTCAGTAAGCAATTTTAATATGCAGTTGTGTGTCACAGAAAATAATCTTTGGGGATGAATTAAAACATTCCAGTTGTCATCTGCTGAAAGATTTTACCCCAAATACTTATGTCTCTGAAGAGCCGGGCCATTCAGAATCAGATTGCTATGAACATTCATTTAGCTTCAGGAATTCTCTAGGAAGTGCCAGGGCTTCTCTGGGAAAAGACTTAAAGCATGGGTCAATCCTCTGGCATATGCCTTCCTGGCACAGGCCACCAGATTTGTGCCAGCATGGCATAGGCTCAAGCAGCGCACCTGCCCTCTTCATTCAGGGAGTCTTGCTCATAACTTCCAGGCCCAGGGTTCTACAGTGGGGGATGGGCTCATGTGCACTATAGTGCCAGGAAGGACCCCACCTGACTCTCTGTTCTCTCTCTTCTCCCTTTGTTTTAATGTTTTTCTCAGATTATACAATTGGCACATGCTCACTTTGGAAAACTGAGTAATTAGAGACAAATTTAAAAGAAGAGGAAAAAAACACTTTTTCTAAATCACAACTTGGGGAAAAGATTAGTTAATATTTTAGAGATTTTTCTTGCAATTTTAAAACCTATGTTGTACATAGAGAGAGATTGGGGAGGGTGGCTAGAGCTCATATTCTATATCTAATTTGTCTTATTTTATATTACATAAATAAATATTTCCTTCTATCAATAGGTGTGTAACTTAAGTTAAACATTGATAATATTTTAGGTCATACATTTCTAGACTGCCAGACCCACACACACCTTGATTTTTCATTATATTATACATACTATTCTTTAATCAGATTTTTTTACTTAATTGTTATTATAGACAAATTTTAATGTTAGTAAATGTAAATCTTTAAATTATGTAATTTTTATAAAATATTTTATAGAACAGAGGTTATGTGATTTTCTTAGTCCTATATTGATAAACATTTAAAACTTGTCTTTTTCTTTTTCAATTAAAAAAAAATAAAACTTCATCATGGTTACCTGAATGCATAGCTGTGCCCAGTAGAATTATTTCTTTAAAACAGGTTCCTGAACCTGGAATTCCTAGAGTCAGGGGCTGTGGTTTTAATTCCTGCTCATTGCCCAGCAGGTAGGTTGCAACACTATCCGCAGCAGCAGTTTACTGGCGAGAACTTCCATCCATAGTCCTTGTTAACTTCAAGATTATTTTTAGTCTATGCTGATTTGGGGCTATAAATTATATCCCACTAAGGCGTTTTAATATTTATCAGTCATTTGCATTTCATTTTATTCTATTCAAATTGCCTGTTTGAATTCTCTCTCTGATTTTAGGAATCACTGTTTACCTTTTTATTACTGTTTTATAAGGCCTTTTATGTAATAAGTATAATAATTTTTTTCTCTGTATTTGGCAATTCTCTTTCTGCTCACCCCTCCCCCCAGTTTTCTTTATCTTTTAACTTTGTATCTGGTATGTTTTTGTTTTATTTCAACGCATATTTTAATTTTTCATGTATTAACATCTATTTTTTTTTTCTTACATTCTTTTAGATTTTGGCTGTATGCTTAGCAAGAATTTTCACACGCAGAATTTCACACAACTTTTCACACTCTATTTTCTTATCTTACTTTTATGATTTCTTCTTTTTTTAAGGATTAAAATATTTAGCCCATCTGGAATTCATTTCGGGATTCATTTCGGGAAAACACTGTTTTCCCCTGAAACGATTAGTAGGTTCTCACAACATATTCTATGGCTTATCCTTCTTTTCTTATCGAGAGACACGTTTACACCTATGTATTCTCGTGTGTGCTTCTGTGGCAGTTCTCGTGGTCGCCTCTACGCAGTGGAAGGCGTTATAGCACAATGAGACGGTAGAATCTGTCAAGGTAAACTCTCTGTGCCTCCGCTCTCTGCACGACGTTCGTATGGCTAGTTCAGACAGTTATTCTCCTACATGAAAACTCAAATACATACTGTTGGGATGTTAGTTAGCATTTGGTTATATTTGTGAATTACTTTGTAGAGAATTATAATAGTCTTATCTAAATATAATAAACATTTTCGATATTTATATGTTTATATAATTTACTTATTTCTTCTTCTTTCTGGAAGTAGCTAAACGCGGCTCCATTGCAATGCTGAGACATTACACTGAGCGTGACATCCTCATTTTACTCCCACCTTTACAGGATCCCACTGTGCTTCACCACTAAGTACTATGTGGACAGGGGTTTCTGACAAATACTCTCCACGTTGCAGGGTTGTTGAATTTTATTATCTGCCACTTAAGCTATAAATGAGGTAATATTTGGATTTTCTTCTTAACAAATTTTGTTATAAATTATGTTAACATGTTTCATGCTAATAAATTATTTTTACATTCCTTAGGATAAATCTGGCTAGTTCGTAGAATATTGTTCTTTTAATTTATTTGTGAGTTTAATGAGAAAATATTTTATTGATAAATGTTATATTAGTACTCATACATGCAGTTGATTTTTAGATGCTTTTTATTGTTATCTGTAACTTCGGGCTTCAGTGTGCTTCAAGCCTTATATAATCAGTTAAGACCATTTCTAAAGACATTCTATGCTTTGGAACCTTAAAAATAGCATCATATTTACCTATTCCAACAAGATTTGATAAAATTATCTATTAATTGTATTATTTAGAAGGTATGGGCATTAATTTGCATTTTTAAAAGGCTCTCTCTCCCTGGAGTTGGGATTCCTAATATAAAGAGTAGTTTTACAATTTCCATGTGATTAAATTTTGTTGTTTTTCTTTTATCATGACTTTCTAATTTTATTACATTGTGGTCAAAGAATAAGGCTTGTAGAATTTCTGCTTTATTTAAAATAGAGCTTATGAAGATTTGGAGCCTAGTTCATGATCAATATTTATAAACATCGCATTGATATACTATTTTAAAAGAATTTGTTTTATCTCCTGGTAGCTTTCAAAATTTTCTTTGTAGCTAGTATGTCAAGTTTGTTAAATATGCTATTTAGAACTTCTATGTCCTTCCTTTTAATTACTTTGTTCTGCAAAATTCTGTGCAATGTTTTAAAACTTTTTGATACCAAACAAATTTATCATTTCCCTACGTGTTTTATATTTTTGCACAATATATTCTGAAACTAGTATTTGAAGTGCAAATACTAGTTTCATGAAGTTCATGACTATAATGTCTGAATTTTGGACTGTATATTTTATTAATCAAAATATTTTTGCCTCATTTACTACTTTTAGACATTTTTCCTATATTTGATATTAACATCCCCTCTCATGAATTTATCTACTAGACCCTTGCCTATCTCCTCAGTGAAAAAGTGTTAGTTGTTACCTTTAAATTTTTAAGAACAAAACAAAAGCAACTTTGATCTTATATTTTACTGTAATTACACAAAATAAAATGGTTTCCATGAAACACGCTTTGAAAGACAGATCTTGTGTTTCCCTTCCTCTTCCCACCTTCCCATACCAGATCTGGATGTCCCATAGGAGTAAGAGAGCCAGGGAGAAGTCTGAATCTTCCCTTGTGTGGTGCGTGTGTGTGGCTTTGCCTATAACACAGAGATCTTATTCAGGAAAGAAAAATGATGAGTTGAACACATAAAAAGCTACTATTTGAGGGAGAAGGGAAGGCGAACATGTTCAAATACTATGTTTCTTTAAAACCTTTTTGTTCTTTTAATTGATGTAGGTATAGACTGGGCTAATTAGGAAAGCTACTTGTTTTTAGAAATGTGTGTGGAACAAATATGTAAATGTGTTTGCCGTGTTTATGGTACATGTTGGGTGATTAGTGTGTTGTGCTATTTGATACATATTTGGTTTGTTTATGTGCATGGCATGTGTACAGAGTATGTATATATGTCTGGTGTGTTCGTGGTGTCTGTGCATGATACGTGTATGTGTTGTGTGTATGTCTGTGATGGGTGTGGTGTGTGGTATGTGTATATCTCTGTGTGATATGGTGTATGTGCTTTTGTGAGTGACTGTTCCTGTGCTGTTCCTGTATTGTGTGTGCAGTGTGTCTAGTGTGGTATGTTTGGTGCATATGTGTGATATGTTGTATACATGTGTACAGTATATATGGCATGGTGTATATGTATGATGTGTGTATGGTATGATATGTGTATGATGTGTTATGTATGTATGTGTTGTGGGTGTTTGTGAAGTATTATATGTGGGGTATGTCTGGTGTGTGTATATAGTGTAATAGGTATGTGTAGCATTGTATGGTGTGGTGCGTGTGTGTGCAGTTTCTCTGGCGTGATGTGTGGTGTGTATGTTAGTATCTGATATATATTTCTGGTTTACTGTATATGTGTAAGATTTGTGGTATGGTATGGTATGTGGCATGGGTAGGTATGTCTACATATGAAGTGGTACGTATGTACATATGTATGTGGTATGTGGATTGCGTGTATTCTAACCTTGCACTGGAAGACACATTTCTCTCCATACTGGTCAGGTCTTTGTGGGGTCCAGGCTAAGAAGACTGAACATTCCCATACAGCCCTCTCTGTCCTCCCAGGTCCAACAGGAGGTATTCTTTCAGGCATGGCCAGCAGAAGCTCTTATTTGGGGAGAAATGCAGTGAAGTGAATTGTAGTGTTTTAAGTATTGTACCAGGGCCCCTGGGGCCCTACATCAAGGTCTTGTGAGATAGGCAGGAGCAAACTCTTTTGTTTCCTGACTACAGTGACTACAGTGAGATTTCCTCATGTCAATTGTTGCAAAAATGGCAATTTGCAAGGACACAAGGGTAGCCTGAGGTACAGGCCTAGGGAATGATTTGAGTGGAGATGGAGGAAGCTGTGGAAACACACACTTTCTCTGGGTGACAAGAGGGCAAAAGGCCTGGGTGTGCCCAAAATGAGGCTCAGGAAGATTTCCCTTCAAACTCAGTCTGCAGTGTTACTTTTGCTTAGTTTGTTTTTCATGCTGTGCTTCTGGCTCTAAACCTCAAGTGTTTAGGAATCTGGCCTTCACTGAACCTAGAAACACTTGTGACAGGACACAGTTAAAGGGAGGGATGTCTTTAGGTGCCCCCATACCCTCTCCAAGGCCAACTGCAGGAGGTGCCATGCTTCAAGGGAGTCTTTGCTTCTGGTGGAGGAGGAACGCTGCAGAGAGAGCAGGCAAGGGTTGGGGGAGGCAGGCCTGAAATGAGCCAGGCACCTTGAGTGCTATCTGCCTCTTAGGATCCTCAGGGCTCCATCTCAGCCTTCCTCCTAAAAGCAAATATATCAGCTCTTTTGGACCTACGGTGGTAAGTATGATTCTTCCCTCATAATTTCCATCTTTTTTTTTTTTTAGTAATTATATGAACACATGAATATAATATTTTTAAATATACAGTTTTGTATTATTTGAAATTACACATAAAGTAAAAGTCCCTTTGCTACTACTGTCCCCGATCCTACTTCTAATCCTGGCCCTCATCCTCAAAGGTTATCAGTTTGATGTTTATCCTTTTATATAAATATTCACACACACAAATATGTAGTTTTCTTAACAGATATAGTGTTATATTATACATTTTCTTCAAATTTATTTTTTCACTTATGCCAAAAAGACAGTTCCAGATCAGAACATATAAAAATACTTAAACTGCTGCACTGCAGTGTATAGTGCAAATACACCCTAATTACATGTGACATGTGCTCTGTTGGTGAACATTTGGAGCACTTTTTCTTTTTATTCTGTCTTAAAAAGTACTGCAGTGAACATCTTTATGTATGTCCCTTTCTGTAGATATGCAGCGTTTCTCTAAAATGGCTACCTATATTTAGAAATGTCAAAATAAGAAATGTACATGTAAAATTTAACATGTTAGTGCCAAATTGCTCTTTAAAAGGCCTTACCAGTTGATACTCTTATCATTAGTATCCTTGCCACACTCAATTTATTTTCAATTTTATAAATCTGATTAACAAATCTGATGTCATTGCTGTTTTAAACTGCATTTCCTTGACGGTGAAGGAAGCTGCATATCTTTTCATATTTGTTGTCAATCTGTATTCCCTTTTCTGTGAATTGTCTGCTTTCATCTTCACACAGTTTTTGATTATTTGCTTTCTTATTGATTACAGAAAAGTGCTTTATATATTCTGGGAATTGTTACTGTAATGTATATTGCAAACATTTTCTTCTAGTCTATGGATTGTGTTTTAACTATGATTATGGTATCTTACATATAAGAGCTTAAAATTTTGATGTCATCTAATTTATTATATATATTTTTTGTTACAGATTGGTATTCAGTGGACTCTTAATCTAAGTTCTCATCTTTTTTTTAAAGCTTTGGAAAAGGTTTTTTTATTTTAATATTCTCTTCCTCTACACTCTCTGTGGTCTTACTTTCTAGAACTTTGTTAATAAATTTTAGAACTTAGACATCTATTCATGTTTCTTAACTTTTAAATGATTTATACCCAACTTTTTCTGGTTCTGTTCAGGAAGAATTCTTAGCTTGATTTTTCTTTAGTTATATCTATTTTACCATGCGGTATATTGAATATATAAAAGTTAGGGCTTTTTTACAATAATCTCTGTGTGTGTGCATGCATATGTACATACATCTTTCTAAGAATTGTGATTGTTTCTTTATAATAACAGCCTATGCTTGCTTCATGGGAATCCATATCATCTTGGCTCCCTCTGAGAATGTGAATTACCCCAACACAAAATCTTGCACATCTTTCTTGCTGTCATTGGCTCCTCCTTGGGGTGCCTGGTGACTCTTCGTATCTGCTCTTCTTTGAATTTGGCATTCTTGTAGGCTAAAACTTATTTGCTGTGACCTATCAGCAGAGGTAAAGGATGAGCCAAATGGCCAAGTGTCCACTCATTATTCTTCATTGTTCTCCTAGGCAAAGAGCTTCCCAGAAACTCCTGGGTGTTTCCAGAGTCTCAGGTTATTACCCTTGACTCTTTGGCTCAACTATAGTGCTCACCACCCTCAACTGATTGACAGAGCAGAGAGTATGGGAGAGGAAAGGGTCTGCACCCTTGGTTTCTCCTACTGAACCCAACCAATCATCCTGTCCATCTCCTCAGAATCCCTTCTTACTCCCATATTCACCACTTTTGGGCTTCAAATACCTGGGAAGCTGTACGCACTTTTTGTAAAAGTCCCTTCCTATGTGAATTTGGCTTATAGTTTCCTTCTCTCTTACTTTCCCTCAGATTGTTTGCTCTGTATGACAGCTCAATAGATTGATTCTTAAATATTTATAAATTAAACTAGGATGAAGGAATGAGGAGCTTATCTACACCATCTATGCAATTGGACCCAGTGAAACGAGTTAACACTGAGGAAAATCAATGTGTGGTTGGCAGGGCACAGAGGAGAGAATGTTCTGTTGACCTGTGTAAGTGGATACAAGAAGCTCAGAATCCAGGATGATTAGTTCGGCCTTTAATTTCAATCCGTTTGTGTATACAGAAGCTTAGTGGCTCATTAAGCATTATGATTAATCATTATTTCAGTTCCCACAGAGTATGTGTTTGGGTAAGTGGGTTGCATAGTGTTTATATGCTTGATCTCCAGAACAGCAATTCTCAACCTGTAGCATGCACCAGAATCACCTGAGGTGTATATATGTCATATGTCATATATATATGTCATATTATGCCGCTCTCTTTATATTTTGTATTATAACACATAAAATCTATAGGAAAATGACAAAATTCAAATTAAAATACCATGTCTAAATTTAGAATATATATGAAAAAAAACAACTAGATTTCCATAAGTATGTATTATTGCCCTGGAACTAATTCTCAAAGTATGTTCTTGACACACAACATCAGCATCCCCTGGAAACCTTTTTAAAAGGCAAGTTCTCAAGCCCTACCCAGATTAACTGAATCAGAAGCTCCAGGGTAGGGCCCAGGTGACCAATACATGCCCAACTTTGAGAACCACTGCTATAGAATGTCAGCTTTAATAGCAGGAATGTGCTATAGCCCATCTGGAAGAATAATGGTTTGTATCAAGTCACAAGGCAGTTTGGTGGCAGAGCTGAGATCAGGAGCAGCTGTCTCCCTTCTGGGCCTGCCTGCTCCCCCAGGCTGGGTGCCATTGCAGATCTGAGTCACCCAAGCCCACTGACTTAACAAAACCTTCCCCCAAAACTTGGAGCTTTCCTTGGGAATATGATTGCCTAGAGAGATGAAAAATGCTTTCTTTGTTTCCAATGACACTGCATTATCACTGTCAGAGCAGATGAGCAAGGAGCTCTACCAGAATCAAAGTTGCCAGGAAGACAGACCTCCCTCTGAGGAAGGTTGTGAGGGCCTGCAGCCCTTCAATGAGGCCTGAGCTAAAGGCAGAAGGCCCATGGTGCCTCACACAGGGCTGGGCTCCCAGAGCACTGGACTAGGGGCAGGAATGTGGCTCCGGGAATGGAAGCCAGCCCATGGGGTGGCTTTCTAGGACTTCTTGGCTGCCTATGGTCCCCAGTGGAGACACAGATGACTTAGGGGGTTTATTTTAGTTTGCAATGAAGAGTGAGCTCCTCCAAGACATGAACCAACTAGCAGGCTCTGTGTTTTGGCAGCCTGTTGCACTCTAACTAAGCCTAGGGATAGAGTTTAGAATTGGTAGAAAGAATAGGCTCCTCAAATGCTACATGGTGGCAGGAAGACCAGAGGGTGGTGGAAGAAAGAGGTAAGGGAGAGGGAAACATAGCATTGGTGGTGACCACACACCAGGGAGGAAAGTATCGAACAGGGTGTCATGACTAGATAGCACATAGCTTGTCCACACCTGAAATTCCAACCTTGCCTCCAATTGAGACACATCTCAACAGAGTCCTGTAGGGGCAGAGGGTCCAGAGGTAAGGCACCAGAGGACCCCATTATCACCCAACCACCCCAATAACCTGCAAAGAGCAGGCAAGGGTAGCCAGCACCCTTGTCCTCAGTAGCTCATCAAGGCACCAGCAGATGAACCAGCCTCTTCTGGAACCAAGAGTCATTTTCAGGAGGTTTCTGATGGGGAGAGGAGGAAGAATGGGCTGTAGCAGAGAGACAGCTGGCTCCTGAATCAATCATTCACTGAGGCCACTCTTGACAGACTCTGAGTAACCTCCTAATTACTAAACCCAGCAAACTGTTTTCCTCTCTTCTCCTTTCTCCAGTTGGCAACAAAGGGCACTGTTAACCACTTTCTTCCTTCATCTCACTGCCTGTTCTCTTTCTACCCCTCCCACCATACCATGTGCCACTTTGCCTCAAAATTAGGTGCCATGTTTTAGATGACTTGAAAGAAGACCCAGAGAAGTTTTTAAGAGACTTCATAGTCCATGCAGGGAAAGACCTCATCCATGTTTCTGGGTCTCTGTGGAGGCACTGCAGGTTCCTCCTGGGCTTTTATAGCCCACCTTCCCCAGGTTCCTTAGTTGTACTGATAAGTTTTTATTGATCACTGGCAGATGTTCATGGAAGAAAATAGAGAAACAAATACTCACCAAGTACAAGTAGTGTGGACAAAGCATATACTTCAAGGCTTTGCAATTTCTGTCACTAAGTTCTTGATGTGGAGGCAGGTATAAAAAAGAGAATTCTCAAGCCTCAGTGGGGCAGAAGAAAATACATGTTTTGCTGGTGCTTCACCAATACTGTATCGCCCAGTAAGAGTGATCAAGCCTTATTCAAAAGGACCCTCTCTAAGGATGCACTTTGCTAGCCCTTGGAAGCCCTGTTATGTTGCTCATCAACATGGTCTTGGTTAGGTTTTATGAGGCAGGCGATATTCTATCCCTATTTTTTCCAAAAGCCACAGCTCTGCATCTTTTCCATAATTCGCTTTAATAAAAGACACATGATAAAGTCAAAACTCTTTTTAGCATGTGTGAAATGAAATAAAAAACAAAACAGATATAAAAATACCAAAGAATCTGGTGGGCGAATCCACCATGGAAGAGAAAAAGGGGAATTTATGCCTAAATCCTAGGTGAGATATCAGCTTCCTACCAGAGACAGAGTAAAGGCTGCCTTCTAGAAAGATTAGTTATAAAAGGAAAGCAAAGAATGCCAAGAAAAATAATACAGATTGGCTTAATTAACTTAGCTGAATGCATATTTTCCTTCTGTCATGGCAGCTAACTAAAGATTTCTGGCCAGAGTCATTCAATCCTTCACTACTTTACTCTTCCTCAGTCTCCATTTACTCCTGAACTTTTACAGTGCCTTTAGAAAAATCACACATTGAGTTGTCCTAGTATCTTGATAGTCTCATCTTCTCTGGGCAACTTGCTAAGTTGTGATATTGAATTTCTAACTTCTGAAAAGTCCAATCTGAGACTGTCTTACATACTTATCAGTGGGGCTATAAGCTGATGCAAACTTTATGGAGGGAGAAGTCATTAAATATGTTAAAATAAAATATACTCTACCCTTTGAGAAATTCCACTTTTATGAATTTATTATACAGAAACATGTACACAGGTACATAAAGATGTATGCACGTGGGATACATTGCAGACTTGTTTACAAAAAAATAACTTTCCATTGAGAAGCGACTCATTAAATAAATTATGCTACAACAGAATACTGGATTAATATGTTACCATAGAAAAGACTAAGACAGTTCTATATGTATTGACATGGAAAGATCCAACAAAATCTTAAGTGAATAATTAAATTGAAATGCAATATGTTTAGTAAACATTATCTGCATAAAACATAGAATATGCATAGTAGCATAATCTGAAAGAATATACCCCGAATGCTGATGGTGGTTCTAGGAGTGAGGGAAGGGCATAGTAGGATCATGGCTTTTCATCCTTTCCATGCACGATAATGGAGTGTGTTTAAATCTTGCTGCTACCCTGATGATTCAATAAGATCTTTCCATTCAGTTTTGGTCAACTGCTTCCACTGGACTTTGTAACCATGTCCAGAAAAACTCTGCTTGTCCTTTTTGCCTGCTTTATCACATTTCTTTTCTAATGAAATGCATATACTTAAATTGGGAAAAAAAAAACTGAGGGGAAAGGTAAGAAATTTGGGTGAATAATTCACATTTTAATCTATAATGTTGTGATTATTTTTATGGCTTATTACCATAAAGATTAAACAATATCCCCAAAAGACAAGAATCAGCTATCTGCTTTACTAATCATACGAGCAGCTTCCCTCCAGAGCAGCTTCCCTTTTTCAGAAGGCTTCCAAGAATCAAGACTGGAGAGTACAGCCATCTCCAGTCTTGATTCTTGGAAGCCTTCTGAAAAAGAAGAGCAGCCTAAGATTCCACAAAACCACTCTATTATTGTTTGAACCCAGATGCATTGAGAAGGTGCTTTCAAGGCATCAAAGGCATTAAAGTGAGTCATGTCCAGCCTCGTGAAGCAGTGATGCAAGGGCAGGAGAACTGAATGCAAAGCTTCTACACAGGGAGGGCCAAGAGAGGCCCATAACAGCTGGTGCTCTTAGAAGCCATGTCAGAGCAGCAAACCTGAGCTCCTCACAGCCTTCACCTACCCCACTCCCCAGTTACCACTCATACCAGGCACAGTTGCAGGCTCTCTGCCAAGGAGGCTCCTAGTGATTAGATGCTAGAAGAGCATGGGTGATGAAGGAAGTGTGCTCCAGGGGCTTCTCCAGACAGCTCGCCCATCCAGGATCTTCATGGGCAGGCTCCAGCTCTCTGTGCCCTGCCTCTGCTATTGCAGTGTGCTGTGTAGACACCATCTTATCTGGATTCAGGGATGCCTGAGCTCATGTACAATCCTAAGGTCTCAGGACCCCCATTCCCCTTGTGGGCTCCGTGGGCAGGCTCAGAAACACCTGTGGAGTCAGGATTATTTCAAACTCTCTCCTTAAGAGTTTCTTTTCCCTGAGTTTCTGAGCACTCCCTTCCTGATAGTCTTTCTTTGGCCTATCACCTAATAGCCTCCTAGGTAACCACTTTTCACATGGTCAGAAACTTTGATTCCTTAAGCTTCTTTGTTTTCAGTTAAATGCCATATTGAGTAAATCAGTGTTTCTCCAGGCAAAACAGATTCTCTCCAGTTTTCTTGGACAAATGGTCATCATTCTGATACTTTAGGCCAATTTTTATTTTTCAGCACCAGTTTTGAATCCTAGTGTTAACCTTAACACTAAACTAAACCCAAACTTCACCCCTTCCTCTTTCTTAGGCATTCTACAGTGAGATACCATGTAGCTGTCCCATACTTGAACAGAAAGAAGCCCCAGATATTGTGTTAACAAAAAAGTTGGAGGACACTATGTTTAGAAGGATCCTATTTTCTTAGTCTCCTGAGAGGCCCCATGCTTAGGTATCTTGGATTTTAGGCCTTGGGTATGGAGTTGGGATAGCACTTCTGTGAAGCTTCTGTGCTGTCTAGCTGGTTAGTTACTGTAATCCTGGGCTGGGAGTGGCTTTGGAGCTGGCCTGGGTAACCACTTCTTGATTGTCTCACTCATTTCTTTGCCCATGTACAACCAAGCAGCAGCCACCAGGACATTCCCCTCCCTGTGTCAGGTAGAATGAGCCTTGGGGAGGGGGCTTTACCAACTGTATTTGTTACAGCTGCCACAGTTTTCTGCCATATCTGTGGCAGCTGTAACAAATTAGCACAAATTCTATGGCTTTAAACAACAGAAGTTTATTATCTCACAGTTTTAGAGGCCATAAGTCTGAAATCAAAGTGCCAACAGGACTAAACCCCCTCCAAAGCCTCCCCTGAGAAAATCCTTCCTTGCCTCTTCCTACTTCTGGTGGTGCTCTAGCATTCCTGGGCTATGGCCATGTCACTTCAGTCTCTGCTATTGTCTTCACAGTACCTTCTCCTCTGTGTAGGTCTACGTCAAAACTCCCTTTGCTTCTCTATCATAAGGATACATGTGATTGCATTTAGGGTCTACTCAGATAACCCAGGATAAGCCCTACCTCTCAAGACTGTTCATTTAATTGCACTTTTTGTCATATAAGGTGATATTCACAGGTTCTTGGAATTAGGATGAGGACATATTGTGGTGGGGGGGGCATCATTCACCCTACCACACCCACCCATGGTATTCATGAAGTTGGAATAGATGTCAGATGTCAGATTTTGAAGGGGTGTCAGAAGCAAAACCCACACAAATAATTCTCCCCAAATACGTAAGCCCAGAAGTGAGCCAGTACCCAGGCATGGTGAGTTTCCCTTTGCCATATGCTAAGTTGCATGAACTCGACTCCTGGTGCCGCTTTGCCCCTTGTGTGTGCCTGCTGGGCCAATTCAAGTTCTGCATTTGGCCTCGGGGATTCCTCAGACCAATGGTCAGAAGTGCTATTTTGGGGAGTGTGTGGATATGAGGGAACTACATTATACAGGGAAGCACTTGCTCAAGTCCTGATTTCACCACTTGTTAGACCTCTGAGGCATCTTTGTTTTCTAATCTGTAATGAAGGACAAGAATAATCTTTACATTTTAGGATTTTATGAGGATTAAATGATAAAAAATATATGTATATTAAAACATAACTTTTAATCAACATGTTGGTAGTGGGGTGGGGGGATGAGTGGCCCAATGCTAGGAAGGAGGGCCAAGGACAGGCTGCTGGTCTTCCTGACATCAATGGAACAATCTGAGTCAGTCTTAGTTCTCAACAATGTTTCCCAGTAGATGGGAGGTGATAAGTTCAAGGGAGATTCAACAAGCACTTTCCACCTCCCTCCACCTAACCTGAAAAAGTATAATGATCTAGAAATCCACTTCTGGCAGAAGATAGTCACCCCATGATGCAGGATGATTTCTTCCTCCTGTTTCCTGTCTCTCTAATACACAAGGATATTAAGATGTTCAAAATAATAAGCAAAACAGGGCATTGTCAGGAGCACTAGAACTCCTTTCTACACTGAGATCTGAGGAGTGGATGACATCAGCAGGAATGGCTCCCTCCAGGCTCAGATTGAGAGATTAAAGGTGTTCAAGACCCCAAGTTTATGCCTTGTCCCCAAGACTTCTTCTCTTTGAAGTCCTGACCATAACATTTGTATCATCATCATCATCATCATCATCATCATTATCACCTGAGATAACAATTATATTAACAGCCTCAATGGTGATGCAGCCTGGGAGGTGGTCCTGACTAGCACCTCAGTCTCTGAGGTCCTCTAGGACCTCCATCCCCTCTACCTGGCAGTCTGCACATGTTCACATGCCCACCCACCCACCCTGACACAGGCTTCCAGCAACAGCTTAAATGAAGTAAAACCAAACTGTGAGCTGCTGTCAGTAGGAAAAGCCTTCGGGGATTTTTACCTAATCCAGGCAGGATCTTTGGCTTATTCAAAAACTCATATGGCTTTTTGACTTCTCTGACTTTTTCCAAATTGTTGACATGTTTTTAAATTATCCACTTTTTGTTTTTCCTTCTCTACTTCTTGGGAAGATAAAGCCTGAGGCATGTGGCCCTTGTCTGTCCATAAAAGTGATGGTTTTCTAGGCCATCGTCCCATACCCAGACTGCCTTTCATTGCAACCCAGACCTCAGAAGCATTTAGCCCTTAGGAACACAGAAAGCAAACATTTAAGAGGGAGAAGCTGCAATTCAAAAACAATATTTTTCATCTCATCTATTTAGCCACATAATAGGAAATTTTGTGGGAATTAAAGAAATTCCCTGGCAGCATATGTGCTTTTAATGGGTGATCGCTAGTAGTCCAAGAAAATCTGGAAAACTCTCAGTTGCCTCAAGGACTGATGATAGCCAACATCGAAGATCATTTCACCCAAAGTCACGAGTTGTTTTATAGCAGAGAAATGTAATGCAGCTTCGGGGACAGATGTGTTTGTCCTGCTGAAAGAGTCCCAAAAGATGTTGCCTGTGGGCTGTCATCTGAACTCCACCCTAGTCCTCCTCACCCTGCCCCATCTGGGAAATCTATGGTGCTAACATTCTCCAAATTCAGCACAATTGCAAGGTTCAGACTGAGGCTGATTAACACATTCCAACTTTCAAATTAAAGACAGGAATTCTCCATCCTCATCCCACCTCTACACAATTACTCTATAGATTGCTCACAAGGGAACACCAAAAGGGAAAAAAATGCACCAACTTCTCACATCATAGCTGGAATTTTCACTTCCTAAAAGAAAACTCTCACTTTCCGTACCTAAGGCTGCAAAGTCATCCTGCATGAGTTCACTCAAAATGTTAAAAACATTGGCCAGTGTTCATGTCTGTGTTGGGTGTATCAACATGCCTGACTTGCACTCATTGTTGGTCTGTGCTGGTTTAAAATATGTCCACAGATTCTTGGACACTCTCTTCAAACAGCAAACCCCTACCCATAAGTGTGGTGAACTTACTGACTTGCCTATGACAAATAGAAAGAAGGCAGAAGCAGTGCTGTACAATTTCAGAGACTGAGTGTATTGTTTTTGTTTTTGTTTGTTTGTTTGTTTGTTTTTGCCATGTAACAAATTACTATGAACTTATTATCTCACAGCTCTGTAGGTCAGAAGTCTGGGCACAATGTGACAGTGCCTTCTGCTCAGGGTCTCACAAGGCTGAGCTCAGGTGTGGACTGGACTGAGTTTTGTCTGAGGCTCAGAGACCTCTTCTATCATACAGGTTTTTGGCAGAATCCAGTTTCTTGTAGTTGTAGGACTGATGTGCCCCTAATCTTGCCCATTGTTAGCTGGGGACCCCGGAGGCTGTCTTGGGGTCTCTCCACAATATGGTACTTTGCTCTTTCAAGGCCAGCAGGAAAATCCTTGGCTTCAAATCTCTCTGATCCATTTTAAGGGACAACCTCATTAAATCAGCTTCTCCCATCACCCTTGGATGAACTCAAAGACAACTTGTTAGGGATATCGTAATTATAATATCCCTTCTGCAATATAATGTAACATATTATGGCAGTGGGATTCCATCATATTTATATGTCTTTTTTACACTCAAAGGGAGGGTATTGCACAGAGCATATGCACCAGGGGGTAGAATCTAGGGGCCATCACAGAATTCTGCCTGTCACTCTGAGTCATAAAAAGCCTTGTGGCTTCTTGCTTGTCTTTATTCCTCACTCTGGGATCTCCTACTTTGGTAAAAGTCAGCTGCCATAAAGTGAGGACACTCAAGAAGCCTGTGTAGAGATCCACTCAGTGGATATTAGGTCTCCTGTTAGCAGTCAGCAAGGAACCAAGCCCTGCAACCAAAAACCATGTGGGGAAGCTATCCTGAAAGCATAAACTCCAGCCCCAGTCAAGCCTTCAGATGAAAAAAGCCCTGGCCAACATCCTAACTTCACCCTCGTGGCAGACTCTGACACAATACTGCTCAATCAAGCTACTCTCAGATTCCTGACCCTCAAAACCTGCATGATATAATAAACGTTTGCTGTTTTAAGATTTTATATTTTGATGTAACTTGTTGCACAGCAATAAATAACTAATACACAGTCTTTATTTGCTAAGAGAAAAAATTAAAACCAGTGGGAAAGTTTTGCATTGAAAAATGAGAAGAAAAATCCCAGAAAAAAAAGGTTCCTATTCTCAATGACAGAGCTCTCATCTGGATCTTTGTTGCACCAGCCAGTGACTCATTTATACTGTACTCACCACTGGATCTTTGCCCTTCTCTACAGGGAATGAAAAGTCACACTGCCAAGCCACCAGTCCCATTTCCCAAGGCCTGGCTGCTTTCTGATTTATTCCAAGGTTCTCTTCAACATTTTCCTTGGTTCAGATTAATATTTTGTTCTGCTCAAAGTACCAAGCTGACCACCCTAAGGGACCTTCCTCTCAAATTCTCACCAGGTGGGTCCCTGCTTGTGCATTCCAGCTTTGGGAGTGAGCTGAGTTGTTATGAAGGTGGAGCTCTGGGTGGCCCTGAAGAGGGCATATCTATGGCTTTCCAGGGGCTGGCTTGAAACCATGGCTGGACTTAAGCCACTTCAGGGTGGGGAGCGACACTCTGAAATCTGGGTTGTTTTCCTCCCAAGCTGTGAACTCAGCGCTAGAAGATGCATCACAGCATCTTTTCTTCCTAATAGTCCAGCCTGTACCTTTTGCTCAGATGAATGGAAAGAGCATGCGTGGGCTTCATTTCCTTTCCTCCTTGCCAGCCCAGCCTAGACAGAAGGCAGACAGTGAGTCCTGAGTGCCTAGTCCTCCACTATAAACCGGGTGAAAAGAAGCCGTCTGCCTGAGCAGCAGCATATCTGAGCAAAGTGCAGTTCCAGGTGAAATGAAGCCCAAAGTCATAGCTATTATTATTTCAGGTCAGTTCACCTTGAGCTAGAAGGAGTAGTCAGTTGCCAGAAGGTTCAGTGTGACATAGTGCAGGCCCTTCACCCACTCCTGCTGCGGTGAATAATTGGCACTAAACACAGGCTGTGTCTGGATTTAATCTATCCTGAGCTCAATTACTTGACTTGCCTGATGGAAACCTGCTTGGACTCCAGTGTTTATGTGAAGAGGACTCTGAAATTCTGATCCCTACAGCCTGGGACCTGTTCTTCCTGCCCTCATAACTGGGCAGCAGTGAGATGCACATGCTCTGCACCACCCCCTCGCCCTGCCAGCTCTCCAGGCACATTCTCATCCATTATCTCATCTGAGCCCCAGGACATAAATAAGGTGTTGGAAGGGATTCTGGGTAGATGCTGCACCCCTGTCATGCAGGAGAGATGATGGAGGTTCTGAGTCAACATACTTACCCAAGATTCTGAGCAGTCAGAGCTAAGAGGAGAATGTTCTTTCTCATATCACTATAATAGAATGTGTCTCAGTCTCCAGGCCTCCAGAGAGAGAGAGAGAAGAGTGGGAGCAGAGAGAGAGAGAGAGAGAGAGAGAGAGAGAGAGATCAACAGAAGCTCACTGTGACAGACCCGAGCCCTGGCTCTGAGTTACCTAACAGCACCCCACTTTCTGCATCTGCATTGGATTTTCTGAGGCCAACCTGTGTCTCTCATCTGGAATCACACCTGCCTCTTAGAACTCTCTTTCCACCATACATAGACACCTTGGATGGGACACCTTATTTATCTTTTTCTCTCCTTTATGGTCTTTACATCTACAGTCTCACTTCTAGCTCAGGACTTTGAGGAGTCTCTACTCATCCAGACCTTGCCTTTAAGAAGTTGTTTCTTCTCCATCCAGCCTGCCTCTGAAATTGCCAGCTCCTGCTATGGAAATTTGTTCTGGAGCACTCCCAGGTGCTTTTAGATGGGCTAGTGCCTAAGTAAGCCATCTCTGCCTATTGAATATGGCTCTGTACCCTACAGGAAGTGGAGTGTAAGCACACTGTTGTTCAGCAGGTGAGCAGAGATCTTCTTACTCAGGCTCGTATAGGCACATGTTACACCATGCTATAGCCACAGGCTTCGCCCTGCACCTCAGCCTGGTCCCCCTGGGCTTGGGGCAAGCAAGACACTTCTAGCCAGAACTCTCAAACAGGAGGTAAGAAACTTCCCAGTCGAACATGCTTCCGTTTGCTTTTAGGCACACCTAAGGAGTAATCAGGCTGTTAACTTGGAATCCTGCCCTGAATTGAATCTGGACAGCATACCTTCCTCTCCTCAAAGGGCTGCCCTCTGGACTCCTGTCTTATGTTGGAGATAATTAAAGGATATGCAGTTGGAAGACAATAAAATCTTCTCTGTCATTAATTTTTCTCTTAAAACTCTGACTCATAGGCTAAGATGTTATCAGTAAGAGAAAGATAAAAAGTTTATATCTTCAACATAATTTTAAATAAAATGCTGAAGCAATTGGTAACATTAAAAGACTATAATGCAATTGGTTAACAGGATTTGGATCAGTTAAACTCACTGGGGTTGAATCCTGACCCTACCATCAACTGTGTTGTTTGAGGGTAATTTACTTAACCTCTCTGGACCTCAGTTTACTCACCCGCAAAATGTGGATGATGTCAGCCTCTACCTGGTTGGGATGCTGAGAAAATTGAGAGAACATACAGAAATAGCTTAGAACAGAGCCTGGTCCCTACTGCATTCTCTGCATGCAAATAAACTAGCATCAGTGTTAGATGTGAGCAAGGAGTCAGGATGGAGGGCAAGTTTTGAGATGATGGACCAGGAGATGGTGCCAACTGTCAGAACTCTTCTTCAGGAAAAAGAGCAAGGCTGGCTCAAAGCCTGGGCTCAGGAGAGGATGGGGAGGAAGTACTGGGCCTGAAGATCATGGAGCCAAAGATGTGAGTCCCAACTCAAAGGCCAGCAGCTTCTCAGACCATGCTGACATCATGATGAGGTCAGAGGGAGAAACAGAACCTAGGCCACAGAAAGAAGGTGCAAGCCCAGGGTCGAGGAAGAAGACTAGTTGAGAAGGGAAGCTGAAGTGTTCTTTGGCCCCAGGGCCCAACTGCAAACATTTCAGGGGTGAGAAGCATAGAGTATTCTCTGCAGAAACAGCACAATTTAGGAATATTTTTTCTAGTGGATGCGATATTTTCAAATTTGGATTTGAGTTTTCCTGCCTAGATATGTAGGTGGCAACCACTCTTCTCTGGTATGAATTTTCTCTTCCTGAGATTGTGTTGCCTAATGATGACTCAGAACCTGGGCTCGCTGTTGGCCTCTTTATGCCAAAGGCTCCCTTTAAAAAAGAAGATTCACGGGTCCCGCTCCAGAAATCCTGAACCAGAAGCTCTGTAGGAGTAAGCACAGGCACCAGTGATTGTAATGTGTACCAAGTGACCCATGTGCAGAATGTAGATCACCGTGAGTAACACAGGCTAAGGCCTCAGATATTAGTGAAAACTGCTAAGAAAAGCATCAACAGAAACAGCAGGACTCAAAGGCCAACAACACAAAACTCTTCCCTTTTTGACCTTAAATGAAAACAGTTCAAGGCAAGGAGGCCATACTTTCTCTTTATTTAGAGCTTTCTAGATCAGTATTGTCCAAAAGAACATTTTGCATTGATACATTGTCTAAATCTGCAGTCTCTAATATGGTAACCACTCCATGGCTATGGGACACTTGAAATTTGTCTAATGTGACTGAATTTTTAATCTTATATGTTTTTAACTAATTTAAATTTCAATACTTGCAATTGCATAAGCTTAGTCACTACTGTTTGGACAGTGAAATGCAGGAAGAATATGGATTACAGAGAGATAGTACATGGGGTCAGCACTGACTATACTCAGTCCCACATCCACATGCAAACATCTATGCATGCACACACATCTAACAAAGTGATAGTATCAGATGAGCTAAAAAGTGAAAAGGCTTTGCTTGGAAATGGGTCCAGTAGAAAAGAGAGAGCAATTCAGGACATCTACATAAAATACTGTACCTTGCATGTTGATATCTTATCTCTCAAAAAAATAATAGGAGAGAGAAAACCCAGCTCTCTATATAGCCTGCTGGCATTCTTATATGTCACTTAACTGCAAGGAGAAGCTCTGCTCCACCATCATCCCACAGAGTCAGATCACTAATAAACCAAGCTGTAGGTTGGGTGTTGGGAGGTCATTGATATGTCTGATAACCAGAATACAATACTAGGAGATTCTGAAAGGTCACATACATATGCTGGCAGATAGTGTGGCTACAACAAAACCAAGACTAGGGAAGCCAGGGCACTCATGGCATAAGTAGGAGATAGTTGTCACAGCTCAATCTGCTAGCAGGTGATATCGTCTTCATTTACAGCCACTTTGGGCCCCAGTTGAGTGTTAGTCTTATTTCAAAGAGATTGCTTGTTTGTTTTCCAAAGTGCCAAGCCTGTGGCATGCTAATGAGATTATTATGAAAATTACAATAAACCTATAGGGTACAAGGAGCTAGCTGAGCATAAGGAATCTGAGCATCATGGACGTGGGGGCTCCAAAATTTACACTGCAGAGGTCCATGGAAAACATTCCATGTCACCCTGGCAGCCTGTTGCCATCCACATCCTTCTCTAAGGTCTTTGCCTCAGCAAGGTGGAGAAAGCTTGGGTCAATGAGAAAATGCACACATGTGAAGCAATCTACCACCATCAACCAACGACCACTGGTTGGTTCTTCTTTCTTACAGGTGGTGGATACAAAACAATCTGTGATTCTGGCACCAAGTGATCCATGAATCCTCAGAATATCCTGTGAGGAGGATGGTCCATGACTCAAAGGTTTTCTGCTGAGAGGGGCTGGCCCCCAGAGCCAAGCTGGAGGGGCCTATCTGACCAGCATAGATAGTGCCAACATCCACCTCAGTCCCACATCCACATGGTCTGTGCCCAAGGAGCTACATGGTCTGTGTTGTGGTGCAGCCCTTCTCTCCACTCCAGCGGTGTGGATACAGACCAGTAAGTTATAGGACTTTCTTATAATGAAAGGAAAGAATATGGCACAGCAAAGACACTAATGGAAATCTACTGACAAATCTGTTTTGTCTCTCATTTGTGCCCTCTTTGTTTATTGATGTTAAGGAGTTGGGTGGCTATTTGTTCCCCCCATGTTAATGCTCCATCTCAGGGTAAGGAGAAGTATTGTATACTGACACTGTTTGCCATGATATAGTCACCTTGTACCTCTCACATCTCACCTGGCACATCTCACATCTCACCTGGCACACGCCTTGCCAAGACAACAATCATTATAAAAGATAATATAAGGGACCCTTGTGGTGATGAAACTGCCCTCTATCTTTGTGGTGGTCACATGAATTGACAGGTGATAAATTGCATAGAACTAGACACATAGAGATAGAGTCATTCACCACATAACTATGTTTTGGTCAACAATGGATGGCATATACAACGGTGGTCCCATAAGATTATAATGGAGATGACTAATTCCTATCACTTAGTGACATCATAGCCATCATAACATCATGGTGCTCATTACTTATGTATTTGTGGTGATGCTGGTGTAAATTTATTGTGCTACTAGTCAAGTAAAAGTATAGAACATACAATTATGTACAACACATAATACTTGATAATGATAATAAATGACTATGTTACCAGTTTATGCATTTACTATACTGTACTTCTTACTCTGTATCTCCCAGTGTACTCTTTCTACTTATAAAAAATATATATATATTTGCAGGGATTTCCGGTCAAGATGGCATAGTAGGTAAATGCTGTGCTGACCTCCTGTCATGATCATATCAAAATTACAACTAAACTACAGAACAGCCATCATTGGGAGTTACCTGAGGTCCGACTGAACAGAAGTTCTACAGCTGGGGACATACAGAAGAAGCCAGCTTGAAACTGGTAGGAGGGGTAGAGGTGCGAAAGGGGCGGGTCTTACAACCACATGTGGCAGTCGAGAATTGGGAGAAATATCTCAGCTGCAGAGGTTCCCCTGGAGGAGTGGGGGTTCCTGACCCACACCAGGCTTCGCAACCCAGGGTTCTAGTGCCAGGAAGATAAGTCTTCACAACTTCTGGCTATAAAAACCAGCAGAGATCATGGCTGAGTGAGATGGAGGACTGCAAGAGTTACAGATGTTTCTCTTAAAGGCCCCATGTGGACTTGATCACTGACAGGCTCACTTGCTCTGAGCTCCAGTGCTAGAGCAGCAGCTCAAGGAGTGCCAGGGCCATACGTGGAGAAACTGAATTGTCTGGCTTGGGGTGAGGAGTGGAAGGGCAGCTTTCTCCCAGACAGAGGTGCTGACAGAATCCATTTGTCTTTGTTGAACTCTTCCTTCTACCAGTATGTGGAGACTAACACAGGTCCCCCACCCAGGTAGTTCCCTGAGACCTTGCCTCTCCCAACTTGCAGGCCCACCCAAGCCACTTCAAGTGTTTTCTTCTATACAAATAGCCAGTCTTGGCTCATGCTGCAGACTTTCCTAAAATCTCTCAAAGGTTCACAAAACCCAAACAAGCAGCATCTGACCTCAGTATGCCCCGTACTTCTTTCTGAGCAGCCTTAAGCCCCAAACTAGCATTAGCCAGCCTCGGTTTCTGGCTTGGCCTCTCAAGGCACCTATAATCCCAGCACAGGTGGTGGCCATCTGTGGGTTGCTTGGTAACTCTTGCCAGGTAACCTAAGGCAGTGCACAGGCTGCTGCTGAACTCAACCTGCAACTAGGCCCCTCTCAGGAAACTGAGGCCTGCTCACTCAGTGGCCGGCTTCAACCCGAGCCCAAGTACCACTCAGAACTGCATCTGATCCAATCAAAAAAATGGGCAGAATACCTGAACAGACACTTCTCCCTTGAGGATATAAAAATGGCCAACAACTCTATAAAAAGATGCTAAACATCGCTAGCTATTAGGGAAATGCAAATCAAAACCATAATGAGATACCATCTCACACCTGTTAGAATAGCTATGATCAACAGAACAAGTAATAACAAATATTAGAGAGGATGTAGAGAAAAAGAAACCCTTATTCACTGCTGGTGGGACTGCAAATTGGTACAGCTACTATGGAAAACAGTATAGAGATTCCTCGAAAAACTAAGAATTGATCTACCATATGATCTGGCAATCCCTCTACTGGGTATTTACCCCAAACACTTGAAAACTCTTATCTGAAAAGATATTTGCACACCAATGTTCATAGCAGCATTATTCACAGTGACCAGGACATGGAAGCAACTGAAGTGTCCTGTGATAGATGATTGGCTAAAGAAGCTGTGGCACATATATATAATGGAATATTACTCCGCCATAAAAAGAGATGAAATACTGCCATTTACGACAACCTGGATGGACCTCAAGATAAACAAGCTAAGCTAAATAAGCCGGACAGAAAAAGTTGAAAATCACATGATATCACTTATATGTGGGATATAAACCTAAAAGCAACATATGAGCAGGACACACAAACAGAGACTCATGGACATGGACTATAGGCTAGTGGTTACCAGAGGACTATAGACTAGTGGTTGCTAGTGGGATGGGGAGGGAGGGGGGAAGTGAAAGAGTTAAGGGACAAATACAGGGTTTAGGGGGAGGAAGTGGAAGGGGAAAGGGATCAAATATATGAGAAGCCGAAGGAAACTGGACCTTAAAAACACCTAACAGAATATACAGATGGCAAACATAATGCCACCTGAAAATTATGTATGATTGGTATTAACCATATCGTTAGTCCTAAATAAACTTAAAAAGAAACTACATCTGAGGATGACATACCCAAAGGGCAGGCACCAGAGCCCTACTAAAGTGTGAATCATGCTATGTAGTGTCAAACCCTCACCAGCCATTTCTCTCAAACAATCAACTCAAGGGTCAATCCCTCCCACAGACATGCAAACAACAACCAAAGCTCAACTATAACAGGAAGACACACAAAACCCACACAAGTGACATATCTTGAGCACCTGGCTCAAGTGACCAGGGAAGTCTGTGCTAATAGGCTTCACAAGACTCCTACAATATAAAGCCACTCTACTATGACCATGAGACTGATTCCTACTTAATACATAGAAACAAACACAGGAAGGCAGCCAAAATGGAGAAACAAAGAAACATGTCCCAAATGAAAAAACAGAATAAAGTTCTAGAAAAATAACTAAACAAAATGGAGACAAGCAATCTATCAGATGCAGAGTTCAAAACAAGGGTTATAAGGATGCTCAATGAACTTAAGGGAAGAGTAGATGAACTCAGCGGGAGTTTTAACAAAGAGATAAAAAACATAAAAGTGGAGATAGAAAACAAACAAACAAAAAAACAGTCAGAAATTAAGACTACAATACTGAAATGAAGAATACATTAGAGGGAATTAACAGATTAAATGAAGTAGAGGATCGAATTAGCAATTTATAAGATAAGGTAGCAGATAATACCAAATCAAAACAGCAGCAACGAAAACAAAAGGAATCCAAAAAAAAAAAAAATTAGAATAGTTTAAGGAGCCTCTAAGACAACATAAAGTGTACCAACATTCACATCATAAGTGTACCAGAAAGAGAAGAAAAAGAGCAAGGATTTGAAAATCTATTTGAAAAAAATAATAATGGAAAACTTCCTTAACCTGGAGAGGAAAGAGACACACAACTCCAGGGAGCTCAGAGAGTCCCAAACAAGAAGAACCCAAGGAGACCCACACCAAGACACATCATCATTAAAATGCCAAAGGTTAAAGACAAAAAGAGAATCTTAAAAGCAGCAAGAGAAATGCAGTTAGTTATTTACAATGGAGCTCTCATAAGACTCTCAGCTGATTTCTCTATAGAAACTTTGCAGGCCAGAAGGGATTGGCATGAAATATTCAAAGTAGTGAAAAGCAAGGATCTACAACCAAGATTCTTCCACCAGCAAAGCTATCATTTAGAATTGAAGAACTTTCCAGATAAGAAAAAGCTAAAGGAGTTCATCAACATCAAGCCAGTATTACAGGAAATGTTGGAGAGACTTCTAGAAGGAGGAGGAGGAAGAGGAGGAGATAAAGACAAAGAAGAAGATGAAGAAGAAGACAAAGATGAAGAAGACAAAGACAAAGATGAAGATGAAGAAGAAGGAGAAGGAGAAGAAAAACGAGAACGAGAATGAGAATAAGAAGGAGAACGAGAACAAAAAAGAAAACAAGAACGATAAGGAAGAAGGAGAAAGAGAAGAAAAACAAGGAGAATGAGAAGGAGAATGAGAACAGGAAGAAGAACAAGAAAGAGAAGAACAAGAACAAGAAGAACAAGAACAAGAAGAACAAGAACTAGAAGTAGAGCAAGAACAAGAATGACAACAAGTACAACAACAACAACAAGAAAAATTGAATAATAAAATTACAATAACTACATATCTATCAACAATTACTTCAAATGAAAAAAGAAGAATTGCTCTAATCAAAAGATAAAGGTGGCTAAATGGATAAGAAAGCAAGACATTTACATATGCTGTCTACAAGAGATGCACTTCAGATCCAAACACACACATAAATTGAACATAAAGAAATGGAAAAAAAATTATGAAAATGTAAATGAAAAAAAAATCTATGTAGCAATACTTATACTAGACAAAATAGACTTTAAAACAAAGGCTATTACAAAAAGAGTTGTAGTTTCTGTGAAAATTAAATGACAAGTTTTGAAAAGACTTGCTAAAGGAGAACCAATAAAAAAATGATACTCAATTAGATATGGATGAGTAGTGGTAAATTATTGGAGAAACAAAATAGTAAAATTTCATTAGGATTCTACAAGCAGACTATATAGCAATAGTTTTAAACTTACATATGGGTAGTGCTTTACAATGTCCCAGACATTTTCATAATCATTATAACACCTCAATACATATTTTTTTCCTGTTGTGTTCATGTTCAAGTTTGAGAGACATGAACTACAATAAAGCTACAATAAAGGATTTAGGGTCAGGCCTGGGTTTAAGACCTGCTTCTGCTAGTTGGAAACTTTCTACTCTTGAAAGTTACTTAGGTTCATTCATCTTTGTTTCTGTTCTTGAGTATACAGTTCAGTAGTGTTAAGTACATTCACATTATTGTGCATAAAATCTCCAAAACTTTTTTCATACTGCATAACTGGAACTGCATACCCATCAAACAACAACTCCCCATTCCCTGCCCGCCAGCCCCTGGTAACCACCATTCTACCTCTGTCTCTATTATTTGACTACTGTAGATAACTCATATCATACAGTATTACTCTTTTTGTGACTGTCTTATTTAACTTAGCATAATGTCCTCAGGGTTCTTCTACTCATTCTTGATAAGTATTGTCACATCATCAAATTCACACTTTCAGTGGCATCACTGAGAGCTAAAAACTATAGTTTCTTCATGTCTGAAGTAAAGATAATAATGTCCACTAGGTAGTGTTAAGGAATGGAAGCAATTAGCTATTGCCACTATGACTTTCCATCATTTATGGATCACTCTGTACCAGCACTCTTCTAAGAACTATAAGTATATTAGCCAGGAACTTATACAGGCACAACAATATAAGGTACCGTCCCCATTTTATAGATCTGAAAACCAAGACTCATGCTGTTAAATAACTCAGTAAAGGGCACAAAATGATAAGTAACAAGAACCTAGATTCTTGTAACTGTTCTTTGAATGTAAATCATATGTTATATAGGTTTCTCCACAATTAATTTTTTAAATTAAAACAAAAAGAATTAGTGGAAGACAAATAGATATTCTTCACATGCTACACTTCCCTGTATTTTCACTTTCCCATTATTAGGATTATCATATATCCTATTGCTTAGGACAATTCTGGCTCACTCTTGTTGTTCTTGTGCAATTATTCGTGTCCTTTCACTCCTAAAAGTGCCATGGGTGATAACTATTATGTTCATATTATTTAATATGACTTTGGTAGCAGAGGACAGCCAGAGAACTTAAAAAACTAAAGAGCACATTGTGCATACTGCTAGCATCTATATCCATTCATTCACTCTTTTCACTCATATAAAAAGAATCTTTGTGTATCTTCTATTTGTTATCACACTGGACCTTATATTTGTGTTCAGATGACTGTCTTCTCAGAGAGACTGTGGGTTACTCAAGGGCAGGATTTATACCTAATTCATCTGGGTGTCCTGAGACCCCACTCTAGTGTCTGATACATATCAGGTTCCCAGAAAACATAGGCTGAATTGCAAGATGTCCTGGTTGCAGCTGAATGATAGCAGTTTGAAAGGACTGATCCTCATTAGTGTTGAATCCTCAGAAAGGTCTTTCTACTGTGCCCTCGCGGTGGCCCTGCAGGATCTCCTTGGCTAGGTAGACAGATTTCCAATGAGAGGGCAAGGGTCTCAGTTAAATTACTCTCTCACATGTTACCTACTTCCAAGTGCCTTGTTAGAATCTTTGTCTTTCCTGATGATGTTTTCAATTTTTTAAAACAAACTTAGAAACGTCTCCATTAGTCCTGAAATAGATGCTCACAGTAAGCCAATAAATGCTTAGTAAAATTTGCATATGTCATTCTAATGTAAGTTATCCATTTATAAAGCAGAACTTTGAAATTCTGCTGCAATGACTCAGCAAATTGGATTAAGTAGCTCAGCTCTATGGTAGGTTTTGTAAATCAAGTCTTGGTTTCTTCTTTCAAAGGAAGAACTATTCTCAAGGAGAGTTTCAGCAAGTCATCTTCTCCAATGCCATGTGTTTGTCTCCAAGTGTAGGGATGAGTTACACTCCTTGTGTGAGTGTTGTTCAGCTCTTCTCTGATCTTTAATGACTTGTAGTCATGTAGGGACTCGGATGACATCTCTATTTTCCAAGTTACTTAAGATTTCTGATTCCAGGAAGGCATAGAGCATAACATGTAACAGTCTTATGCTTTCCCTGTCTTCCTTCTCCACACTTTCCTCTTCCTCCTCCTGCTCAGCTGGATTTAGGAGCTAAGACCCCAGAGCGATAGGAGGATAGGTCCTGGAGAGAAGTGCTAAGTAAATATTAATGAACCAGCAGGTTCAGATTGGAATGACTTTTAGGGATTTCAGATTTGTTTTGATAAATTAAGCCCAATATCTCAAAGGCATTTAGATTAAGAACCATCAAGAGCTGACCACTTATCCCTTGGTTAATCTTGCCCAGTGTGCATCATTTTTATTAGTTTTTACAAAACAGCTTTGGTTGTATTTATCTTCTCTAGTGAATTTTTTTCCTATTGTACTACTTCCTATTCTCATCTTATTACTTACTTCCTTCTATAAATGTTCCTAGCTTCTTAATATGGGTCTTTGTCCATTAATTTACAACTTTCTGAGACACATTTTTTTTCTGGTGATTGTCTGATTCTTTAGGGTCTTTCTTTTGATGTAATGCCAAGAATGTGTGTTGTGTACAGTAGGCTGGTGACTTAAAGATGGGATAATTATCTCTTGGTTTCGAGGGTCTCTATTTAAGAAAGGACAGTAAGTGTTAAGTGTGAAATTATTAACACAGTAGAACTGACTATAAGACTTCAGAGTTCCAAAGAGAAGAAGGGTACCAAAGTCAGATCCTGAAGAACAGATTGGATATGAAGGGATTCAGAGGAGTTGAAGGAAAGGCCAACTGTGTACCTTCATAATTCCACAATAATCTAGGAGGAAAAAACTCTCCCAAGCAAGGAAACTGTGAGGCAAAAGGCTGGAGAGAGGAGCCAGGATCACAGTGCAGACTCTGTGATCATAGTGCAGTAGTCTCCAACCTTTTTGGCACCAGGGACAGGTGTTCCTATGAGAATCTAATGCCTGATAATCTGAGATGGAGCTGTGGTGGTGATGCTAGCACTGGGGAGCGGCTGCAAACACAAATAAAGTTTCACTCACTGGCCAGCCACTCACCTCCTGCTGTGCAGCCTGGTTCCTAAAGGAGATGGAGACCTCTGGTGCAGAGGACTCAGGAGGGGCATGCTGACATCCAAAAGTGTCATGTGCATACAGCAAGGCATCCTTAAAGTGTCTAAGCAGCAACACCATGAACAGTGAGGTTAGAGAAAGATGGGTTGATGAGGAGACACTAGAAGCAGGGGGACGAGAGGGAGGAATTTTGGTCAAGACCATGAGTCAGATGACACAATGAGAGAACTTTCCACCTGAGTGTCTGGATGTGGGAAGGGCAGGAACATGAGCATGTTCCATTTGAGGAGCTCCTCCACATCAGGCACAGAGAGGTCAATTTAACAAATAATATCATTTTGACCGAGCTGAGTCCACCTTGAGACAGAAGACACATTGAGGCTTGTAAGGAACAACACAATAAGTGAGATGGACCCATGCTTTTCCTTAGTTTCAGGAGATGGAAGCCTGGGCTTGTTTTATCACAACCCACCTCCTTCAAGGCTGTCAGGTGGCAGCAGAATTGTGGAAACAGGAGCATAATTGTAGTGTATGTGTGTGGCCCCAAATGTCCAAATGAGCAGTTGAATTTCCTCCTCCCAGGGAATTCCTGTCCTGGCATGACCCTCAAGGAGGTAGGTACAGTCCTTAGGAAAGTAGGTCCCATGAACAGTGTCTAAGAGTTACATCACTGTGCTCAGCCTTTCCTCTTCCCTAGAGACCTGCTCACATTCCAGGCCTGGGAAAGAAGCATGTACCCAGTGTCCTTTTCACATGTTCCCACAGCACTACAAACCTGTTAACTTAGCACTGACTTCCTTTAACTGCAGTGTACTGAAAACTTCAAGTCCTGGCAAGGGGCTTCCTGTTCAGTAGCTTCCCTGTACTAGGGCAAGTTCATGTCTTCTAAGGAGATAACAGTACTCCTCTGCATTGAAGGTGGGCATTTACCAAGCTCTGATCCCTTGAGAAGGAGGAGGACCCTTGCCTTGGGTGAGCTTTCACATTCAGTGGCCTCTGGCCCCACACAGCCAACCCCAGCCCTTGGGCAGACTAGACCTCATCTCATTCACAGCTGGACCAGGGACTCCCACCTCCCTGACCGAGCCCTTCCAGGAGGTCTCCAGTTCCAAGGAAATGATGGCTTTTTCCAGGGATTTAAGTGCCCAGAAAGCTTAGCTTCAGAGGAAGCACCTGCACTAACCTTCCACAGACTTAACATTTGGCCCCCAGTTTCCTCATTAATAAATCCTGAGGCTTTGCCACAACTCACTGCCTCCCCCACCCTCATATTCACTCCAGTCCCAAGAGTTCATCTCCATGAAAATCAGAATTCCTTCCAAGCCAACCCTGGCATCTATGTCCTGTCAGGAATTTATTCATTCACTCATTCATTAATTTATTCATAAGGAACATATTTCATTTGCACTGAGCTCCAAAGAGGGAAATGATATCCAAAATCATTAACTCATCTCTTCTCACACATGACGCTTACTCCGTGAGCCTTTGGTGATCAAGCTGTCCTTTCCTTGGTTTAGCAGCAGATCTACCTTAGCTTTGGACCACACTTGTGGACCTATGTCAGAAAAATTTCCTCCAAGGCCCCATCTCTGCTTAGGAAGCAATAGGTTGTCAAGACTATCTTTCTGATACAATCGTTATGCTTTCATCTAGTCAGTGCCTTAGCTTTAAGATATTTTTGAAGGCTCTCTTAATTTGGGGAGCCAAGGAGTTGTTAACTATAAGTCAATACATTCTTCTGTTTATATTATATATTCTCCTCCTCTTTCTTATGTCAGTTCTGATTTACTGTTGAAGTCTTTACTCTGTCTTAGAAATGAAATTTGCTTGGTTCCCGTGAGAAATATTACTGGTGCGATAATCCCAGTTCCTTAGCCAGTACACATTGTACCTGTCGCTCACAGAGTCAGAGCATGGTGTTAGTGCATCTGAACAAGGCAACCTGTGCAGCCTGGTGGTAGCTCCAACCTAGCAGGAGCTTCTGGGTTGGTCCCTGGAACTTGGGCTCCTGGAGACCTTCTTTGACAACCTAATCTTAAATATTCACTTCACCTAGGTCACTTTCAATCATGTCACCTTATTTCCTTTAGAGTACTTATTTTGAACTGAAATTACTTTATATTGCCCACTAGCTTGTTATCTTTCTCTCTAAAGGTAACTTACCCAAGAGCTCTCTCCTCTGAATCCCCAGTGCCAACAATATAATAATATGCCTGAGATAAAGGGAGCTTGATGCACATTTATTGAAATAAATGGACATAACTTTGCCCCCAGAATCTTCCTTTGTTACTTAGGATTTCATTCTCACGGGGAACTTACACATTCGTGAAACATTGCCTGGTGGAGGGGAAAGGCTGGCCCATCCTACAGTCAGTTTCATGTGGATGTAAACCCAACCTACCAGTACCGTGGCTGTGGGGGCCTCAAATCTTACATCTGAAAAAATGGAAAGTTCTAACTTACAAGGCTATTGTGAGAATAAAATAAGGCATATAAAGTGCTTAGCCCAAAACAGATGATATGAACAACTGTTACTATTATCATATGATCTCACAGGGTTTTTGTCTGTTTTGCAGTTTCATTCTATTTATTCAATTTTTCTAGAAGGAAAGGTAGAAAGTGACCTCATTCAGGAGATAAGTGCTGATGACCTCAGGGATAGTAAAGGTGGAGGGGAAAGCTGGCATCTAGGTTCCATTGATTATCTAGCTGAAAGGAATAACTTCCTGCCTCGAGAATCCGTGGGAGAAACTACTGTTGACCTCAAGCTCTCCATGATGGGAGTGACGCATTTCAAGATTACACATAAAGGAGTAAATTCAGACTTCGGTAGAATTTTATAATGTTTTTCAGACCTATCCCAATAGTATGATTCAAAATTTCTCACTAAGAACCTAATAGTCATTACCCAGGAGAAAGGATGTAGGAAAAGGAGAATTTGAACCTCATCAATGCTAAATAAGACTTATAGCATTTGTAAAAGACACTCCTTCCCTCTAGGCAACACTCTCTCCTCCTGATTCTGCAGTGTCATATTCTCCTGGTTGTCCTCTCACTTCTCTGGGATTCCTCTCAGGCTCTTTTTGGACCTGCCTTTCTCTATTCTCAATAAACATTGGGTTCTTGTCTGCTCTCTTCTTGATTTCTTTCTCCCAGGGCAATTCTCCCATGCCCACAACTTCATCTATTTGCCTAAACTTATCAATATGTCCCCTTGCTTGATCCACCTCTTGGTGCTTTAGACTCACATTTCCAATCGCCTGTACAGCCCCTCCACTTGGCAGCTTTAAGTATCTCAAACTGAACAAACTAGACACCCGGAATCATGCTCGTTATCTTCCTCTGAAAGCTCCTCTCCAGGTTCCTCGGGTCAGCGCATGAATCTTCCACTCCCCAGCGGCCAAGACAGCAGTCAGGGCTCAAACTTGATTATTCCATCTCCCACACCACAGTCAGTCACCAGGTATGGGTGATCTCACTCCCACCTGTCACTATTCTCCATCCTCTCTATACTTTACCCTATTCAGGCCCCTGTCACCTCTGTCCTTCAATTCATCTCCCAGCCAGAGGCCAGTCTCCTCCCATCCATTTCTCATTCTGCAGTCAGCACTATCTTTTCAAATGCACCAAAAGCAAACCAAGTGGTACATCACTCACCCCCAACATTAGATTCTTGCAATGGATCTACTGTGTGACTCCATTTAGATGAAGTTCAGTTGAGGTCAGAAAAGTGGCTACCCTTGGTAATGAGAAGGGAATGACTGGAAGGCACAGGAGGAAGCCTTTTGCAGAACAGGAAATGTTTTATATCATGATCCAAGTGATGGTTACTTGGATGTATAAATAGGTTAATGTTCTTCAAGCTATGAACTTAACATTTTTATACCTTACTGTATATAAAAATAATTTGTCAAAAAATAAAAATAAGATTTATAAATCTATGCAACCTATGTAAAAGGAAAAAATTAAAGAAGTTTGTCAGGGCCTCTAAATCTCTCTCAGGATGAAACCAAACATTTTAATGTGTTCTGTGTTTAGGATGCCCGTTCATCCTGGCTGGCCTGTTACAGACATTGGGCTTATGCCTAATGTCCTGGTAAAATTATTAACATGCCCCACTTTTTATGATCAATTATATGGCCACCTCTTTTCCATCTCTGGGCCTCATCCTTGCTGTTTCCTCTGGCTATAATGCTTTCTGCTCTCTTTCATCCAGGTAACACCACCCCTCACTTTTCAGCTGAAACATTACTTTTCCTGACAAGTTCTTCCTTTGCCCCAAACCAGGCTGAGGAGGGCCCCTCTGTTGACTGCAACAAGAGCAACTTGTCTCTTTTTTTTACTGCACCCAAGTCAATTTGTGAATTAGGATGGCGATATGAACATCTTTTTAGTTTCAACATTTACTTAATTATATTTAACTATTACAGGATCAGGAAGTACAAACCTCTCATTTTGTAGTGAGGGGACTGAGATTCAAAGATATCGAATGGCTCCTCCAAGGTCACCCAGTCAATTATTGCCAGAAACAAGGCCAGAATGTATGAGATCCCCGATTCAGAATTCAAACTCCACAAGTTACTATAAGGATTAGACTTTTTGGTGTAGCTTTGGGGATATAATTCTGAACATAATTTCCAATTCCTTGGGACTGGTCTGGCACTTAAGAAAGTGTAGAAGATTTAACCTAATGTTGTCGATCCCATGGACTATCCTGGAATTTTACCTTAAAAACAAACAAACAAACAAAAAAATGAGTGAATAAAATTCCTGTTAGCTGAGAGTTTTGGTACTAAGCCTTGCCTTTTTTGATATAGTCTAGAAGTTAACATTTATCCAGTAAATAATACTGTGCATTTATTCAGTACCAATCTGTTAACACAGGTAGATAGATCTGTCCATATGATAGCAACCTGTGCAGACACAAACTATTAGAACAACCTCAAGGCAGGAAGTAGGGGCTCAAGTCTCACTGTCTGGGCCCAGTTGCAGTCCCCTCACTCCTGTATGTGTGACCTTGAGGAAGTTATATAACCTCTCTAGGCCTGAGTTCCTTATCTGAAAATTTGGGAAACATGAGTGCTTACATCTTAAGATTGTTTAAATGATCAAATAAAATAATCCATGCAAAATGTTTAGCATGCAGTGAGTATTCAGTAAGTACCAGTCCTTCCTCTTTTTCCCCTCCCCTTCCTCTCCTATTCTTCTTCTCCTTTCTTTTCAATGATAGTCTAAATAATAAACCCACGTCTTCTTAGGATTAAAATTCTTTTCCATCAGACACAGGAAAGCCACAGTATGTGAAGCAAGAAGTGGTGAGAATAAGAAATGGATTCTTTTTTATATTGATTCATCCATTCGAGCCACCTTATTGCTCAAGTTGTTCTTAGGCCAGGCATCAGTTTTTTTACATCATTTCTAAAATGTGGTATCAGAACTAAAGCATCTAGATATGTCTGTCCAGAGCAGAAAGATAATATAACACCTGCCCTAGAGCCACCCAAAGCTTCCTATACAGTAGCCCCAAATAGCATGTTTTAGAGTCACAGAATCACTGGCTGACTCAGATTGAGTCTTTTGAAAATCTCTGCAGTAATATGAATTATTCTAAAATACTGAGGAAAGGGCAAGGCTTCAAGGGTCAGGTTGAGTTTGTATACCACCTATAGGATAGGATGAGGTTTGAAAGCAGCTCCTATGGCAAATATTTACCTATTTGGGCTATTATCTCAGATCCTACTGTGTTTACCTGGATCACACATAGCCTTTTAAGTTCCCATCTGACTGGTGGCTGGAGGCCCTGGCGACAACACAACTAGGCAGAGGTTAGAAATCAGGACTGAGATTCAGTAGCTAGAGAGTCCGAGTGGACTTCTCAGAGCTAAGGTCTGGGAGAGAAGCAGTAAAACACTTTGGGGACTCTATCTTTTTCTGCTCAGTCCTTGGTGAAGAGCCCTGTCATTGCCCACTGTGACCAAACTGCAGTTGCCTTCTCCACGTAAAGGCCATGTCATCGGCCACCTATACGATAGCAGGCCCAGAGCTATTTTGCTGGCAAATGTGTGGGCTTGTCTAAGTCGGCTGATCATTGGAACAATATTTCGCAATATTTCTGCGTGGAATGAGGATGTAGCCTTGACCCCATTAACCATGTGTTTTAAATCACAGTTTATTAACTCTAGGTCTGGGTGTTGCCTCTGTACTATGGAAGAGGCTGCCCACAGCCTGCAGAGCTATTATAAATCTTCTGAGCAGCACCACAATTTTTGTCAGGTGGGGGTAAGATCCTGATAGTAATTTAGCTTCTCATAGAGTCATCTTTCTAAAAACCATAGGGCATATGGAGAGAAGGAGGTCAGTAAAGCAAGGGGCTTAGTCTAGACTATCAGTTTATCTTTTTCCTTGTGTGTGGAAAAGCAGTGGAACAAACACTGGATTTAAATTTAGATAGTCCCAGGTCAGGGCTGGAATTCTGATTCTACTCCTCACTAGCTATACTTCTTGACTGCTATAAAGCTCAGTTTCTTTCTTTATAATTTGACAATAATAACATAAACAATGTTCAAAGAATGCTAAGGGTTGAGATAGTTGATCTCTATAAAGCACACAGCAAATGGTAAATAAATAATAAACCTAGCCCTTCCCCAGGAAGATAGATACCTCTTTATTCTGAGCTTGCTACACCAAGAGGGACCAAATCTACCAGCTGGGATGAAGATGTTGAGTTACAGTTAAGGGTCAAGGACAGGAAATAGGCGTTGGAATAGAGCTTTCATGACCAGTGGATCTGAAGGCAGTCAGAGTCACACCTGGAGCTGGGATGTCAGGTCCAGTCCTTCTTTGATAGCAGGTGTTGGAAGTGACAAAGCAGTCAAATCCAAGAAATAAACAGACCAAACCTAGATCAGCACCATAACCAGACCCTGGAATTCAGTCCAGGGCAAGAAGAGCTACTCCTCTCCTGGCCTGGTGACATTTGCACATTCTCCAATGTAAGGACTTGTGAGTCCCAAGGCTCTGATAAGGACAAGTAATGATTCATTTGAAATACCACTAGGCTAAGCCTCTTGAAGCCACAGTGACAGTTTTTAATTAATTTTTTTCTTCTTTTCTTTTTTTTTTTTTAATTTGTTTGAATCTGTGTAGTGGTAACCAACATGGAATTCAAATAAATTATCATTGGATAATATTTCTTATTAAATCCTTTGTACTTGATTCTGTGTTTTTACTTGTTTTTGTGTTGTTGTTTAGAAAAATTAGATTAAATAAAACAACTAGATTGTTGGATTAAATTTGGTTCTGTTTACAACATGCTCATAAAGTTTTTTGAACTGTTCTAATTTCAATCAGAACTTGCCACAAAAGAAATGAAATCCAAGACATGAGCTTGCTGTGATAAAATGCTGTGAGTGGCATATAATCCTAATTATTGTCCTTTCTTTCTTTTCTCTTTAATCAGTGCTCACTCTTAGATGAACATCAGTCATTCTATGATTGTGAAACATTTTATTTTATTTTTATTTATAATTAAACTTGTTGAGGTGAAATTGCTTCATAAAATTATATAGGTTTCAAGTGTACAATTCAATAATACATCATCTGTATATTGCATTGTGTGTTTACCATCTGAAGTTAAATTTCCTTCTGTCACCATATATTTTACACCCTTAACCCTTATCGTCCTCACCCCTTCTCCCCTTCCCTCTGGTAAGCACTAAACTGTAGTCCATATTCATGAGTCTCTGTCTTGTCTATTTTTTGCGTTCAGTTTATATCCCACATATAAGTGATATCATATAGTTCTCAATTTTTTCTATCTGACTTATTTCACCTAACATGATAATCTCAAGATCTATCCATGTTGTCGCAAATGGCAGTATTTCATCTTTTCTTATGGCTGAGTAATATTCTATTGTATCTATGTACCAACATCCTCTTTATTGAAACATCTAAGGATACTTCAGTTGTTTTCATGTCTTGGCCACCATGAATAATGCTTCAATGAATATCGGGGTGCATATATCTTTATGGATAAATATTTTCAAAATTCTGGGGTAGATTCTTATGATTTTATATGTGTGTCTGTGCTGAAAATATCCTAATCATTTTTACTTACTCCCCTTTCTAGTGCATGTTCCATATTATGACTCATAAAAAAGTTAGAGTATACAGAAAAATAGAGGGAATCCTGATCTTCTTTATTCCATACCTTTGTTACCTGCTCAGGAGAAGTAATTATATGTAACCATTAGGTGCTGGACACTGTAAGATAAACTTGTAGATATTAAACCCTTTAAATTCTCATAGCAATTAAGTATGTACTTTTATTTTTCTAGTTTCGCAAATGATAAAACAGACAATGAAGTTAAGTAAGGCCCCAAATTATAAGTGACTGAATCAAGTCCCAGTATCAAAGAGTCAGGTTCCAAGTCCTGAATTCTAATTATTGCAATAGATCACGAGAAACAAGAGAATGCAGGAAGCACCACCTGAGATTCTCAGTGTTTTCAAGATTAAGAGCAGTGGTTCTGGTCCAATTTGCCAAACATTCAGTCATTTGGGCCTAAATTATACCAGGAGCTCTCCAGCTGGCACTGTCCCTTCCATCCCAGACATACATAAGTTTCTGTATGTACTTTAGCCTGATGATGTCTCAAAGGCCCTGACTATGAAGTAGGATTGTAAAAATATTATCTTTAACATAGACTTTCATTATATTGACTTTTTAATTAAATTTATTGAGGTGACATTGATTAATAAAATTCTATAGATTTCAAGTGTACAATTCAATAATACAGCATCTGTATATTGTACTGTATGTTCATCCCCCAAATCAAATCTCCTTCTGTCACCATATATTTGACCTCCTTTACCCTATCTACCTCCCAGCCTTCCCCTCTTTCCCTTTGGTAACTACTAAACTGTTGTTTGTGTTCATAAGTCTCTGTTTGTTTGTCTTATTCATTTTTGCTTTCAGTTTATGTCCCACATATAAGTGAAATTATATGGTTCTCAATTTTTCTATATGACTTATTTCACCTAACATGATAATCTCGAGATCTATCCATGTTGTCTCAAATGACAGTATTTCACCTTTTCTTATGGCGGAGTAATATTCTATTGTATCTATGTACCACATCTTCTTTATTGAATCATCTATCTAAGGATACTTCAGTTGTTTCCATGTCTTGGCCACCATGAATAATGCTGCAATGAATATCAGGGTACATATATCTTTATGGATAATGTTTTCAAAATTTGGGGTTAGATACCTAGAAGAGGGTTTGCTGGGTCATATAGTGTTTCTAGTCTTAAGTTTTTGAGGAATCTTCATACTGTTTTTCAGAGTGGCTATATCAATTTACATTCCCACTAGCAGTGTATAAGGTTTCCTTTTCCCCACAACCTCTTCAACACTTGTTATTACTTGTCACTTGATAATAACCATTCTAACATGTGTGAGATAGTATCTCATTGTGGGTTTGATTTAAATTTCCCTAATAGCCAGTGAAGTTGAGCATCTTTTCATATGTTTGTTGGCTGTTTATATGTCTTCTTAGGAGAAGTATCTGTTTAGGTCCTCTGCTCATTTTTTAATTTGACTTTATTTTATTGTTGAATTGAATGAATTTTTTTATGTATTTTGGATATTAGACACTTATCAGAGGCACTGTTTTCAAATATCTTCTCTCATTCAGTTACATACATGGCTTTGTGTTGAGAGAGAGTTGATGGTGGTAGAGCAAACATATTTCTATTTTGTTCAGTTTTGTTTTTCCGCACAGAACAAGCAGTGTCTAAAGGGAAAAAGCATGCCTTCCTTCTCCTGGTTCTTAATGGGATGAAGGAGAAAAACAATTAAGTGGTAATTCCTCTCTGTGATATTGATAAAAGAAGAAATATTTCCCTTTGCTTGATGAACTATACATTATTTCATTCTCAGAAAATGGAGACAAAAGTGGTAAGACTCAAATATGTAGCTTAGTTGAAACTTAGAGGATCAAAAATTACATTCTTAATATTCAACTTTTTAGTTCTCAGATACTCTCATTGACTGCTGCCATCTGTAACCTATCTCTGTGCGTGTGCATGTGTGAAGTTAGTTTGTACTTTTCCCACAGGCATTTCAGCTTTTGGATGAACTACTGTCACTCAATGTTTTCTTTAATTCTTTCTATGGTTTTAAAAGTAAATTTTTATTGAAAAAATATCTTATTTATTAATGAACAGATTATGTCAGCTCATTAAATTTTCGTAAAGTGAACAAACCTGTGTAACTACAACCAAGATTAAGAAATAAAGCATTATCAGCACCCAAGAAACCCTCATGCCCTTTCCCAATTCCTATCTCTGTTGCCAAGTAAGAATGGAATCATACAGTATGTACTTTTTTTATGTCTGACTTTCTTGCTCAACATTATGTTTGAGAGATGTGTGCACATAATTGTATGTAGCAATATTTCATTGTTTCTTATTGTTATCTATTATTTCAGTATAGATTTAATCCAACGGTTAGATCTTGTATAACTATTGTACATTATAGAAATAAGAAAATTGATATTCATACATTTTTTGTGTATATAATTGTATGCCATTTCATCACATGTGTATATTTATGTATCAACCACAATTGTTAAGATGAAGTCCAGCTCCAGTGAAGTATAGAAACTTCATGTTTCTTTTATGTCTCTTTACCCTTACGTGTGGGGTGGGGTCACAGTTTTTTCTGTGGCATTTGGCTAAAGTAAAACAATTATTGTCTAAAAGTTATCTGTCTTGCTGGGCTGCCCCTTCATGGATTTATGGATAGAAAAACCAGGCTTCTCTTGGGGCTTGAGTTTATGTTTCTTATGAGATCTTTAGGTTGCTTATTTTTCCAGCATGCAGTTTGAACTATATGAGAAAACAAAACAAAACAAAACAAAACAAAACAAAACAAAACAAAACAAAACAAAACAAAACAAACAGACAGACAATAAAAAACAGGGAACATTGTCCCAAGCTCTGTATCCAGTCCTCATTCCAGATTTGTATCAAGGATCTTTGAGTGTTCTCATGTTTGTTTTCTATATAATGTCCAATTTTGAATTATATCTTGTTGAAGGACTAAGGAAAAATATGTCTAGTCCATCATGGTCTGGAACCACATTCCTCCCTGTGATTATTCATGTTAGAGATTTACTATTTTTTAATTTTCTTCACAAAACAGGCTTTGGCCTTTGGCTTTGCATTTTTTTTTCCATCCAGTACATTTATTTCCTATGTAATCAATTTCATCTTTTAATTTCATTATTTTATTTTTCTACTTTCTTTGGATTTAATTCACTAAACGTTTTCTGACTTGTTGCAATGGATACTTAGGTACTTGGTTTTAAGCTTTTCTCTTATTTAAATATATATATTTAATCCTAATCTCGTCTCTGAATAGCTTTAGCAATATCTCAAAAGAGTATATAGTATATATTTACTTTTATTATCATTCAGTGTACAGTACAACATTTTCAAATTTGCATTGTTATTACTTCTTTTATCAATAGGTATTTAGAAATGTGCTGCATTATTTCCCAACATTTAGGAATTCTTTATTTATCTTTCTTTTTAATTTTCAGAGAATATTTAGGTTTACAACAAAATTAAGAGAGGAAACATATATCTCCTGCCTCACACATGCATAACCTCCCCCATTATCTATATCACTCATCATAATTATACATTTTTACCAAAAGTGAAACTATACTGACACATAATAATCACCCAAAGTCCATAGTTTATGTTAGAGTTCACTCTTGGTGTTGTATATTCTATGGCTTTGAAAAATGTATAGTGGTGTATATTCATCATTATGATGCCATACAGAGTATTTTCACTGCCCTAAAAATTGACTGTGCTCTTCTCATTTACCTCTTCTTTTCTCTACCAAACCTTGGCACCATTAATCACTTTTCTGTCTCCATAGTTTTGCCTTTTCCAGAATGTCACATAGAATCACACAGTATGCAGCATTTTCAGATTGTCTTCTTTCACTTTGAAACATGCCTTTATGACTCTTCCATGTCTTTTCATAGCTTATAGCATATTTCTTTTTAGTGCTGAATAATATTCCATTTTCTGGATGTACAACAGTTTATTAAATGATTGAGCTACTTAAGGACATTCTAAGTTCTTCTACGTTTTGGCAATTATGAATAAAGCTGCTATAAATATCTACGTGCAGGTTTTTATATGAACATAAGTTTCAACTCTTTGGGGTAAGAACCAAGGAGCACAACTGCTGTATCATTTTCTAAAAGTATATTTAGTTTTCAAGGAGCCACAAAAATGTCTTCCAAAGTGGCTGTACACTTTTGCATTCCAGCAACTTATGAATGAGAATTACTGTTGCTCTCATCCTCACCAACATTTGGCATTGTTACTGTTCTGAATTTTGGTCATTTAAAAGGTATGTAGTGGTGTCTTATTGCTGTTTTATTTTTATTTTTTATTTTTTAACTTATTTATTTATTTATTTATTTTTCCAGTTACAGTTGGCATTCAATATTATTTTATATTAGTTTCACATGAACAGTATAGTAGTTAAAATTTGTATGATTTAAAGTGATTCTCCACAATTAGTCCAGTACCCATCTGTCGTTATATATTGTTATCACAATATTATTAACTATATGTCCTCTGCTGTACTTTCCATCCCCATGACTATTTTGTAACTACTAATTTGTACTTCTTAATCTGTTCACCTTTTTTACTTACCCCAAACCCCTCTCACCTGGCAACCATCATTTCTTTCTTTATATCTATTAGTTTGTTATTTTGTTTGTTCATTTATTTTGCTCTTTAGATTCCACATATAAGTGAGATCATATGGTATTTGTCTTTCTCTGTCTGACTTATTTCACTTAGCATAATACCATGCTCTAGATCCATCCATGGTACAAACAGTAAAATTTCATTTTTTATGGCCAACTAATATCCCATTGTATATATCTACAACATCATCTTTATCAAATTATCTATTGATGAGCACATACATGGCTTCCATATCTTGACTATTGTAAATGATGCTGCAATTAATATAAGGGTGCATATATTTTTTTGAATTAGTGAATTAGTGAATTATGACCCGGAAGTGGAATTGCTGGGTTACAAGGTATTATTATTTTTATTTTGTTTTTTGAGAAACCTCCAAACTCTTGTCTATAGTGGCTGCACCAATTTGCAATCCCACCAACAGTGCACAAAGGTTGTCTCTTTTCCACATAATCATTAACACTTGTCGTTTGTTGATTTATTGATGATAGCTATTCTAACAGGTGCGAGGTGATAATTCATTGTGGTTTTAATTTGCATTTCTCTGGTGATTAGTAATGTTGAACATGTTTTCATATGCCTGTGGTCATCTGTATATTCTTTTTGGAGAAATGTATATTCAGATCTTCTGCCCACTTCTTAATTAGATTATTAGGTTTTTTATTTTTGGTGTTGAGTGAGTTCTTCTGGATGCTAACCTCTTATCAAATGTATCATTGCTGAATATCTTCTCCCAGTTGGCATGTTGTCTTTTCATTTTGTCGATGATTTCCTTTCCTGTGCAAAAATTTTATTTGACATAGTCCTATTTGTTTATTCTTTTGTTTCCCTTGACTGAGGAGATATATCAGAAAAAATATTATTAAGAGCAATGTCAGAAATTTTACTGCCTATATTTTCTTCTAGGAGTTTTAAGTCTTTAATTCATTTTAAGTTTATTTTTGTATATGGTATAAGTGGTGGTCTGGTTACATTTTTTGCATGTATCTGTCCAGTTTTCCCAATATCATTATTGAATAGACTGTCTTTATCCACATTGTATATTCTTGTCTCTTTTGTCATAGATTAACTGAGCATATACACATGGGTTTATTTCTGTGTTCTCTATTCTGTTCCATTGATCTATGTGTCTGTTTTTATGCCAGTACTATGCTATTTTGATTAGGATAGCCTTATAATATACTTTGATATCATGTAGCATGATGCTCCGCCCCCAAAGTATTTTTCTTCTCAAGATGGCTGTGACTATTCAGGGTCTTTCGTGGTTCTATATAAATTTTAGAATTATTAGTTATACTTTTGGGGAAAATGACATTGCTGTTTTGATAAGAATTACATTAAATCTATGGATTGATTTGGGTAGCATAGACATTTTAACAATGTTAACTCTTCCTATCTAGGAGCACGGTATATGTTTGCATCTATTCATATCTTCTTCAATTACTTTCTTTAATGTCTTAGAATTTTCTAAGTACAGGACTTTTACCTCTTTGGATAAATATATTCCTAGGTATTAAATTATTCTGATGCACTTAAAAATGGGATCGTTTTCTTAATTTCTCTTTCTGATAGTTTGTTCTTGGTATATAAAAATGCAACCAATTTCCAAATATTAATTTTTTATTCTACTATTTTAAATTTTTTAATTTATAGGTTCAAATAATTTTTGGTGAAATCTTTAAGGTTCTTTACATATCATATAATGTCATCTGCAAATAATGACAGTTTTACTTCTTCCTATCCAACTTATATGCCTTTTTTTGCCTTATTTAATTATTGTGGCTAGGACTTTCAGTACTACATTGAATAAAAATGTTGAAAGTAGACACCTCTGTCTTGTTTCTGATCTTAAGGAAAATGCTTTTAGCTTTTCAGCATTGAGTATGGTGTTAGCTTTGAGTTTGTCACATATGACCTTTGTTATGATGAGATATGTTCCCTTTATTACCACTTTGCTGAGAGTTTTTATCATAAAAAGATACTGGGTTTTGTTGAGTGCTTTTACTGCATCTATTAATAGGAGTGTATACTTTTTATCTTTCATTTTGTTTAAGTGGTATATCACATTAATTGATTTGCAGGTATTGATTCAAACTTACATTCCGGGAATAAATTCTAGTTGATAATGGTATATAATCTTTTTAGTGTATTGCTTAATTCAGTTTACTAATATTCTGTTTAGAATTTTTGCATCTACATTCATCAAGGATATCAATCTATAACTTTCTTTATTTTGTAATGTCATTGTCTAGTTTTGGAATCAGGGTAATGCTGGTCACATAATATTAATTTGGGAGCCTTCCCTCATCTTGAAATTTTTGGAATAGCTTGAGAAGAATAGATGTTGATTCTTCTTTGAATGTTTGGTAAAATTTACCTGTGAAGCCATCTGGTCCAGGATTTTATTTGTTGGAAATTTTTTGATTACTGATTCCATATCATTAGTAGTCATTGGTCTGTTCAAATTTTCTGTTTCTTCTTAATGCGATCTCAGGATACTGAGTTTCTAGGAATTTATTTCTTTCAGATTGTCCAATTTGTTGGCATATAATTTTTCATAGTATTTTTTTTATAAACCTTTGTATTTCTGTCGTGTCAGTGATTACTTCTCCTCTTTTTCATTTCTAATTTTATTTATTTGGGGCCTCTCTCTTTTTTCATTGATGAGTCTGGTTAAAATTTCATCATTTTTTAAAAATTTTTTTCAAAGAACCAGTTTTGGTTTCATTCATCTTTTTCATTGTTTAGTCTCTATTTTGTTTATTTCCACTCCAACTGGTGTTATTTCCTTTCCTCTACACTCTTTGGCTTTTGTTTGCTGTTCTATTTCTACTTCTTATAGGTCTAAGGTTAGATTATATTTGAGATTTTTCATATTTGATATTTTTCCTGTTTCTTGAGGTAGGCCTGTATTGTTATGAGTTTCCTTCTTTTTACTGGTTTTGCCTTGCCCCATAAATTTATGTTCATTGTGTTTTTATTTTCATTTATCTGAAGGTATCTTTAGATTTTTTCCTTGTTGCATTGTTAACTCATTCATTGTTTAGTAGCATGTTATTTAGTCTCCATGTGTTTGTGTATTTTTCATTTCTTTTCTTGTATTGTGATCAAAGAAGACACTTATATGGTTTCACTCTTCTTAAATTTATTGAGACTTGTTTTGTTGTCTGTTATGTGGTCTATCTTGAAAAATGTTTCATGGGCACTGGTAAAGAATGTATACACTATTGCTTTGGGGTCATATGACATAAAAAGATTAGTTAAATCCATCTAGTCCAGTGTGTCATTTAAGGCCTCTATTTCTTCATTGATTTGATGTGTAAAAGATCTGTCCATTGGTGTCAATAGGGTACTAGAATCCTCTACTATGAATGTATTATTTTCAATTTCTCCTTTTATGTTAGTCAATATTTTCTTTATATATTTAGGTGCTCCTATATTGGGTACATAAATGTTTACAAAGGTCATATCCTCTTGTTGGATTAATTAATTTATCATTATAAAAGTTTTTCTTTGTCTTATTATAGTCTTTGTTTTAAAGTCTATTTTGTCTAATATAAATATTACTACTCTTTTTTGTTTGTTTTCATTTGCATAAAATATCTCTTCCCATCCCTTTACTTTCAATCTCTGTATGTTTTTAAGTCTGTAATGGGTTTCTTGTAAGCAGCATATGTAAGGGTCTTATCCATTCAGCCACCATATATCTTTTTATTGGAGCATTTAAACCATTTACATTTAAACTTTTGTTGTTAGATATGTAATTATTGCCATTTATTATTAATATTTTTTCTTCTTCCTATAGAAGTCCTTTTAACATTTCTTATAATACTGGTTTGATGGTAATAAACTCCTTTAGATTTTTCTTATCTGGGAAGATTTATCAGTACTTTGATGCCAAATGTTAGTTTTGCTGGGTAGTGTCATCTTGGTTGTAGGTCCTTGCTTCCATCACTTTAAATATTTCATGCCAATTCCTTCTGGCCTTCAAAGTTTCTGCTGAAATGTCAGTTGATGGTCTTATGGGAGCTCTCTTTTAAGTAATTAGCTGACTTCCTCTTACTGCTTTTAAAATTCCCCCTTTGTCTTTAATTATGAAGTGTGTTGGTGTGAGTTTCCTCTTTGGTTTCATCTTATTTGTTAATTATGATGTGTTTTAATTATGATGTGTCTTGGTGTGGGTTTCCTCTTTGGGATCATCTTATTTGTTACTCTCTGTACATTCTGGGCTTGAATGTCAGTTTCCTTTGCCAGGTTAGGGAAGGTTTCGATTATTATTTCTTTAAAAGATTTTCAGTTCTTTGCTCTCTCTCTTCTCCTGCTACCCCTATAATGTGAATGTGTTTGACATCTCAGAGGTATCTTAAACTATTTTTAATTTTTTATATTCTTTTGTTGTTGTTGTTGCTTTTCCTATTGGAGATTGTCTGCTACCTTGTCTTTCCAATTACTGATTCAATTCTCTGCTTCATTTAACCTGCTGTTGATTTTCTCTGGTGTATTCTTTATTTCAGTTATTGTATTCTTTATTTATGACTTTTTTTCTTGGTTTCTTTTTTATGCTTAATATTTCTTCGTTGAAGTCCTCACTAAGCTTTTTTTTTGAGCATTTAATCAATATTTTGAAATCTGTATCTGGTACATTGCTTGCCTCCATTTTGTTCGAGTTCTTTTTCTGGAGTTTCCTCTTATTTTTTTATATGAAACATGTTGTTTGTCTCTTCATTTTAGGTATATATAGATATAGATATATGTATATATCTATATATATATATGTATATTGCAATTCTGTATAAAAAAGAATGAGAAAATAAAAGCTTTTATTTTATCTTCACTTAGATATTTCTTTAAAGCTCTTTCTCACTTTATATGGATCTGAGTTTCTAACCTATATTATTTTCCTTCTCTAAATAACTTCTTTTAAAATTTCTTGCAAGACAAGTGTCCTGGCAACTAATTCTTCCAATTTTTTGTCTGAAAAAGCTTTTTTAATTCAGTTTTAAAGGATAATTTTGTAGGGTTCAGAATCCTAGGTCAGTGGTGTTTTTCTCTCAAAATTTTAAATATTTCTCTTCTCTTTTTGTTTGTGTGGTTTTTGAGGAGAAGTCAAATATAATCTTAACTTTATCCCTCAATAGCTAAGTTTTTTCTCCTATGGCTTCTTTAAGACTTTTTTCTTTATTTTCTATTTACTCTCATTTGAAAATGATATGCTTAGGTATAGGTTTGTTTCTTTTTGTTTTTGTTTGTTTGCTTTATCATGCTTGGTGCTCTATAAGATTTCTGTGTCTGTGGTTTGGTTTCTGACATAAATTTGAGGAAATCTCATTTACTATAGTTTCAAATATTTTCTCTGTTCCTTTCTATCTTCTCCTTCTGGCATTCCCATTATGCATATGTTGCTCTTTTTGTAGTTGTCCCACAGTTTTAGGATATTCCATTCTGTCTTTTTTTTAAGTTTTTGTTCTCTTTGCTTCTTTATTTTTTGAGGGTTCTATTTATAAATCCTCTAGCACAGAAATTCTTTCCTCAGCCATGTCCAGTCTACTAATAAACCCATGAAGAGTGTTCTTCATTTCTGTTACAGTGTGTTTGATCTTTAGCATTTGGGGGTTGGGGGAAAGGGGCAGGTGGTTCTTTCTTAGAATTTTATCTCTCTTCTTATCTCTCCCATCTGTTTTTGTATGGTGTCTATTTTATCTATTAGAGCCATTAGTATATTAATCATAGTTGTTTTAAATTCTCGATCTTATAATGCCAATATCACTGCCATGTCTGGTTCTAGTGTTAGGGGAAGGAAATCATTCTATAATCTTAGGATTAAATCTCTGTCTTCTAGTGAGTCTATGCCTCTGGAATATAAACTTCACAAGTGTCTTTCAGTGTTGTTAACCACTTTAGGTGGGGCAGGATGGCTAGAGTGAGCTGGAGATGGGTCTTTACCTTCCCCAGGTCAGTGAGGCTTTGGTAATAACCCAGCAAGTTAGATTCTGGTTAATAAGCTTCCCTAAGGTTAGGCCTTATTAAGAAGAGTGCAATGCTCTAGTATATTTCAAAATGGTTCCTTTTCCTCTTCTGCCAGAAGCACAAGGGGGTTTGCCTCTAATATTTACTGTGGGAACTCAGTCAAGCTCCTAGAGGTAAAACTAACAATATCGTGGGGCCCTCCTATGGCTGGGACCCCTTGAGTTTTTAATTCTCAGACTTGTCTGAACTAAGCCTCTAGCAATTTATCAATTACAGCTCAGATTTTCCTACCCCACCCATCACTGGTTCCCAAGGCAGTTTCCTCCTGGTTCCCAAGGCGGTTTCCTCTTGTGAGTCTCTGCTCTGGTAAACCATGACTCCTTGTATTCTTCTGTCTGTTTCTCCAATCTTAGGAGCAGTGGTTTGCCCTGTTTCCTCTCCTCTCTTATGGATCCAAGAAGAGTTATTGATTGTTTGGTCTATTCAACTTATTTCTCTATTATTAATGTCAGCAAATACCTTAAGGGAGAAACAACCAAGTGTTGAGCTTTTTTATGTGGTTTACTTCTCAAGGATTTTTGCCACTTAATTCCTAGCTATTTTAGTATCTCTTCAATGCTTTCAACAACTATTTATGTTGCATTATATCTGGATTTGAAAATTTTTCTTGGCAGAAGTGTTGGTACACTTTAAGCTACTCTATTTTGGTAAGACTTAGAAATCCCCTCTAATTTTCATTTTATGAGATATAGAGTAACATATAGCAACAACTCTAAAATTAGGAAGATCTGTAATCCATTTCTGGCTCTGTCACTTACTCATTTTGAGAACTTAGACCTGTTTCCTTAACCGCTTCTTGACCAAATTTACAAAGTCATATGATTGTTGTAGCTGAAATTTTAATTGGAAAATAAATAATAAATAAGAATAAATAAATAAATAAATAAATAAATAAATAAATAAATAACAAAATATGGTTAAGTCTATGAAGGAATTACAATTATGCATCACTGGAATATATGTATTATTTAATTAATTGGAAATGGATAACATCCCTCATGGAAACAGAATAAGGAAAAACAATAGATTTCAAAACAAAGTTCTGAGAAACTTCATCAACATTGAAATTGGATAGAGAAGGAGAGTTGAGAATAAGTTGAGAAATGAGAATATAAGTAGAACAAAAAAGTAGACAGCTCTGTCAAATATTGCTACGACATAAAGTAATATCAGGGCAAAGTATTGACCACTGGATTTTACAATGTTAAAATTGTTGGAAATTTTGACAAAAGTAGTTTCAGTAGATTTTTGTGGACAAACCAGATAAAGATGAGTGGAAGAATAAACTAGAGATTTTAAAAAAAAGGGAGACTGCTTGCTTAGACTTTTTCAAGTTTAGCCTTAAAGAGAAGACAGGAAGTGGAGTTATGCTTACAATATCTCGATAAAGGGCTTCTCAAAACCTGCCTCTTTCCATCTAATAAACTGCAGAGCTTCTCAGTCTCAACACTGGTTTCCCTCATCTTTTTCAATAAATAAGCCCTTCGCCTTTGTTGCCCATTCATACAGCTTCCCTTTCTCCTTTTCTTTTACTCAGTAGTACAACTAATATTATATTGGTTCAGCATTTTTGGTTTTTAATTGTAGTTGAGTTCTTTTTATTTTTTAAAATAATATTTCATATTATGGTTACATTAGATAAATTATTGGTAGTTTATATATCCTATTTATTTAAGCTTTTCAAAGTAGCACAATAATCTGTTCTAAAATAGTGTAATCAAGTTGCAGAGTCCCTACAGAAAAATCAAAAGATAGATTGCAGACAAAGCAGCATGGTGAAGTAGAAAAGCCACAGGATTCTGAGCCAGGAAAATCCTGAGTTCAAGTCCAACTTATGTGTGTCCTTTGGGGTAATTTGTTAATCTTAATTGTATAGATTATATATGTAGAGAGATAGAGATTTATTCATATAAAGATTATATATAAATGGTATGTATTTTACATGTAAATTCTATCATTTAAATATACATTTGATTAATTTAAATTTAATTATATATTCATATATGTAATCAAATGTATCTATATCTATCTGTATACTTGCTATTGGCAACTTATCTTTTCTATCTCCTAGGCATCATTCAGTTCAATACAATTAATTTAAAAAAATGTATTTTGCAACAACCTGGATCAAATAGGTGGTTTTTGAAACTTTTCATCTCCTTTGATTTCATAGGCTATATACTGAGTCTGAAGTTCTGGAAACTATTTCTCTATCACTACTTTCAAAATTATGTCAACGACTATTTTGTAGAACCAGTCTTCCTTTCTCACAGTCACCTAATTTTTACTTCTTTCCCCAGATTTCCAGCCAAATTCTGCCAAATTACTCTGCATTTTCATATTACCACCCAAATCACTTGCTGCTCAATCTTTAGTTCATCAAATTTAAAATAGTCTGCCTTCTCTCAAGTCCTGTCCTCAAGGCTAGCTACATAATTTGTGGGGACATATAGGGCAAGGTAAAAATGGGATTTATCTCGTTCAAAAAACAGAAAAAATGTAGTTAAAAATGTAAAACTAGAGATGGCAAAGAAACATGGTGGACTGAGAGACGTCCTCAGATCTCTCCCTCTGAAACAACAATAGGCTAAACATCTTAAAGTAAAAACAAAAACAAAAAAACACTCAAACTGCACACCAGCACGTCTGAGCATGGGATCTGCACATAAGAGCTACCACAGGTCAGAACCCCGGGTGTCAGGTGGTGGACTCAGAGAAATAAAGAAGCTGCCCCTCGAAGCCTCCAAAGCTCCTTGCAGAAGTAGGGGGAGGGGTGAAAGTGCATCAACTTCCCTGATCAGCCTGCCTGGAAGAGCCAGAAATTCTAGCAGCTCACAGCAGGGCCCAGTCATCAGGGCAGAAAGCAGAGAAGCAAGACCAGGCAGCAGAAAAACGACAGATGATTTTTACTGGCCCCAGTTGCAAAACCGAGGCTGAGCCACAGCCCCCAACCTCCAAATCAGAGGGCGCCACCCCCATACCCTCCAAGACAGAACACTTCGGAGCCCCCATGGAAATCTGAGTATACGCTACCGAAACTGTTGCTAACACTGACAGGGACTGAAATTGAGAGTAGCAAGAGTGATTATCTATAAGAAAATGTAAAAAAGACATTTAAGCTTTATATAAAGCAAGGATCCAAGAGGCTTAGACGTCACCTACTGGAAACCAAAAGAAAAGTGCCTTCTTTGCAGCAGGCTAAAGAGAGACTTTTATATAATACATCTTCTTTCTGGAAAAACAACAGAATACATGTTCATTAATGCCCAGGTGGAGAAATAGTCCATTAAACAGCATGAACAACCAAGGTGACAAGGCATCTCAGAAAGAAACAGAAAAATCTCCAGAAAATAAGCTTACAGACATATAAATATGTGACTTAAATGACAGAAATAAATGACAGAGAATTCAGGATGGTACTTCTGAAACAACTCAGTGAGATCCAAAACAACTCAAATCAACACTTTCAGGAATTGAAAAAAACAGCTAGATGAGCAGAGCAAGGAGATTGAAACCCTCAAAAAAAAAAATAGAATTTCTGGAGATGAAGAACACACTGCAAGAGATGAAAAATGAAATAGCAAGCTTGGAAAATAGAGTTCACCAAGTGGAGAAAAGGATCAGTGATATTGAAGACAGAAATCTAGAAATAAATCAGAAAGAAGAAGAGAGAAACCAAAGAATGAAAAATAATGGAAGAGAAATACAAGAAATGGCTTATCCCATCAGAAGAGGAAACAAAGAATAACGGGCATTACCAAAGGTGAAGAAAAGGATCAGGGACTAGAAAGCATTTTCAGACAAATAGTGGATGAGAATTTCTCAAATCTAAGGAATGATCTGGAGCTTGGAATTCAAGAAGCCCATAGAACACCCAATTATCGCAACCCAAAAAGGCCTTCACCAAGACACATTGTATTAAAGTTATCAAAAATTAGCGACAAAGACAGAATTCACAGGGCAGCCAGGGAAAAGAAGATGGTACCTATAAAGGAAAACCAATTAGATTATCAATGGACTTCACAGCGCAAACTTTACAAGCAGAAAGGAATGGAATCAAATATTTAAACTATTAAATGAAAGGAAATACCAGCCTAGAATAATGTATCCAGCTAAGCTCTCCTTTAGATATGAAGGAGAAATTAAGACCTTTCCAGGCATACAAAAATTGAGGGAATTCTCCACTACGAGGCCTGCACTACAGGAAATACTGAAAGGTGTCAGCTCATCTAAAACAAAATAACAAAATGAAACAAAATAAAATAAAAAACATAATTAGGAGTAAAGTGACTACCAGGCAAATAGAAGCAGATGAGTGCAACCCTTACTAAGAACAGGGCATTATAAGCTTAAATAATAATAAGAGATTTGGTATAGCAAGATAGTAATGAATATTCAGCATACATAGAGACAAATTGAGATAACAGTGACTGAAAAGGGGAGGATTCAAAGATCCAAATTAGCAAAGGGAAATGGAGATAAGGCACGTGCATAAAAAAAATGCATGACTGTATATATATAAGTGTCCTTTATATATTCGTAATGGTATCCAATCACCAAAGATTCAGAGCTGAAATATATAACATAAAACAAGAAGAACCAGAAGAAAAACCCACAAAAGCTAACCAAAATAAAGAAAACAGAAACACAAGAACAAGGAAACAATGGAAACACTGAGCTACCAGAAAGCAAAAGACAAAATGGCTATAAGAAGACGTATTTCAATAATCACCATAAATGTGAATGGACTGAACTCATCAATAAAAAGACGCAGAGTTGCAGAATGGATCAAAAAACAAAACCCAGCCAAATGCTGCCTCCAGGAGACATATCTCAGTTCCAAAGACAAATATAGACTCAAAGTGAAAGGGTGGAAAATGGTATTTCAAGCAAATGGCAATCAGAGAAAAGTGGGAGTAGCAGTACTAATAGCGGACAAAATAGACTTCAGAATAAAAAAGGTAAAGAAAGATACTGAGGGACACTTCATAATGATAAAGGGAATCACGCACCAAGAAGACATAACACTTATCTATACTCCCAGTCAGGGAGCCGCACAATATGTAAAACAATTACTAACAGAAATAAAGAAAGAAAAAAACAAAACACTATTGTAGTAGGGGACCTAACTACTTCACTGTCACATATGAACAGATCATCCAAACAGAAAATCAATAAGGAAATAACATCCTTAAATGATGCATTAGACCAACTGGACATAATTGACATTTATAGAGCCTTCCATCCCAAAACAGCTGCTTATGCATTCTTCTCTAGGGCACATGGAACATTCTCAAGAATCAACCACATACTGGGACACAGAGATAGCCTCAACAAATATAAGAGTGTTGAAATCATACCAAACATATTCTCTGATCATAATGTTTTGAAACTAGAGATCACTTGCAAAAAGAAATCAAGAAAAACCACAAATACATGGAAATTAAACAACATGCTCCTGAAGAATAACCGGGTCAGAGAAGAAATAAAAAGAGAGATCAAGAGATACACGGAAACGAATGATAATGATAGTACAACATATCAAAACTTGTGGGACACAGCAAAAGCTGTCATAAGAGGAAAGTTCATATCATTACAGGCCTACTTCCAAAAACAAGAACAAGCCCAAAGAAACAACCTAACATTCATCTTAAAAAACTAGAAAAGGATGAACAAATGAAGCCTAAAGTCAGCAGAAGGAAAGAAATAATCAAAATTAGAGTAGAAATAAATATAATTGGAAACAACAACAACAACAACAACAAAATGATAAAAAAATAAATGCAACAAAGAGCTGGTTCTTTAAGGAGGTTAATAAAATTGACAAACCTCTGGCTAAACTGATTAAAGAAAAAAGAGAAAGGAAACAAATAAACAAAATTAAGGCTGAAAGAGGAGAAATTATGACTGATATTGCAGAAATACAAAGAATCATACAAGAATACTATGAAAAAGTATATAACACCAAATATAATAACCTAGAAGAAATGAACCAATATTTAGAAAAATACAACCTTCCTAGACTGAATCAAGAAGAACTAGAAAATCCAAATAGACCGATCAGCAGTATGGAAATGGAAACAATCATCAAAAACTTAACAAAAAGTAAAAGTCCAGGACCAGATGGTTTCACCAGTGAATTCTACCAAACATTCAAAGATGATTTAATATCTATTCTCCTCAAACTGTTACAAAAAATCGAAGAAAAGGCAATACTTTCCAACTCATTTTATGAGGCCAATATTACCCTGATACCAAAACTTGGTAAAGATAACACACAAAAAATAAAACTACAAACCAATATCTCTCATGAACACAGATGCAAAAACCCTAAATAAGATACTAGCAAACCGAATTCAGCAACATATTAAAAAAATTATACACTACAATCAAGTGGGCTTCATCTCAGAGTCACAGGGTTGGTTCAACATACAAAAATCGATTAATGTGACACATCACATAAACAAATTTAAAAATAAGAATTATACGATCATATCAATAGATGCAGAAAAACCCTTTGACAAGATACAGCATCCATTTATCATCAAAACACTTCATAAAATCGGTATAAGAGAAAATTATCTCACCATTATAAAAGCTATCTATGACAAACTCTCAGACAACATTATACTTAATGGTGAAAAACTAAAAACCTTTCCTCTAAGATCAGGAACAAGGCAAGGCTGTCCACTATCACCACTGTTATTCAATATAACATTGGAGGTCCTAGTGAGTGCAATCAGACAAGAGAAAGATATAAAAGGCATCCAAATAGAAAACAAAGAAGTCAAACTGTCACTATTTGCAGATGACATGATTTTCTATATAGAAAACCCTAAAGACTTCACAAGAACACTACTAGAAACAATAAGCAAATACAGTCAAGTTTCTGGTTACAAAATCGACGTTCAAAAATCCATTGCATTCCTATACTCTAATAACGAAGTGTCAGAAAAAAAAAGATGGAAAAAATAATTCCTTTCGCAATTGCAACAAAAAGAATAAAATACCTAGGAATAAATTTAATGAAACTTGTAAAGAAAAGACCTATATAATGAAAACTACTAGACTCTATTAAAAGAAATCGAAGCAGATACAAAGAAATGGAAAGATATTTCCATGTTCTTGGATTGGAAGAATCAACATAGTTAAAATGACCATATTACCTAAAGCATTATACAGATTTAGTGCAATCCACATCAAAATCTTATTGGCATTCTTTAAAAAATGAACAAAAAATCATCAGATTTGTATGAAAGCACAAAAGCCCCCGAATTGCCAAAACCATCCTGAGAAAAAAAGAACGAGGCTGGAGGCATCATTCTGCCTGACTTCAAATTATACTACAAAGCGACAGAAATCAAAACAGTATGGTATTTGCAGAAAAACAGACACACGGACCAGTGGAATGGAATCGAGTCCAGAAGCAAATCCATATTTATACAAGCAAATAATTTTCGACGAAAAAGCGAAAACATATAGTAGAGAAAGGAAAGCCTCTTTAATAAATGGTGCTGGGAAAACTGGAAAGCCACACCAAAATTAACTCAAAATGGATTAAGGACCTGAATAAAAGACCTGAAGCAATAAAATGCATAGAGGAAAACATAGGAACTAAACTCAAGGACCTTGGACTTAAAGAGGATTTTATGAATTTGACCTCAATGGCAAAGGGAGTAAAAGCAAAATAAATGAATGGGACTACATCAAACTGCAAAGCTTCTGCTCAGCAAAAGAAACCATCAACACAGTAAAGAGACAGCCATCCGAATGTGAAAATATATTTGCAAGCAATGTCTTCGATAAGTGTCTAATATCCAAAATATAAAAAGAACCCCTATGACTCACTAACAACAACAACAACAACAACAAAAAAAAACGATCCAATCAAAAAATGAGCAGATAATCCCAAACAGACACTTATCCCCAGAGGACATACAAATGGCCAACAAATTGTGAAAAGATGCTCAATATTGCTAGCTATTAGAGAAATGCAAATCAAAACCACAATGAGATATCATCTCACATCTGTTGAAATAGCTATAATCAACAGAACAAGTAATAAATGCTGGAGAGGATGTGGAGAAGAAGAAATCCTCATACACTGCTGGTGGGACTGTAAATTGGTACAGCCATTATGTAAAACAGTATGGAGGTCCCTCAAAAAACTGAGAATTGATCTACCTTATGATCCGGCAATCCCTCTACTGGGTATTTACCCCAAACACTTGAAAACTCTTATCCGAAAAGATATTTGCATGCCGATGTTCATAGCAGCATTATTCACAGTGACCAGGACATGGAAGCAACTGAAGTGTCCATGATAGATGATTGGCTAAAGAAGTTGTGGTACATATATACAATGGAGTATTGCTCAGCCTTAAGAAGAGATGAAATACTGCCATTTGCAACAACCTGGATGGACCTCAAGATAATCATGCTAAGCAAAATAAGCCAGACAGAAAAAGTTGAAAATCACATTATATCACTTGTATGTGGGATATAAACCTAAAAGCAACACATGAGCAGGACAAACAAACAGAGACTCATGGTTACCAGAAGGTTGGGGGTGGGATAGAAGGGGGAAGGTAGATGAGGTAAAGAGGGTCAAATATAGGGGATAGTGGGAGGGTAAAATGGGTAAAGGGGATCAAATATATGGTAGCTGAAGGAAACTGGACTTTGGGTGGTAAACACGCAATAGAATATACAGATGTCAAATGATAATGTACACCTGAAAGTTATATGGTTGTATTAACCAATGTTACCCTAATAAACTTAATTAAAAAATAAAAAAAATAAAAATTAAATATATATATATATATATATATATATACACACACATACATATGACACAGCGGAAGCAGTCCTAAGAGAGAAATTCATAGCAACACAGTCCTACCTCAAAAAACTAGAGAAATATCAAATAAACAATCTAACCTTACACTTAAAAGAACTATAAAAAAAACAGCAAACAAAACACAAAGGTAGTGTAGGAAATAATAAAGATGAGAGTGGAAATAAATGAAATAGTCTAGAAAAACAATACAAAATATCAATGAAATCACAAGTTGGTTCTTTGAAAGTATGAACAAAATAAAAAAAATCCTTTAACCAGACTCATCAAGAAGAAAATGAAGAGGCCTCAAATAAATAAATCATAAATAAAAGAAGATAAGTAACTTAAGACTCTAGAGAAATACAAAGGATTGTTTAAAAAAATACTGTGAGCAATTACATGCTAATAAATTTGACAATCTGGAATAAATGGATATATCCCTAGAAACATACATTATTCCAAGATTGAGTCAAGAAGAAACAGAAAATCTGAACTGATTGATTACTACCAATAAAATCGAATCAGTGACCAAAAAAACCCAAAAAACAAAAGTCTTGAACCAGATGGCAAATTTTACCAAATATTCAAAAAATAATTAACGCTTGTTCTTTTCAAACTATTCTAAAATATTCAAGAGGAAGAAAGGTTTTCTAATTTTTTTTTTACAAGGCCACCATTACCCTGATTCTAAAACCAAACAAAGACATTACAAAAAAAGAAAACTATAGAACAGTATCCCTGATGAATATTGTTGAAAAAATCTTTAAAAAACAAAAGTTAGCAAACTCTATTCAGCAATATATTAAAAATATCATACACCATGATTAAGTTGGTTTTATTCCTGGGATGCAAGGTTGGTTCAATATTCACAGATAAATTAATGTGATACACCACACTGACAAATTAAAAGATAAAAATCTTTTACCATGTTCATCTATTATATTAATAGATGCAGAAAAAGTGTTCAACAAAATCCAGCATGTAGTTATGATAAAAACTCACAACAAAGTGGGAATAGAGGGAACATATCTCAACATAATAAAGGCCACATATGACAAACATACAGCTAACATACTCAATGGGGAAAGGCTAAAAACATTTTCCTTAAGATCAGGAACAAGACAAGAATGCCCACTTTCATCGCTTCTATTCAACACTGCGTTGAAAGTTCTAGCTACAACAATCAGACAAGAAAGAAAAATAAAAGGCATCCAGATTGGAAAGGAAAAAGAAAAATTGTCATTATTTGCAGATGGCATGATACTATAGAGAACCCTAGCGATTCCACCAAAAAACTGTTAAAACGGATACATGAATTCAGTAAAGTAGCAGGATACAAAATTAATATTAAGAAGTCAGCTGCATTTTTATACACCAATGATGAATTATCAGAAAGAGAAATAAAGAAAACAATCCCATTTACAAATGCATCAAAAACAATAAAATACCTGGGAACCAAATTAACCAAGGAAGCAAAAGTCCTGTTCCTGGATAATTATAAGTCATTGAAAGAGAAATTGAAGAAGATAGAAATAAATAGTAGCATATACCATGTTCATGTGTAGAAAAAATCAACATCATTAAAGTGGCTATACTACACAAAGCAATATATAGATTCAATACAATCCCGATCAAAATACCAGTAGCATTTTTCGGAGAACCAAAACGATTCTAAAATGTATATAAAATTCTAAAAGATCCTGAATAGTCAGACAATCCTGAGAAAGAAGAATAAAGTTGGAAGTATCAGAGCACCAGATATCAAACTATACTACAAGGCTATAGTAATCAAAACAGCATGTTTCTGCCATAAAAAACAAACACACAAATAAAACAGACACATAGATCAATGGAACAGAATAAAGAGCTCAGAAATAAATCTATGCATATATGGTCATTTAATTTATGACAAAGGAGGCAAGAATATACAATAAGGTAAAGACAGTCTAGTCAATAAATGATCTTGGGAAAACTGGACAGATGCATGCAAAAATGAAACTGGACTACTTTCTTACATCATAAATAAGATTAAACTCAAAATGGATTAAAGACTTAAATGTAAACCAAAGACTATAAAACTCCTAGAAGAAAACATAGGCAGTAAACCCTCTGACATTGCTCTTAGTAATATTTTGTCTGACATATTTTCTCAAGTAAGAGAAACAAAAGGAAAACTAATGAAATGGAACTACATTAAACTTAAAAGATTTTTCACAGCAAAAGAAACATCAACAAAATGAAAAGACAACCTACTGAATGGGAGAAGATATTTGACTACAATACATCTAATAAGGGGCTAATATACAAATTTATAAAGAACTCATACAACTCAACACCAAATAACACAACGGTCTAATTCGAAAAAATGGGCACCTGAATAGGCATTTCTCCAAAGAGGACATACAGATGTCCAAGACATATGAAAAGATGTTCAATGTCACTAATAATCATAGAAATGCAAATTAAAACCACAATATCATCTCACTTCTATCAGAATGGCTATCATCAATAAATCAAAAAACAACAAGTGTTGGTGAGGATGTGGAGAAAAGAGAACCCCTGTGCACTGCTAGTGGGATTGCATATTGGTACAGCCACTCTGGAAAAGAGTTTGGAGTTTCCTCAAAAAATTAAAAGTAGAACTACCTTATGACCCAGCAATAGCACTTCTGTGTATTTTTCCAAAGAAAACCAAAACACTAATTTGAAAAGACATATACACCTCTATGTTCACTGTAGTGTTATTTACAACAGCGATAGAAGATATGGAAGTAACCTAAGCAAGTAATCAATAGACAATTGGATAAGAAGAGATGGTACGTATATACCATGGAATATTAGCCATAAAACATGAAATCTTACCATTTTCAATGACATGAATAGACCTAGATGGTATTGTGGTAAGTGAAATAAGTCAGACAGAAAAAGACAATACTATATGATTTCACTTACATGTGGAATCTAAGGAAAAAAACAAACTACTAAAATGAAAACAGACTCATAGATACAGAGAAAAAACTGGTCATTGCCAGATGGGAGGAGGGTAGGGGCTGGGTGAAAAAGTGAAGGGATTATGAATTACAAATTTGTATTTAAAAAATAGTCACAGAAATGTGAAGTTCAGCATAGGTAATACAATCAATAATATTTTAAAAACTATGTATAGCATCAGGTGAGTACTAGACTAATCAGGGTGATCACTTTGTAAATTATATAAATGTCTCACCGCCGAAATTAATATAAGATAATATTTAATGTCAACTCTAATTGAAAAATAAAAATTAAAAATAAGATATGAATACATTTTTCCTTTTGGCAGTGTATAATGCATGTTGGGATTCTTAGCAGAGAGCCTGGCATATAGATGAGAATTGATAAATAGCAGCTGCTATTTTTTATGCAAAGAAATAAGTGATCGACAAGGAATGTTAGGAATCATATTGTCTAATCTTCATACTTAATTTTTTTCTCACACAGGATTCTGAGTCCTATAATCTCTAAAAATTCTAATTACTAAAATAATTGTGTCTGCTGTCTTCCTATTTTTGAATATTAATTTTTTTTTGGAATATACTACTCAAACTTGTTAGCCTAAATCATGTTTGTTCCTCAATTCAGTCATAGCTCGGGACACCAGCAGAGACCATTTTGTTTTGTGGATAGTGGGAATATGATAACTTGAAGCAGAGATGATGATCCACTGTTTTAGGGAGAGGTGTTTTTGAGGACAGTATGATGGACTCTCACTATATTGGCCTGTACTAAATGAGCTAAAGAAACAGGAATTAAAAAACAAGGAGTTATTTTACTAAAAACTGTGAGAGAATAGAGATTAAAGGAAATATTTCCTTGTGGTCCAACAGAGTGTTGTGTGAGTAGGAGCCAGAGTACTTTCAACAGATGAGATGTTGTCAGGACATATGGAAGTGTCAGAAAAGTATAAAAGATTTGAAATAGAAATAGAAAGGGTAGCTCATTGCCCTGTCCTGTGAACCTTTCTGAGTTATTTCTGGTTTTAACTGACTTTGAGCTGTTTTATAACTCTGTAAGTTGTAGAAAACTGATAATGTAAATCATTCTTTTATATAGAAATAAAAATTATGTTTAAATTAATGTATTTATTACCATGTGCATATGGCTTTTTTGCATCTAATTTAATTTTATCATTTCTTCTCTGCCTGTGCATGAGTGACACTTTGAACCAGTTTAAAGAAACATCTTACTTATTACATTATTAACATGCCAGCATTATTATAATAAAATATTTTATTATATCATTAATGAATAAAATACAATACTTGGCAGATTTTCTTTATATGTGAGAGACGTGGTTATATCCTCTTTAAATGATAATCTTTTAACAGTTTGGGATATTATCCACTTAGATGCTCAATGGACTCACCTCACAGAGGCAGGTAAAATCTGTTGCCAGAAAGTATGCAGCAGAGAAGTTATTCCACATGCAACAGCAATAATTGGGAATTTTGCCTGACCATCTGATAACCTTCCTAAATGGATCAATGGATTATAGAGATCTATTCTGAGTTGACAGAGAATCTGATTTGTTAGTCTTTTGTTTGTCATTATATCTATTTTGAGTTCAAATCAATTAATAGCGTAGTCATTCTACTAGTGAGTAGAAGTACAGCTCATTGAGATATAGTAGAAATCGATTATAATTCTACCAGATGAAATTAACTTGTAGTGACCCCAGAATGGGAGTAGGGGTCAGAGGAGCCTATCCAATCCTGGGGAAGGGCTAACAAGGCATCCTGCTGTAGACTGAGATTTGAAGATGGACAAGGAGTAAGGAGATGAAAGAAAGTGCTCCAGGTAGAGAAAACTCTACGTGAGGAGGGACTCTCGGAGGCTCTCTATGATGCCAGCTTAGCTATTCCTTTGTCATAACCATTAGACTGAGTATTCTAGGCTCTGTCCATATACAGATTGAAGAGACAAAAATCAATAAGAAGCATTTGTGTGACTATTGGCATGTAAACACTGTTCGTGACAGAATGCATGGGTTTCGGGGTGAAGGTCTCGATCCCTGGGCCACTGTGAAGGGAATGTTCTAGAGCTGGATCTGAAATTAAAAAGAGAGGTCTGTCTCCAAATTAACCAGGTTATTTTGCCTTTCAACCCTCCAGGACATGCTTGCAAATAGTTTCAAAGGTAAATATATTAGAATGCTTTTATTAAGCAGTGTTAGATATTTCCTGTCTTAGAGTAATACCATCACAGTCCTGGGTTCCATGCTTGACATTTCCTAGAGTAGACATCAGGGAACCCCCAAAAGAGCTGTCCACAGCCAGGAGCCTGCAATCCTAAGCACCCTTGGGAATATCCCCCGTCGGTAAGAGGAAAATGTTTCTCATGTTGACAGACATATGTCACATGAAAGATTGGAGGGAAGAAAAGGCAGAATCCCAACCTCTCTTGAGTGATCACTTTTGTCTCTGGCCACTATAGATATTCTTGGTCCTTTTAGGACATGGACACACAAACAAGTGCTGTTATCCTCCGTTTCCCTAAGCTATTCTATAATGGCACTCATGCCTTGTGGAACACTTACAAATCTGGGTATTTTCACCTCTCACCTTTTCTGGCTCCTTCTGTCTTTCTCACATGATGGGGAAAAGTGGATAGCAAACTCTTTCCCCTCTTAATGCTCATCCTCTTTAGTGACACATGTGTGTAAAAAAAATAGGGGGAGGATCCAGACATCAACACAGATAATTCAGGTCTGAAACCCCTGGTTTGTTTTCTAATGGGAAAACACAAGAATCTAATTGTTAGAGCTCCTATTTCACGTTGCCTTATTTTCAATCCATAAAAATATATAACTATAAAGTATACACAAGATTACCTGTTATATTTTCCCCAATCTTTATGTTTTAGATGAAGAGATTAAATCGAGACCAGGATGGAGAAAGGACCCCCTCCATCCCTTTATAGGCTAAATTATGTTCCTCTCCCAAAATTCATATGTTGCAGTCTTAACTCCCAGTTCTTTAGAATGTAACCTTATTTACAGGTAGGTTTTTTTACAGAGATTATTATATTAAAATTAGGCCATGAGCTGGGCTCTAATCCAGTGTGACTGGTTCCTCATAAAAAGAGAACATTGGGACACACACACAGAGAAGTCCAACTGAAGACATAGGGCAAAGATGTCCATCTACCAGCCAAGGAGAGAGGCCTCAGAATAAACCAACACTGCCAAAACCTTGATCTCAGACTTCTAAGTTTCCAGGACTATGAGAAACTGAATTTCTGCTATTTAAGCCACCCAGTCTGTGTCACTTTGTTACAGCAGGCCTAGAAAATAATACATCCTAACTCTCACACAGCAGAAGGTGGTAGGTGGAAAAGTCTTGGGCTGTCCCTTTTTTTTCTGCTCAGCCAACTACCTAAGGCTCACTTGATCTTATTTTCACCTTGATGAGTTTATCTCCTCTTCTAGGGGAGCTAACAGTATATATATATTTGAATTCTGAAGGATGAGTATGTACTTATTTAGATAAAGAAAGGAAATAAGACAATATATGAAGGAAAGGAAATGACACCAGCCTAGTTGTGGGGAACTTCCGGACTGGCAGGAGTTCACTAGAAGCAGCTGGGTAAGACCTAAGGAAGGAAAGAACTAAGGAAAGTCCAGAAACCAGGCTGGAAAATCAGTAGTGCTAGACCCTGGCACATCCGGTTTACCAGGCAAGGATCTCCCACTTTATTCTTCCAACAATGGGAGCCCTGAAGGATTTTAGACAGGGAATGACTAAGTCAAATTTAGTCTCAGACCATTCGTTCCAGCAACAGAGGAGACTTAGATTGTTGGATAGAAACCAGGTGCTGAAAACCTTTATGGAGAAAGCTCCACTGGTCCTCATGAAGGATGATGGCATTTTCGCTGGCCTGGGGCACCACTTGAACAATGAGGAACTGAGATGGCCAAGAGTTTCCCTTCCGACATCCTTGCTGCTCTCAGAATCATGTGGAGAGGGTTCCAAGGAAGGGAAGGTATGTTCTGCAGCCACTTGGGGCAGGAGGTGAAGCCCTGTATGAAGACATAGAGTTCTTATAGAAACTATAAGGAGGCAGAAATCTCTCTGCTGATAAGAGTTCAACAAGTAAAATCCACATGTTATTTGTATTCCTTTGGCCAAGCGAACTTAGCTCGCTATAGATACCGAGCTATAAATATAATTCGGTAGTTATGTTATTTCATTTAGAGCATGTTTCATGTTCTTAAGCTAAGAAGTGACTATGGAAAATGTCTAGAAGGAGGTATTAAAGAACTTGAGTAGCTTGGAAGAAGATGGGATAGGCAACATAAGAAGCTCCTTCACAGCAAGATTACAAAAGCAAGAGGGCTTTATTACTTTTCAGTAATGAGACTATGTTACTATAAAAGTAATTTATAGACAGACTCCTTGTAAAGCTAGAGAAGAACCCACAAGCTCCAGGTAGGAGTTATGTTGAGTTTGTGTATCATGGTTGAGATTCCTGCTTAGATTTCAAAATAGCAGTGCAGTTGGCAGCAACCTCAGTTACAAGCCCAATGAATCTAGAACATTTCTATATCCCCCAAGTCCAAAACTGCCAAAGCAAGTAATTTCCTCTAAGTTTTGTGTTTGTTGAAGTGAAATTGTCAAGAAGTGTGGCCAGATCTGATGCACAAGAGCCACAGGAACCAGGAGCAAATTGATTTTGGCCCAGCATGTTGATGTTTGCTTGCACTCAAAGACATAAATGGTACTTGGGAGTTCTTTTGCAAATGGAATTAAGTGGAAAGGGCAAACCTCATGTATTTTATTAAGGTAGTACCATTATTCTAAATTAGTATTGAATGGGAAACAAGTTTGCGGCCAATGTAAAGGAATCAAATCTAATCTGAGGTTGGTAATAGGAAAGTCTCTTGAGTCAGTAACATTTACTTTTAGACCTAGAGATCTAGACAGGTATAAAAACTACATATGCAAAGCTCTTCAGCAGAAAGGAGATTGTCTGGTAAATTTAATTTGAACTTTTCAAATAATTAATGATGTTTGGTATCTTTTCCCATGTTATTTGCTCTTTGGTAAAGTGTCTGATCAAATATTTTATTATTCTTTTACTGGGTTGTTTTCATTTTTTTAAACTTTGAGTTTATTATAGATATTAGTCCTTTATCAGATACTTGTTATGAAAATATCTTCACTCAATAATGGTTTGTCTTTTCATTATCTTCACAATGTCTTTCAAATAAATGTTTGTAATATTTATGAAATAAAACTATTTAAAAATTTTTTTGTTGCGTTTTAAGAGTTCCTTATGCATTATGTACAAATATACTTTGTTGGATATATGATTTGCAAGTATTTTCTTTCAGTTTTTACTTTATCTTTTTATTCTCTTAACAGTATCTTTTGTAGGGCAAACCTTAATTTTGATGCATTTCAATTTATCATTTTTTTTTCTTTATGGTTCATGGTTTTAGTGTTGAGTCTAAAAATTTTTTGCTTAACCCCAGATCATGACAATTGTTCTCCTATGTTTTCCTCTAAAAAACTTTACAGTTTTATGTTATATTTATATCTCTAATACACTTTGAATTAATTTTGACATAAGTTGTAAAGGTTAGGTCAAGATTCTTCTTTCTTTTTAACATATGAATGTCCAATCGTTCCAACATGATTTGTTGAAAGAATTATCTTTCTCAAAGGAATTAACTTTGCAACTTTGTCAAAATCAATTGACCTTGACTGTGCAGACCTAATTCTGGATGCTCTATTCTGTTTCATTGCTCTATGTGGCTATTCTTTTGTAAAACCATAATTTACTGATTGATGTGGTATTATAGAAATTCTTAGAATCAGGTAGTATAAGCCACAAATTAAAAAAAATATATTTTTTGGCTATCCAAATTTATTTGCCTATCCATATAAATTTAGAATTCATTTGTCTATTTCTACAGAAAATTTCCTGCTTGAATTTTGATTTAATCTGTATATCAATTTGAGGAAAAGTGACAAAAGTGACATACTGAGTCGTCCAATTTAAGAACAGGGTATGCCTTTCGATATATTTAGTGTTTTTTTTTCTTTTTTATTTCTTTAATAAGAGTTTTGAAGTTGTTAGATTTATTACTAAATATTTAACTTTTTTGGACCTATTATGAATGCTACTTTTTAAATGAATTTTTAATTGTTCATTGCTAGTATATACAAATATAACTGATTTTTCCCCCTGGTTTTATTGAAATAGACAATTATTTGCTTGTATTTACACTGTACATTTCAATGAGTTCTTTTTTTTTTTTCAATAATACTTGGCATACAATAATATATTAGTTTCAGTTGTACAGCGTAGTGATTAGAGATCTACATAACTCACAAAATGATTACCCCACTCGTCCCCCTTACATGTTTATTACAACAGTATTAATTATTTTCCTTATACTACACTTTTCATCTCCATGTCTGTTTTGTAAAAATCCATTTGTACTTCTTAGTCTCTTTGCCCGTTTTCGCTGTCCCCATAACTCCTTTCCTGTCTAGTAGCCTTCAAAATATTCTCTGTATCTATGAGTTTATTTCCATTTTTGTTGTGTTATTTTGTTCTTTAGATTCTACATGTATGTGAAATCATGAAATATTTGTCTTTATCTGATATATTTCATGCAGCATAATACCCTCTAAGTCTATCAAGGCAATGTCTTTTTCCATCCCCTTCCTTTTAGTCTGTGTGTGTCTTTTAATCTGAAATGAGTCTCTTGGAGACAGTAAATGTAGGGTTTTGTTTTCTTATCCATTCAGTCACTCTATCTTTTGGTTGGAGCACCTAATTCTTTTCCTTTTGAGGTACTTATTGATAGGAATGTAGTTATTACCATTCTTTATTCATATTTTTGATACATGTTTTTCTCCTTAAAGAAGTCCCTCCAATATTTTCCGTAATACTGGCTTCGTGTTGATAAATTCCTTTAGCTTATTTTTGCCTGAGAAGCTCTTTATCAGTCCAACTCTAAATGATAGCTTTGCTGGATAAAGTATTCTTGATTGTAGATCCTGAGTTTTCATCACAATGAATATTTTGTGCCAAGCCCTTTTGTCTTGCATAATTTTTTTTTTTTTGAGAAATTAACTGTCAGTCCTATGGGTGCTCCCTTGTAGGTAACTAACTGCTGTTCTCTTGCTGCTTTTAAGATTCTCCCTTTGACTTTAACTTTTGGCATTTTAATTATGGTGTGTCTTGGTGTGGCCCTCTTTGAGTTAATCATTTTTGGGACTCTCTGTGCTTCTTGGGGTTTTATGTCTATTTTCTTCATCGGGTGAGGGAAGATTTCCATCATTATTTCTTCGAATAGCTCTTTAACATCTTGTTTTCCTTCAGGTACCCCTATGACATGGATATTTTTACATTTAATTGTATCCTAAAGGCTCCTTAAATTATTATTATAGTCTCAGCTTCTTTTTTCTTGTCATTCTGATTGAGTGTCCTTGGCTTCCCCATATTCTATATCAGTGGTTCTATCATCTTCTTTATCCACTGTTTATTCCCACTACAATACTCTTCATCTCAGATAATGTGTTCTTCATTTCTGACTGGTTCTCTCATAATTTCTATTCCCATTTTTATGTTTTTTATCTCTTTGTTAAAGTTTTCACTGAATTCATCTACACTTCCCTTAATTTCATTGAGCATCTTTATAACCAGTGTTTTGAACTCTGCATCTGTTAGATTGCTTGACTCTATTATTCCTGGATCTCTGTTCTGTTCTCTCATATGATTTCTGCTTCTTTGTTTTCCTATTTTAGCTGCCTTTCTAAGCAAAGCCCTTAGTCTCCCAGTCTTATTAGTGTGGCTTTGTATAGTAGGTGTCCAGTGGCACAGTCCTGGGAGGGATTGAGCTGCGGGCCAAGTTTAGCTCCAGCCTATGCCCCTCTGGAGGCACCTGTTAGGATTCAGCAAGCAATCCACAGATATTGTGCTTATAGATGCCTCAAGTAACCACACCAGAAACCACGGCCAACTGCCACCAGTGTGAATGTTGGCACTGCTCAGCCAGGAGCACTGTACTCGCCAAGGACCTAACTGGATGTGACTTGGGTGAGGTGCAAGTTGGGGGAAGTGGAGTTTCAGAAAATCCTTTGGGCAGAGCATGATCTGTTATCCAGTTTGATGACAGCTATGGCAACTCTGCCTCTGCATGCTGGAGCAGGGAAGGTTCAACAGAAGAACAATGGGTACTGCCAGGTCCTATTCTGGAGAGAGATCCTTACCTCCGACCCTCACTCCATCAACTCAGTGTTCCCCTATAAGTCCCCGGTGCACCCTCTCCCTGCCCCCTGTGCAGCTGAACCAGCACTGGTGCTCAGAGCCAGCAGGTCTATCACCACAAAAGTCCACTTGCAGATCCTGTCCCTTTAAAAGGTGTCTGGGGCTGCTGGCTGCCACTGCCATAACCTCTGTCCCACTCCTCTTCATTGGACCAGGCTGCCTCAGATCATTGCCCTCTCCTACTTTTACCGTTGCAGGTTGATTTTTTTCTCTCCCTAGTTGTAGTGCTTCTGTTTGTCTAGATCTCCAGTGACTTTGCTTGCTGTTTGCGCCATGTTTCTGTTGCAACTTTGATTTGGTTGAAAAAGGGATGAACAAAGCCTCTATCCTCTATGCCATTTTTTTTCCAGAATCCTTGAAATTCATTATTTTTAAATAAACTGTACTTTTGGTGTAGCTAAGAAATCTTTGCCTAGCACAAGATTACAAAGATTTTCTCCTATTTTCTTAGAGAAGTTTTATTGTTTTAGACTTTACATTTAGATTTACAATTTATCTTGAATTATTTTTTGTATATGGATCAAAGTTCATTATTTTTGCATATACAGATCAATTGTTCCAGCACAAATTGTTGAAAAGGCTCTCTTTTCTCCATTGAATTGCTTCTGCACTTTTGTCAAATAGTTACCCCATACATGTACCAGTCTATTCCTGGACTCTAGTCTGTTACATTGATATAAGTTTCTGTCTTGATGGCAATACCACATAGTTTTGATTATCGCAGCTTTATAATAAATCTTAAAACTAGTTTTTCTTAGCCCTCTAAATTTGCTTTTTCATCTTCAATGATGTTCTGGTGATTCAAGATCATATGTATTTCCATATGAATTTTTAGAACAAGATTGTAAATTTGTACAAGAAGTTCTGTTGTGATTTTGATTGGGATTGTATTGAATCTGTAAATCTAATTGGGAGAAATTGACACCATAAAATATTCAACATTCTGATCTATAAACAAGATATTTCTCTCCACTTATTTTGGTCTTTTTAAATTTTACTCAGCAATATTTTCTAATTTTCACTGAACAGGGTTTTATCTTTCTTCTTTTTTTTTCATTTGTCATATTTATCATTGAGCAATTAATCTTTTTGGTGTTTAAATAGTGTTTTTTATTTTAATATTTTATTGTTCATTGCTAGCACATAGAAATACAATTTTTAAATAGTATCCTGTATCATTTAAATGCTTAATGCATTTATTAGTACTAGCAATTTTTTTGTAGATTCTATTATATTTTCTACAGGTTATCTGTTAAAAAAATTTACTTCCTTTCAATCTGGAGGTACTGGCTAGAAGCTTCAATACAATGTTGAATAGAAGTTATGACACTGAACATCCTTAACTTTTTTCTGATTTCAGCAGGAAAACATTCAGGTTTTCACTAATCAGTATGAGATGAGCTGTAGGTTTTTTGTGGATGTTCTTTATCAGACTGAGGAAGATCCTAGTTGCTGGAGGTTTCTTGGCAATGGATATTGTCCAAAAAAATGTTTGCATCTATTTATATGATCATATGGCTTTTCCTTTCTAATTTTAATTTTTAATTTATATATATATTATTTTTTAATTACAGTTGACATACAGTATTATATTAGTTTCAGATGTAACACAGTGATTAAACATTTATGTAACTTACAAAGTAAGCACCCTGATAAATCTAGTACCCATCTGACACCATACATAGTTATTACAATATTATTAACTATATTCCTTATGCTATACTTTAAATCTCCATGGTGATTTTGTACTACCAGTTGCACTTCTTAATCCCTTTCCCTCTTTCATTCATTCTCCAACCCCTTCCAAACTTAACTGTCAAAAATTCTCTGTGTCTGTGAGTTTAGTTCTGTTTTGTTTGTTCATTTTGTTCTTTAGATTCCACATATAAGCAGAATCATCTGAGATTTGTCTTTTTCTGTCTGACTTACTCTACTCAGCACAATATCTTCTAGGTCCATCCATGTTGTTGATGGCAAGATTTTATTCTTTTTTTATTATTGAGTAATATTTCGTCATATATATGTATCACATCTTCTTTATCCATTCATTCATTGTTGGATAACTAGGTTGCCTCCAGATCTTGACTGTTGTAAATAATGTTGCAATGAACATATGGATGCACATGTCCCTTTGAAGTAGTGTTTTGGGTTTTTTCAAATAAATACTCAGAAGTGGAATTACTGAGTCCTTCTTTATCTCTTGTTATAGATTTCATTTTAAAGTCTATTTTGTCTGTTATAAGTATTGCTACCCCAGCTTCCCCCCCCCGCCCCGTCCATTTTCATGAAATATATTTTCCATCCATTTACATTCAGTGTGTGTGTGTGTTTCAATCTGAAGTGAGCCTCTCGTGGGCAACACATGTAAAGGTTTTTTTCTTATTCATTCAGCCACCCTATGTCTTTTGACTGGAACATTTAGTCCACTTACATTTAAAGTAATTGTTGATAGATGTGTAGTTATTGCCATTTTATTATTCATATTTTTCTTCTCCTCCTTCCTCCTCCCCTTCTCCTTCCTCCCCCTCCTCTTCCTCCTTCCTTCCTTTCCTTCCTTCCTTCCTTCTTCCTTTCCTTTTTCCTTCCTTCCTTCCTTCTTCTTCCTTCCTTCCTTCCTTCCTTCCTCCTTCCTTTTCCTTTTTTCTTCTTCCTTCCTTCCTTCCCTTTAACATTTCTTGTAATACTGGTTTGGTGGCGATGGACTCTTTTAGCCTTTTCTTACCTGTCCTTCAACTCTAAATGATAAATGATGGGTATAGGAATATAGATTGTAGGTCCTGGCTTTTCATCATGTTGAATATTTTGTGTCAATCTCATCTGGTGTGTAAAATTTTTGTTGAGAAATCAGCTGACAGTCTTATGGGAGCTCCCTTGTAGGTAACTAAATGCCTCTCTCTTGCTGCTTTTAAATTTTTCTCTTTGCCTTTAATCTTCGGCATTTTAATGATGATGTGTCTTGGTGTGGGCCTCTTTGGGTTCATTTTGTTTGAGATTCTCTGTGTGTCCTTGGCTTGTATGTCTATTTCCTTTGTTAGATTGGGGTACTTTTCTGTCATTATTTCTTCAAATAGGTTTTCAAATTCTTGCTCTCTCTCTTCTTCTGGTACCCCTGTGATGTGAATGTTATTATGCTTGATGTTGTCCCAGAGGCCCCTTAAAATATTCTCATTTGTTTTTTGGATTTTTTTTTCTTTTTATTGTTCTGATTATGTGTTTTTTGCTACCTTATCTTCTGAATCACTGATTTGAACCTTTGTTTCATCTCATCTATTGTTAATTTCCTCTAATGCATTATTCATTTCAGTTATTATAATCTTCATTTCTGACTGGTTCTTTTTTTTGTTTTCTATTTCTATTTTTATGTGTTCTATTTCTTTTTGAAGTTCTCACTGAGATAATTTTGCATCCTTATAACCAGTGTTTTGAACTTTGTATTTGGTAGATTGTTTGTCACCATTTTGTTTAGTTCTTTTACTGGAGCTTTATTTTCGTCTTTCATTTAGGACATTTCTTTGTCTCTTCATATTGACTGCTTCCCTGTGTTTGTTTCTATGTATTAGATAGGGCTGCAATGTTTCTCAGTCTTAGTAGAGTGGTCTTATGTAGTAAGTGACCTGTAGATCACAATGGCACAATTTCTCTGGTCACTTGAGCCAGATGCTGCAGGCTGTCCCTTGAGCGAGCTATATGTGCCTTCCTTTTGTGGTTGAGCCTTGATTGTTGTTGTCACATCAGTGAGAGTAATTAACCCTCAGGCTGATTGTCTCTGAGGGCTGGCCATGACTACAGTGAAAGAGCAATTGCATAGCAGCTGACCCTATGGAGCAGGGGTCATTTTAACAGGGTTCTGGTGAGTCTGATGAGTCTGTGCTGTGGGTGTATTATTTGTATAAGTGGTTGAGTGGTACTCCAGTGTGGTCTGAAGCTGGTCACTGGGTGCACTGGTTTGGGGGCTTCTTAGGGGGGGCTCTGGTGCAGGTCAAGGTCAGCAGCTGCCTGTGCCCTGCTTGGGGCCTCTTTGAACTACAAAGTGCTTTTCAGATGATTACCACTTTTCCTGGGCTTTTATGTGTCTGGAATAGGGCAAACTGCGAACTGAGGTTTCTGCCACTAGTGCCAGGCTTGGGGCTGCTTAGAAAGAGGTACAGGACACACCATCATTCAAAGATGAAAAAAGAATCTCCTTGATGCAGGTGTTTTTTTAAATTAGAGAAACCAGTGCCTACTGTGAAGATACTAGGGTATCTTCTTGGGTCAGAGCTGGAAGTATTTCAGTGGCACCTCACCATAGGCTCATATTACATCCCTTAGAAACCTCACACTCACAAACAGACAAGACCTTAGGATGTTCCTTAATTATTGAGAATACTTATTGGGTAGCTAGGCCACAGTGACCAAAAAGCTGTGGGAATAGTGACTTTATCAGGTTGTGGAGTCTTTTTTAGAGTCTCAGGAACTTCCAGAAACCCTCTCTCTCTGGAGAGTAAATCAATGTCTCCAGTCTTGTCTTTTTCCTGATAAATTTTCCTTCTAAGACAAAGCCTCTGGTGATGGGTAACATAGGTAGAGTGATGCCCCAAATAAGGCAACCAATGCTGAATTTGCTTCAGACCTAAGTCATTCTGCTTCCTTGACACCAAGATACAGTAGAGTGGGCAGTATAAATGAGGGGTGTGTGTGTACATGTTTGTATGTGTGTGAGCATATGAGAGAGAGCGTGTGGGGGGATAGTGTGTCTGTCTGTGTGCACATGTGTGTTTAGGTGTGTTGAGTTTGTGGCAGAGATAGTTCTATTGCAATTTAAGGAGCTAGCAAATAGTTAACAGCTTCAGCCTGTCTCTGGCTGTGGGGTTTCTTGTTCCAAGGTTTTTGTAAAAGATGGACATTTCCTGGCAAGGACCCCACCTGAATACTAGCATAAGCTTGTAACCCTGAGATGCACACAGCCAAAATTGTCATTGGTTGAAGGAAAAACTTCATAATGGGTTTCTGGAATGGTTACAACTAGCTTTGTATGTTTAAACAAACTAAAGCCAACAGTTTCCCTTTATAACATGTATAGAGCAAAGAGAATTTTAAAAACAGCTCCTCACTTTAATATCACGTCAAATAAGTTCCATTCTACTCTCTCCCCACCCTGAGAAGAACTAGAGGAGTCTCAACCAAGTTGTTTCTATCATCTATGCAGCTCTGCCTGCACCATCGCACTAGGCTCCGTGATGTGGACTACTTGAAGCAAATGGCCCCTGGACTCTGATGTTCTCTTTAAAAGACAAAAGCCTGGAGCCAGAGTTAGAAATGGGAAACTAACAAAATCCTTGGACGAGATGGTGGGATCTCCAGCTGGGCTTGCAAACCCTTTCCTGTCTTGCAACACACATCACTATTTTGGCCAGAATCATCCTCCCCTAAAATTCTCTGAAAGTTCCTCTTTCCGTGGACAGAAAAAGAAGACCATGTATGTACTGAGGTCACTCCATTTATCAAGTGTCACCAATACTGGACATTGGATCCTGAATATCCTGTCAGAGAGCTTGACATGCACTTAGTTTAACACAAGAATCAGACCAACATTAATGAATATACATAGGTGAAGATTCTAAAGCTACAGAGTTTCTTATGTAAATATTTCATAATGTTCCCTCTCCTATGCCCCCTCCCACTCACAAATAAATAAGACCACAAATGAAGGGATAGTTCAGTGGTTACTGAAAATGGGTGGACTTTGAGAGGCCTTTTTTCCACCACTCAAATGGTCCTTTTCCTTCATTTCTACATGAATCAAGGACCTTTGTCTTATTCACCACTGCATTTCCTGTCACTCTGCCATGACACTTGACACACAATGGGGACTGGGCATAGGTCAAATATATTAGTTATTTTTTTTTTCTGTTTTACCTTATGAGACAAATAAAACACAATGAATAACCTCAAATGAGTTGAATTCACTGAATTCATTCATTTAGCACCAACTTCAACACTTATTTTGGAATTATTTCTATGCAATAGTTTCTTCTCTTATAAAAATGGAAATTCCTTTTTTCCCCTGCAAATTCGAGAAAGGATCATGGAAATTGAACATGTGAAAATGCTGACATGTGACAGTGCTAGATTTATTCAGGATGAGCTCTTTAGAGAGAAGAACCCTAAGGAGAATCTTCTGGTCCTTTCTATTCCATCTCTACTGCCCCTGTCTTGAAGTTGCACTTTGCCTTCTCATTGGGCTCCTGACTCTTTTACCCTTCTTCCCTTTCTTCCTTCCTTCCTTCCTTCCTTCCTTCCTTCCTTCCTTCCTTCCTTCCATCTTTCTTCTCTAGTTCATCTGATACTCAACAGGTTTTCCGTCCTAATATCTAGCTCTATCATGTCTGTCTCTTGCATGAAACTCTTTTATAGTGATTCCCTCTCCCCTCACCTTATTACATGACATTTAAAGTTTTCAGTTTGACATTTAAGTCTTTCCACTATGTGTATCAACTCATCACCTTTTAGAAAGAAGAGTGGATGATGTAAGGTTTCTATATCAGAGCATGTAAAGAAGCCATATATAAAGTAGATGGCCGAAGGAAAGTAGGTTGCAAATTATACCATTTCAAGGCCTTCCCCTTCTCATACTCCTTCACTAACCTCCCTGGACTCCTGCAACCCTAGCTCTTCCGGTCCCTGACTGTGCCCAGCCCTTCAAGTCTTCACCCATCTGCATTACTGCCCATGAAATCTTCCCACTTCCTAGAATCAACCTTTCTTCAAACTCCTACCTGACAGAAATCCTACCAGCATTGAAGGTGTGAGTCTTCTCCTTCATGCAGCTTTTTCTAACCCTCTTCACTAGGTTTAGATTTCTTCCCCTGAACCACAGAATCATTCCCTAGTGTGTGTTTTGTTGTTGTTGTTGTTGTTGTTGTTGTTGTTGCTCTACTCTAAGAAAACGCAGTGAGGACCTTTGCTCTGGGATGTAGGAGTGGGTTGTAATGCAGAAGGTGGGAGCTGGGGGAGTTTAATGTGAGATGCAGACATGTGAAATTGCCAACACAGGTAGTGAGGGATCTGTGGAAGGTGATATTCAGAGCACTAATCACTACATCATTCTCCCTCCTACCTACTGTAATATTAAAAGGGGGCAGCTCGGACTGACCAATGAATCCACATTAACATGAAATGAATGCAATATATTTTATAGTAGCCAAAATTTTATTTTATTTTTAATAAGTGTATAAATTGTTCTTGTGGAGCTTCCAACAAATGCCAAGGGCATCGGATCTGACAACATAGACCATAGAGAAGCAGAATCTCAGGGAAGCCCTGAGCCAGGCTGCTGGGCTCAGGTCTAAGTTCTCTCATGATTAGCTGGTGATATGGGCAGGGCACTTACCCTTTCTGTGCCTCAGTCTGTTCAGCTGTAAAATCACAACAATGTTGTGAGGATTCACTGATTATGTAAATGCTCAGAGTATAACAGAGGAAAAACTCTCAAAGTATTAGATCAAATTCAAAGCCATTGGTGTCCATCAGAGCCCCACTGACCCCCTTAGAATCCTAGTCTGAGCACTTTCTTGATGTTCTGTGAAACTCAATCAAACTCAATCAAACATTGAGCAACACAGCCCCTGTAAATAATTTTGCTTTGATTTTCTACAAAACACAGACTGTAGTGCCAACCAAGTTCACAAAAACAATTGCTTGGGAAGTCTGTTTGCTTAACTTCTAAATAATAACTCTGCATTGCCTAAAAGAATGTTACTTATTTATGTTTACAAATTTAAGGTTTGTGAAAGAATTTGCCTTAATAGAATTTGAAAACTCAGCAAGCTTTTAGTTTTGTGACCAGTTTTTCAAGTTTTAAAATTTCCTTCAACTTCATACAAAGCTACCTCTCATATCCAAATACTGCAAGCAACACAGTGTGGAAAATAATATTCTAACTCTTAGATCTTTGTCTAAAAGCTAGCACTGCTCTTGGGTAAATTACATGCATTCTCTGTATCTTGGGGTCTTTAACTCAAGCAGTGGAAACAAAACTCATGGTTTTTACGAATCCTAAAAAAGACTGCAAATGTACATGCTATACTTGTTTTTAGATAAAAGGTTGAAAAATAATAGTAGATATTTTGGGGGTACTGGGGAATATTTACTATGTGCTATGCATTTTATATATACATAGGTTTCTCCTCAGGTTTCTTCTGTGATTTGGAGCTTTTCTGTAGCAGGAACCTTGAATAAACAGAAATTTAGGATAAGAGCCAGGCAAAGAGCTGAAGGATGTTTTAAATGGGCTGAAGGAGAAGACACAATGCAAGGATAAGGATGGAAGGTACCTAGTTCAATAGGAGAGAATAGTGAGATAAAAATTGAGAAAGTCTCTTAGATTTGTTACATATGGTTTTGGCAACATTATGTTGGCATAAAGTAAATTGGTCTAAAGTAAGATGGTCTACATTCAAGTTGGAAAACATGACAATTTGGTAAAAACATCTGAATCAAAAACAAACATCTATTTACTAGCTCATTTTGGACACATCCTGGTGGGTAGTTTTGTAAACCTTGGTTCATCTCTGAGTGGTTTTGACAGTTTTTCAGACAGTTTTCTAAAGTCCATAAATGTGATTAGATTTTAGCTTGTTGTTCCTGCTCTATAGAAATTTTTAACAGCAAAAAGATATAACAAATGAAGTTCAACACTAGGTTATCTGGACAATTTCTCAGACAAATACAGCAATTTATATGACTTAATTTTCATAGAAAATGTGTGTAATGACATATTCCTAGGTAGGCTGAAGGCTTGTCCCAAGATAAGTCAGTTTTTGTGGGGATTTTTTTTTGTGGGATCTTTTGCTTTATTGTTTAATGAACTTGATTTCCTTTTACAAAAGAAAAAAAGATTAAATATAAGAGAGGAAAACCTGAGACATTCAGAGATGCTTAAAGAATATTTTCAATTCACTTTACACTAATGTTATATGGCTTCTAGGAGAAAATTCCAGAACTGAGGGCCAGGGATTGTAGATGAATGTAGAGAATGTAGAGACTAGTAAATAGAGGTGAATGAAGGAGGAAGTTAGGAAAAAGTATACCAGGATCTCTGATACGTCCCTTTCTCCCTTCTCCCATTCCTCTTCTGTCATTTGGTGAAAATCATTGTAATTACTGAATATTCAAAGATTTGGCTTTGAATTATAGGGATATCTGTACATTTTAACATCAAATCTGAGTGCTACCAGAGAGACTGCCTTCCTCCTCTCTGCATGCCTGCAAAGCAAAAAGATAAGGGGAAGAAAATTCTCAGCTTTTGCAGTTTATTTGTTGTTATCATTAGAGTTTTTCCAGGAATAGCACACAGCTAGTAGCTAGTAGATTCTCCTATAAGAACCATTCATAGGGAAGCACACTAACGAGTATCTGAGGCTAAATGAATCTCACCAAATGAAGAAAAAGATGGAAGATCTGTTTGCTGTGTGTATATTTGGTACATAATACATGACTCAGAGCCCTCATGGCAAAGCCCCAATGCATGATGTATAAACAAACACATCATACCCTCAGTTTGTTTCTTGCTACATCATATTTTTTTCTACTTACTGGAAATGTGGTAACTAATCACTGGTTTTGGTTTGGATTACTGCAGTTTTTCTTAAAGAGTGAGACGCTCTTAAGACAAATGACATTCCTTTTGTAAATGTGTTCAAAAGTTGTAGCTCCTTGATTAAATTCATTTCTTTTTTTAACTCTGCATGACTCTGAACTCTTCAATGGGGCAATGCTATAATTATTGAATAAGAAAGTACAAACCATAACCGAATGAAATGTTTTAGAACTGGCAGCTTAGATAGATTTGGCAATATTGGTATTTTCCTCTTTCTCAATTTCCCTAGTCCTCTGGCTAAGACATTTGTGCCTGCCACATGTTCCTCATTAGAACAATGTCTGTCATTTAGGGAATAGTTCTCAGTGCCTCAGACAGAGCTAAAAAATATCTCCATTTTTTTTTTTTTTTGCCGGGGTGGGGGCACCATTAGTGAACCTTGCCAGAGCTGGTCAAGAAAGAGCTGTTCAAGATCTCTGAAACCAAGCCACTTACAGAGTCAAGAGGAAGGTAGAACATCTGGAGTTTGACAAGATACTTGTTCAAATTACTAAATCAGATGGTCTTTTGGAAATAGAACCAACTGTGCTCCAAGTATCAACTGCTTGCCACAGCACATGAGTCATCATAGACAAATGGCTGTGAGAGAGTATTTTAAAGCACAGAGGTTAGTGTGAATTTGAAAAAGAAAATCCTGCTTCTCCCATCACACTGTTGTAGTCTCAGCCAAGTGGCATGAATAATATTTACTAGGTTTGAAACAGCAGTTCTAACACTGGACTGCATCAGTCAGAAATTTCAGTTACTAAGATTCACAGCAGTCTTCCTAGCTCTGTCTCCAAGATATCTGTGCACCAGACTGGATCACAAAGATTTGACATTATCATTGAAAGCCAGGCAAATGGAGCCAGTGTCAAGTAGAACATAAGAACAGTGAGAAAAATATATATATATATTGGTCTGCTAGGGTTGCCATAACAAAATACTACAGGCTTGGTGGCTTAAACAACAAAAATTTATTTCTCACATTTCTGGAGGCTCAAAGTCCAAAATCAACGTGTTGGTAGGGTTAGTTTCTTCTGAGGCCCCTTTCTTTGGCTTGCAACTGGCCACCTTCTCACTGTGTGTTTATGCGGTTGTCTCTCTGTATGTGCACATATCTGGTGTCTCTCTCTGTGTGCGCTAATTTTTAAGGACATTAATCATATTAGATTGCAGCCCACACTAATGAGTCCCTTTTACCTTCATTACCTCTTAAAAGCCCTGTCACATTTGTAGGTATTGGGTGTTATGACTTCAGCATGTGAATTTGGAGGGTTATAATTCAGCCCATAATAAAAAGTAAAGAGTAATTTGGCACCACTTGCTTTCTTTGTCTGACTTCTCCATGATGAAGAATGGGCTAGAATTCCCAGCTTTGTGTCCCAATACTAGGTATCATAATATTTGAGTGTAGTAGCAGAAAGCCACTAAGATTAATAAAGCAACCAATTCAAACACCTTTAACCTTCACTTACTTAGTAATAGCTATATTCTTTACTTTTGTCTCCATATCTCAGTGTAGCAACTGTGACTTCCAGAAAAATGGTAAATAACACACACCACTTTCTTACATCTGATAATAAAGGCAACAACACCTCAAGAATTTCACTAGGGTGAATGATGGCCACTATCAATTTTTTAAAAACATTCCTTGTCATTCTCATTGCTGATTTACTAACAATTTTCATAAGAATATATGTTGAAATTTACCAAATGACCTTTGATTTTTTTAAAAAATGAACCTTTATCATTTCTCTTCTGGGCAGTTTATTTTAGGTAGTCTCTCTTTTTTTTTTTTCTTTTAAAATTTTTTTTATTTGGTTTCAAGTAGATAGTACATTGGTTAGACATTTATATAGTTCATAAAATGATCCCCCCCCAATTGCTCCCTTCCTCCCCTGACCCTGCACCTAGCAACGGATTAATGCTAACTGCATTCCCTATGCTGTGCTCCCCATCCCCGTGACCATCTATCAGCTACTAATTTGTACTTCTTTTGCCCTTCACCCCATTCTACCACCCCCAAAACCCCCCTCCCCTCGGTCCATCAGTAAATTGTTCATTATATTTGTGAGTCTGTTTTTGATCCATTTGTTCTTTTTATTCCTTAGATTCTACATATAAGTGAAATCCCATAGTGTTTATCTTTCTCTGTCTGACTTAAACATCTATGTCCATCAAAGCAATATCTTTTTTTTAATTCCCTTCCTTTTCATATGTAGGAGTCTTGTTTTCTTATCCTTTCAGCCACTCTATCTTTTGGTTGGAGCACTTAATTCTTTTCCATTTAAGGTACTTATTGATAGGAATGTAGTTATTACCATTCTTTATTCCTGTTTTTGACACGTGTTTTCTTTTTAAATAAGTTCCTCTAAATTTCCTATAACACTGGCTTGGTAGTGATAAATTTCTTTAGCTTATTTTTATCTGGGAAGCTCTTTTTCTGTCCTTCAACTCTAAATGATAGCTTTGCTGGATAAATCGTTCTTGGTTGTATATGCTGGGTCTTCATCCTGTCGAATATTTTTGTGCCAAACCCTTCTATCCTGCATAGTTTCTTTTGAGAAATCAGCTGCCAGTCTTATGAATGTTCCCCTGTAGGTAATTATCTTTTTTTCTCTTGATACTTTTAATATTCTTTCTTCGTATTTAAACTTTGGCATTTTAATTATGATGTGTCTTGGTGTGGGCCTCTTTGGATCCCTGATTTTTGGAATTCTCTGAGCTTCCTGAAGTTTTATGTTCATTTCCTTCACCAGGTTAGGGAAGTTTTCCATCATTATTTTTTCAAGCAACTGTTCAACATCTTGATTTTCTTCAGTTACGCCGATCAGACGAATACTTAGAGACTTAATAGTGTCCCATATCCTCCTTAAATTACTTTTATAGTCTTGGCATCTTTTTTCTTGCCATTCTGATTGAGTGTTCTGATTGTTTTCCTGTCCTCTAGATAGGGCATTTGATCCTCTTCTTTATTCACTTTGTTTATTCCTTTGTTTATTCCATTTACTATACTTCTCATCTCAGATAATGTGTTCTTCATTTCAGACTGGTTCCCTTTTATAATTTCTACTTCCATTTTTTATGTTTTTTTAATCTCTTTGTTGAAGTTCTCACTGAATTTATCTACACATCCCAAAAGTTCATTGGACGTCTTTATAACCAGTGTTTTGAACTCTGCATCTGGTGGATGACTTGACTCCATTATATCTGGATCTCTGTTCTGTTCTCTCATATAGTTTCTGCTTCTTTGTCTTCCCATTTTGGCTGCCTTTCTGTGTCTGTTTCTACCTACTAAATAAAGCTCCTAAGTCTCCCAATCTTATTAGCGTGGATTTGTGAAGTAGGTGTCCGGAGGCCCAGTCCTGAAAGGGGTTCATTTGCATGCCAAACTTAGCCCAAGCCTCTACCCCTTTGGGGCCACCTGTTAAGATTCAGCAAGCAATCCACAGATTCTGTGCTTATAGTTGCCTCAAAAGGCCACACCAGAAACCAAGGCTGTCTCCAGTGTGACTCTCAGCAAGGAGCACCTGACTCGCTGAGGATACACTTTGATGTGGCTTGGGTGGACCCGTGAGTAGGGGGAGGCGGGTTTTCAGGGAATCTTTTGGGCAGAGCGATCTCTGTTATCCAGTTTGATGACCTCACGGCTATGGTGGCGCAGTATCCACACACTGGGAGGAGGGAGGGCTCAACAGGGAACAATGGATACTGCCGGCACTTTTGTACAGTGCGAGTCTCACCCTGGACCTCACTCCGACAATGTCTCCCTGTAAGTCCCTGGTGCCCCTTGCATGCAGGCAAATCGGCATTGGTGCTCAGAGTAAGCAAGTCCGTCACCACAAAAATCCACTCACGGTCACGGCCCCTTTACGGGACGTCTGCCACTGCCGCTGCCGCAGCCTCCATCTCACTCAGCCACTGGAGATGGGGCAGCCCCGTGTCCTTGCCCCATCCTACCTTCTGCCGTTTCAGGGTGCTTTCTTGGACTTTTCTCCCTAATTGTATGGCTTGTTCCTCTAGATCCCAGGCAATTTTTCCTTGCTGCTGTTTCTTGTTTCCATCACAACTTTGATTTGGTCACCAGAGGGATGAACAGAGCCTCTATCATTTACACCATTTTTTTCCCACTGTCTAGGTAGTCTCTTAATAAATTTATTTTTAACACATCAACAATATATTCTTGAGGAGAACTTAGACATGGAATATTAGTCTCTAAATATGTTGCAGAATTCTACTTGCCAGTCTTCAATTTAGAATTTTCACTTTGCTATTCATAACAGAGCAAAGCCTAAAGTTTTCTTTCTTGTTTTAGTATTTTCAGATTTATATGCCACTGTTCTGCTAACATAAAAAGTGGTTTGGGAAATTTTTACATTTATATATTCTCTGGAAACGTATACAACATGTAAAGATGATCTAAACGTTGAAAGCTTAAAAAAAAAAAACTGTCAATATTACCACCATGGGACATTGTCCTATGTTCCTGTAATCTTTATCTCTACTACTACCACTCTGTTCAAGCTTTATGTTCCTTTAGTTAATCTTGGTACCTCTCTTTTCCTGGAAAATAATTAATTTTATAGATATTTTAAAACATATTTATGTGGATTTATTCTTAATGTTTTCTTATAAAATTTGAAGTCTCTAACTGTGGTTAGATATTCTTTCTCATTCTTATTTGTTCATATTTATGCATTCTCTCTCTTACTTTCTCCTTTACTTATAATTGCCAGGTATAATTGTGATTGATTTGTTTTCCTAAAGTGCCAACTTTTGCATCTATCTAAGTTGTTATAATGTTCTTATGTGGGAGGGATGATGAAAGAATTGTCAGTATGAATCAGGAAAGAAAAAACAATGAAGCCATTTCTCTGTGACTGATGGCTGTGAGTTCAACTTTGTGAGGCCTCATTGAGTAAGCACATTCACAATATCCACAAATTACTCTGACACCATTGTTTATGTTTCTCACAATCATAAACTTCAAAGAAGTCTATCACTCTAAATATGGGACACAGTAAGAAAAAGTTATAAATTGGTGTTAATATCATGCGTGTCCTGTACAATTAAGAACTTTTTTAAAATTGCACTTATCTGATGAATATGAGGAAATGAAAAACAACTTTCCTCCGTACTGAATGTCAGAGACATTCTTAGCATTAATCAAAGGAGAGAAAGAAGAAAAATAATGGAGGTCAACTTTTAGGGACTTTGCTTTCAATTCATAATAAAAAGAAATGGTTAAAAAATTAAAGAGTATTATAATAATAATAACTTCAATATTGACTTATCATCTACTATCAGTCTTCTATAATGAGGAAAGACTTGCGAGTTAAAATGTAATTCTTTTATTGAGAAAACATTTTTATTTAGATCTAATTTAATTGCCCCAAAACTCATCTGCAGTGTATTATCTCCTGGAAAATATTATCAAGTACCCTTCTAAGCCAGGTGCTTGGTTGGAAACTGAGGATGTCAAGATGTGCAAAAACACCAGCTTGCAATATTTACTTCTGTTCATTGTGCTTCATCAACTTTCAGGGGCACATTGCTTCCTCTACGTATGTCTCTATTTCCAATGTATGTTGGCTAGACTCAGCATCTTCAGCTCACATCTCGGTGGTCAGCACTTGCCTTGTTCCTGCTCTATGAGGATATGCCTGGTGTCTCATCTCAGCTGTTCTATATTATGCCCTTGACTTCTCAGTCAAATCTGCTGATCACCAAGCCAAAAGAGAACACTTGGTCACATAAACTTGATTCCCCTTCATTTTTTTCCCATACACTATATATGACAGTCTCTCTAATTCTTAGCTGTTTCATTTCTCTTTCGAAGTTTGGAATATATTTCACTTGGTTTTATGGTACAGTAATTTATTAGAATGGCATACTGTCAGGGCAAAATGAATGGCTCCCTTCAGTTGATAGACTACTGTCAGATAAGACTCAGGATGAAGATGAAGTGTCCATCCAATAATACAGCTTTGGTAAGAACTTGCTCCATTACATGCAGACACTGTGGTTTAGGGATTCAAGTGCATAGCGATTGGGGATACATGCTGACGAGGATGTGGAATTGTTTTTAACAATGTCTGTTGACATGGATTTTCAAATTATTATTTTCAAATTGAATTCATGATTTAATTTGTAATAGTAAAATGTGAATGTATTCCCTGATGTGTATTATCTGTGACACGGCTTGCACTATGGCTCATCTTCGTATTTGAGGGCCTGGCACCATGGTCTTGGCATAGGGAATGGGGCATTTTGAACATGTAGACTTCTATAAATAGAAGGAAATGCTTATTTCAGTCTGTGGTTACCTCTGAAGCATTTTATCTCTAATTTCTCGAATCTGGGAAAATGAGGTGACTCAAGAGCTATAAAATGAGAGTGACCACACCTAACTCACAGAGTTACTGAGAGAAGTTCAGGTGAGAAAAGTGGTTGTGATAGTATGTTTTAAACTGTTTTTACATTGCTAAGAAAATATGAGGGACATCTGTTACCTCATTTGCAGGAAATAGACAGAATTTCCAACCCCAAACTGATACAAACACCAAGACAACTCTGCTGTATCTGAGCTGTGAATCTTTAAACATAAGCCCTAAGTAAAATTTATTCTCTCACATTTTTAATGAAATCAAAATAAATACAATTACTGACCAGAAGCCAAAGATCACAGGGGGCTAGAAGGGAAGCAAGGATATGGTCAATATTGTTTGTTTGCATTCTGGCACTGTTTTCTGGGTGAATGTTTTATTAACAAGGGAGAAGGGATGGTCTTTCATCCCTTGAATAGTTGTGTGGTGACTGGAAAACTTGAGACCCTAATGAGAACATAGTTCCGTAGAAAGTGAGAGACTGAAACCACAAGATATTAAAATCTGCACCCCCCCTTCCCCACCAATAAGAGCTTTTCCCAAAGAGTAGACATTAGCTCTCAAAATCATGTTCAGGAATATACAAATGTGCACATATCTTTCCGTATTCTGTTTCTGCATTCATTTTCCAAAGACTTTGAAACCTACCTTTTTTTTTTTTTTTAACCCAAATGAAAATAAATATAAGAATGAGTAGTTTGCTCTTATGGAAGGTCTATTCTTTAAAGAATGGGCTTACAATTAATACTATGGTTTGTGATTAAATCTGTTGTTGATTCCTAATAATGGAGCAAAAGTTATTTGGTAAATGTAATATCAATATCATTGCTTTCCACAGAAAAAATCATGGCTGCTAAAACAAAAAGGAGCAAGATATATGAGCAACACAGAAAATTAATTATTATCCATTTCAGTAAATCTCACTTTCTTGGAGAAATTGTCTTGTCAGACAACAAGTAATTTCTGCTGGTGTATATCCCTATTCACTCTCGTTAAGCCACATTGAGTGTTAAGGATAGACAGTCATGGTTTCTCCTCCCAGGGTTCTTGTCAATATCTGCATTCAGTCATAGCTAAGTATAATAAGTGCCCTAGATCACAGAGAAATTCCAAATAAGGTAAAAAATCAGGTTTATGATTCTCTAATGCAAATATACTTGTGTTTCGCTTAACCTCAGATCAACTCTCATGGCTTTGAAACATTTCTGAACTCTCTCATACAGTCATAATTTCTCTTCAGGGCAGGGGGTGTTGTTACTCAAAAAGAAAACAGAATGGGTTTATCTAATATTTGTCCAGAATTGCAAACATCAAGCTGCTTTCATCTCATAAATTGTCATTTCTCACCCCAAACGCAAACACTAATCAGTAGCCACATAATAGACCCCAATGCACTTTTTCCAATGAGACCAGGGTGGTCTTTCAATCCCAAAGGAGGTACCACTACTGCCTTCTGTTTCTCTATGTCTCACTTAGATGACCTTTGAGAATATGTGTATGTGAAGGAGTCCTTCAAATGTATCTAGTGTTTATATTAGCCTATGAGCTGCAGGAAAGGTTGCTATAACCTCCCAGGTCATCATGCCAAACATATCCAAATAGATGCAATAGAGTGAGGAAGATATTTTTTCCCTGATTGCACCACTAAATTTTTTTCTTCTCTGCCTCACCAAGAAAACAGTTCAGGCCAATTTTGATTTAAACGAATGCTAGGCAGATGTGTTCAATGTCCTTAGCATATTTGTATACTTCAGCCATACTGTGACCAGCAGTCACTAAAAGTTGAACAGCCAAGGCCACTAGGAGCTTAGGATTGTCACAGTATGTCAGAGTGACATTTGTAGGACTTATATCTAATTATGGATTATGTGTTGATAAGGTGTCCTGGGCCTCTCCAGCCTTCTCTACGGGCTTTGCTCATGAAGGGAAATAATAACACAGAAATACATAGAAAGCCAGCTTTTAAAAGTGTCTCTAAACTTCCATTTTTTTGAGTTAAAAGATCTTATGACCAACAGACAGAGAGTTTAAATAATACATATTGGGCTTCTGTGCAAGGAAGAATAAATAGGTAGAAATTTTTTTGAAGGGGAATGCTTACCTGGCCATCTGGTAGAATCTACATTTTGAATTTGGTTCCCTCAAGAAATACCCAGGTTAAATGTTCTTCTCTTAATAACAAAACTACCCTCTTTGAGAAATGACATAACCCTCTGAGCTATGTCACCAGATAAGAACCACAATTGAGTCCTCACATTTTCAGATGCCTTGTATAACATTCCCAATTTAAACTCAGAGGCCAGATGGTTTTCAGTAATTATGGGAGCAGTTGATGAAAGCAGACAGTCTGAAGGCAGCAAGGACTAACTAGTTTTATTTGGCGCAACACAGTGCCCAGTGTTTAAAGAAATATAGTTTTGCAATTAATTACCGATATTTTTAAAATCAGAAGCTTCACATAAAAATCCAAACTTATGTCATATCTTGGAAAACCTCCTGGCTTTTATTCTGGAGATGCTATCAGAGATGAACTGTCCTCCTTACCTAGCCTGCATCCATTGTCTTTCTACCTATAGGTGCTAGAGTCTTAAATCTCATTCCTATTAATCTTTACAACCCACCCCTGTTTCATACCTTGGCACAGAGGCATGCTTCCATTGAGCATATTAAATGATGAAAGAATTCTCTAGAAGAGTATCAGAAACTTGCAAAGATATGTTCTCAGACTAAAGCCTCCCATGAGTATGAGAGTCCTCTCTAAATTCTAATCACAAGTTCCTTGTATTAACATAATTTATTTACATAAATATATGTCCCTGAAGATTCTAAACCACCCCTAGGCAGACACCATATACCTCAAGACACCATATATCTCACACCACACAGAACAATGACTGAATATACAATCTAATGACTCATATGTATATGTATTTATCAATGATGTTTTCAAAGATTGATCTGTCTTCAACTCTTAGCTTTAATTTTTAAAAGGAACATGTAGAAATTTCTTTAATTCTAATGTTTGGAAAAGTCATAATAAGGTAAGAGTTGGTTTGGAATGATTTAAGCCATTTCCCAGACTCTCCTTAGAGAAAAGACTAAACCTTAATGCCTTAAAGGTGTTTGGAAACTGTGGTAATTTGAAATGTCACTTTGTGCATAATCCATTTTATTTAGGGAACAAAAGAGCTAAGTCTGGTTAAACTCTTGAAAATTATACCAGCTCCAAAACAAAATCAGTTTTCTCAGATAGTAATCTCACATTATTAACTAAATTTACCTTAAATTAATTTATAATTGTTAAATGTTTTGCAATAAAATTCTGGAAAAATTTCCCCTTAGCTTATTTTACTTAAAAAAAAAATACATTTGTCAGTGTGTGAAAGGAAGAAGAAATATGGACTCTGCTCTCGTAATAAATAAGTCTACCCTGGGATGCAACATGCCCCCTCCATGGTCTCATTAATCATTAAGAATTAAGGCTTCACTGGGTAGACAAACATGCAACAATGAAATTCAGTCTCCATTTCATAGATGGGGAGGCCAAGGCAGCAAGAGGTTAAGTGATTTTTGGAGGCCACACAACAAGAGGATGGAAGAGCAGGAGCAGGGCCCAGCCACTGTTCTGAGCTCCCCTAGCAGTGTCCATGAGAACCTTCATAAAAAAAAAGTGTTGGGGGGGACTGCAAGAGGACCCAATGGAAGGGCGCTTGACTCATAGAAAGGTTACAGCAGGAAACTCACAGGTCTGCTTTCAAGACATTCCTCCCAATTCATGGGCTATGACTTTGCCAAATTAGTTGTCTGAGTCAGCTTTTCCTCACCTTTAATAGCTATAACAATATTTACACTTAACATTTACTGTAAGATTCACTTTGAACTCATATATGAAGAATCTCCAGCACATTGTAAAAATTCAACAATGTTGTCTCCCTTTATCTTGCAACATACCCACAGATAGAAAACTATTATTTCCTTCCATTCCTGGACTAAGAAATCCTAATCCACCATGCCATCTATCAGGAGAACTAGGGAGGGTGGACAGGGCCAGCCCAGGGTCTGGACAGTCCTGTATAATCCTTTAGAATATCAGCCATATCTTATTATCCATGCTATTAGCACTCCTTTTACAACACTGAGAAATTGCTGTGATTATGTACATCACCTTCCCCCAAGCCCTAACCACAAATACTTCCTTACTTTCTCTGGGCTTCCCCATATTTATAAGTGTTTACTTCCTTTCTAAAGAGGCCTCCTTATACAGTAAATAAATAGTGTAAACATGCTACTGCTACTCATTTATGTAACATTACCTTGCAAGCAATATCATATTTTACCACTGGTACCAAACTAAAATAAATTTTCTTTTAAGAACTCTCAAGCATTCAGTTAAGTTCATTTTTACTGGTACATTACCTTTTGTTTATCTCAAGCTGGTGAACTAATAACTGTAAATTAATGATGTTTGGAATTAATATTAAAAAGGGAGATAGTAAAATAGTAAATAGTGAATAGATGGTGAAATATATTACAAAACCCACATGGCAATTAAGATTTGAAAGCTGTATGGCCTGTGTCAGGGGACCAGGCATCCATATTCACTAGCCAGCCACATGGAAGTCATCCTTTATCCCTCTTCCTTCTCCCTATAGGCATCACCTCCTAAACATCACATGTCCTTCAGCCCCTCACAGGATGGTCTCCTTTCCTTTACTCCTCTGGGTCTGGCTGTATTCTGACCCTCAGCATCCATCCATGTTTGAATTGTAGCAATCTTCTAGCTCATGCCCCTGTTCCCATTTTTATCCACACATCTGAAAATGTGAGGACTCAATTGTGGTTCTTATCTGGTGACATAGCTCAGAGGGTTATGTCATTTCTCAAAGAGGGTAATTTTGTTATTAAGAGAAGAACATTTAACCTGGGTATTTCTTGAGGGAACCAAATTCAAAATGTAGATTCTACCAGATGGCCAGGTAAGCATTCCCCTTCAAAAAAATTTCTACCCATTTATCCTTCCTTGCACAGAAGCCCAATATGTATTATTTAAACATACAGTTCAAACTCTCAAGCATTCAGTTAAGTCCATTTTTACTGGTACATTATCTTTTGTTTATCTCAATTGCTAGAATTTTATTTCTGGAAGTTCACTTACTCAGCTTTGTCTTGCTTGTCTTGTTTTTCTACCCAGAATCTATTATTTCATTTGAGTTTCTAGTCATTCTTTAATCTTCTAATACATTAAATAGGCTTAGTCTCTTTCAGACAACGTAATTATCTTGAATTCTTATTTGCTATTTTCATGTTTATTGTGCCTCTACTTCTTTTCCACTATTGATAGCTTTCTTGTGTAGCTCATAATTTTTTGTTTCTGAGTTCATCTTCTAAGGGATTTATTTATCTGTGGGCACTCGAGACTGTGGAAAATTCCATACAGAGTGGCTTTCCCTTTGCTTCCACAGGACTCTTGATCAGGTCCAGTTTCACTCCCATTTCTCAGGGATATACCCTTGAACTCCATACTAATCCTGTGCATGGCATGGGCTTCATGTGATAACTCACAGGTTACTTTTCATTTTCTTTCTGCTTAGAGACCCAGGTGAATAGTAGACTTCCTTATTGTTTCTATGTTTGGAGTTTCTCTTTACATAAAGTCAGCCCTTTCAGACTCCTGGATCTCTGTAAGACACCTGGGATTCAACCTTAATCTTTCCACAGGTACTCTGCTCCCTCTCTCAACCTAATAGGGCATTCAGTCCTCATCGCCAGCCTCCAGAATGTATATCCAGATGTCATTCCTCTACCAGCCAAAGCATCTGACCACAAGCTACTTTTCTAGCCTTCAGTTTCCTTTTCATTTCTGCAATGTGGGAATTTTTCTTTCTTTCTACTAACCTCAGCTATGTGTCTAAAAAGATTTTATTTTGGTTACAGTTATCCAGTATTTTTTCTGCTTTGTAACTGGAAACGAAGCACACCTTAGCTTTGTCTTCCTGTTTTATGAACTAAAATCTTCCCTCTGAGCTCTGCAGACCTTGAATTAGAAGGTGTGTTTTTTTCAGCATTCAGCAAGTGCTTGCAACACAGAAAATATTTAAACTTTTGACTGTTGAATAATTAAACCTGAGATGAAACTCACCTCCATTTAGCAACTGGATCTTAGAAAAGCCATGAAATCCCTCTAGGCCTCAGCTTCTTCATTGTCAGACCAAATGAAAATAATTCCTCCCTCGTTGCCTCACACAGTGGGTTGTGAAAATAATTCAATAATATTATGAAATAACTTTAAAAAGTCATAAGCACTAGTTAAGTGAAAGATACTAAGGAAAAAAATAACACTCTATTAAATGATCATATACTCACTTCTTTCTCACCAGAACACAGAGAACAAATGAAAACTGAGTTCCTCTGGCCTCTACCAATTGGTGTTGAACTCCTTAAGTGACATCAGCATGGCAAGACAAAAAGCTCTAGAATGCTCAGCACATTTTGCCTTAAATATAGACCCTTATTCTAGGGCTTGTCCATGAATATTTCATGTTAACACCTGAAGTTCTTTTAAACTCAGCTCTGCCATTTGTTCTAGTTTGTCCAGTGTTGAGAAAATATGATCACCAACAGTGATGGCCTCCCTGGTGTATATGACACTGAGCAGTAGTTTTCTCTGACTCTCTCTTTCTGTTTCCATTTATTTCTAATGGTGTAGTTGGCAAATACTTACGGAATGCCAACCATGTAATGGTGATTATGAAAGTGTATCTTCTTTTCCCTCTGGGGCCTAAAGTTAGCAATTGCATGGGAGAAATAACAAGCTTAATCATTCGAAGCATTTGCTGTAAGAGTCTTTTTTTCTACCTTCACATGTTCTAGAGCTAATGAAACACTTTTCAACATTTCAGCAGAACCCTCCTAAAACTCTATCCATCTCTTTAGCCTTATCTTCCATTCCTCTCTTATGCATGCCCTAGTTTTCTGTTAAATTGTTCTACACATTGGATCTTGAACATACTTCATGATTTCTAGACCTTGTGCCTTTCTGATGTTGTTCCTACTACAAACTCGGCCCTTCTCTTCAAGTCTTATCTAACCTCAGGGCTAAGCTCAGGGACTGTCTTTGTCTGAGCTTCCCATTCAATTGAGCTAGGATTCTTCTCTTAATTTCAACAGACAAGGCTGCCTGTGCCTTCCTTACAGCTCTTAACATGTTCTGATGCACACTGCATTCATTTAGGCACTGGTCTTCTCCTCAGCCAGGAGGTTTTTGTGAACTCCACCTGTATCTTCCCTATTTACCTCTGAATTCCCATTGTACCAAGCGAGTATCTCACCTAAAATTCATGCCTAGAAAATGTGTACAGATATTGATCTAACTTGGATGACATGTGATGAGTTTTCAAGGCAAAGAGATAATCCATTCATGTTCTACAACAAAACCACAGGCAAAAAAGAAAGCCAAATTAAATTGAAATTTTGGGTTACTCAGTACTGGGAACTGGTAAGCAGTGATTTCTTTTTTTAAAGGGCATTTCTAAATCATGAGAATGCCTTAGAAAATCCTTAGCCCATTACTTTAAACCCAGGTCCTAAGAAAAATGTCTTGGTAGGTTCTATACTTTCTCCCTGGGATGTGCGATGATATCCTTCTACTTACATGATTTCACTCATGTGCCAAGTATATCTTTAAGAAAAATTTTAGAAGTGGAATTTCTAGATCAAATAACATGTGAATTTTAAATTTTGGTGGATATTGCCAAATTACCTCCCATAAACAATGTTCCTGAGAGTATAGTTCTTAATATCTCCATACTACCCATTATGAGTAACAATGGATTGTTGTATTTTTTCTTCTCTCTCCATTCCCTTTGGTAAGCATTTCTTTTAATTGCCTCACTGCATGGAATAAGACCTCCTGAACTCTAAATCATAAGTTTATGAATCTTGAATTTTGTCAGGTCTTTGGTTGCATCTATTGAGATAATTGTATGTATTTTATTTTATTCTGTTAATGTGGTGAATTATACTGATTGCTTTTAAATATTAAACCAACCTGCATTTCTGGATAAGCTCTAATGGATTATAATGATTATCTTTCTTATATGTTGTTGGATTCATTTTGTTCAATTTTGCTAAAAATGTATGTCTGTGTTCTTAAAGGACATTATAGTTTCCTTTTTTTTTTGTAATATCTTGGTTTGTTTTGGTATCAGGGTTATATTGAGCTCAACAATTTGGAAAGTATTTCCACATTCATTTTCTAAAAGAATTTGTGTGAGATTGGTATTATTTTTCTTAGATGTTTGATAGAATTTATCAGTGAATCTGTCTAGACCTGAAGATTACTTTGTGAGATTTTTCATATTTTTCTAATTAATTCAGTTCCTTTAATAGACGTAAGGGTATTCAAATTTCCTATTTTATTTCTTGTCAGTTTGGGTGCATCGTATTTTTTGCAGAATTTATCTTTTTCATCAAACTTGTCAAATTTAATGATATAATATTATTCAAGTTCTCTTATTGTTCTTTTGATGCTTTTAGAATTTAGAGTAATAATCTTTTTATTATTCCTGATATAGGTAATTTGTGTTTTTCTCTTTTTTTTCCCTAGATGAATCTTTCTAGGTGATTACCAATTTTATTAATCTTGTTAAATAAACTTTTGGATTTGTTAATTTTCTCTATTATGTACTTTTATTTCATTGATTTCTGCTTTTATTATTTGTTCCTTCTACTATGTTGTGTACTTTGCTCTTCTTTTTCTAGCTTCTTAAGGTAGAAGTTTAGATCATTGATTTTATATTTATCTCCTTTTCTAACAAAAATATTTGCTATAAATTTCCCTCTAGTCGCTGTTACTGCTATATCCCACAAATTTTGATATGTTGTATTTTCATTGCATTCTCTAACTTCCCTTGTAATTTCTTCTTTAAGCCATGAATTATTTAGAAGTGTGCTGTTTGTCAACTATTCAGAGATTTTTTGTTTTTTCTTGTCTAATTTATTTTATGATCAGATATTTATTATTTCAATTTTTATAAATTTATTGATACTTGTGGTCAAACATATGTTCTCTCTTGATGAATGTTGCATGTGCACTTAAAAAATATATATTCCGAAGTTGTTAAATATAGTATTCTTTGAAAGTGCCTTAAATCAACTGTGCTGATTGTGTTTTTCAAGTTGTTCAAAATATTCTAATATTTTGTCTTCTTGTTTTGTCAATTACCAAGAGTACAATGTTGAAAAATGCCCTATTATTATTGCATAATTATCTATTAATTTTTTTAACTCTTTCAGTTTTGCTTTGGGTGTTTTGGAACTCTTATTAAGTACATAAACTTTATGATGTCTTCCTGACGAGTTGATAATTTTATCACTATACGATATTTTTCATGGGCAGTGCCTCTAGGATGATGGAGTAAGTAACTCCTAAAATATGCTTCTCCATTAAAGCAAGTAATATACCGGCCAAAAAAAAAAAATGCTAAAATTAAAGTTTTAAAAACTCCAGAAATTAATCAAAGTCTTGAAACTATGCAAAGAGCATTTATTCAAGAAAACTGTCTGAATTTCAGTAAGAACAGCAAGCTTTGTAGCATTTTGACTTGCCATAGTCTCCTCCTCCTATACTCAGCTCTGTGGTAGCTTGAAAGTCACCAGACTTGGAACCATTGCAAATGTGAAAAACAGCAGTCTAGCAGATATGTATAGGACAAAATGGATTGGAGCTCCACAAAAAGCTTCATCTTAAGAAAATTGTCACTATTTTACCTATCTGGCAGGTCTCCAAAAAGCCCTAATAACAAAGCTTATCTTTATTTGATCTGACTCAGAACTTGCTTATTAAGGAGAATTCTATCCCCAGGGCAATTATTGAAAAATAACTGTGATTGTTTAGCATCCAAGCTGACTGAGGGGCAAGAACAAGGTTGATCAAACAATTTAAAAAAGAAATCTGGGAAATGAGACTTAAAAATCTCTGACATTCCTGAGAATCTAGAAGAAAATGTACATGGATGGGCTATCTACATGCCCAGGAAAGACCTGGAAAGAACCTTGAGGTCCTGGGCAAGCAGCAGGAAGTGAAGGCTAAGGCAGAGTCATAAACTGCTGGAGCATTGAGGCCTGTCTTAGCATGTAAACAGAGTCCTTTGGCAAAGGGTGAAAGAATTATATGATTCAAGGCACTAAAGGAAATCTATGTCCAATTATTAATTGACCAGTGTTTTAAGTGAGTAGAGATTTTGTATCTGCATATGACAAAGAATACACACTATGTAAGAAAATCACTAAACAAAAAAATAGCATTGACAATGGCAAAGGCAATGACAATCCCTGGTAATAAAAGCTCATCACTGTGACAATGACAATTATCACTTATATGTTTGTAAAAACACAAGCACAAGTTCTGTTAAAAGAGGCCTGCCAACACCACAGCACCATTTTCATGACTTTTAGCAATTAACCAGAAATACAGGATAAAATTGTTCTTGCTAGGAGAAATTCATAATTTATGCACACAGCTCTCATTTTCCCAAAACACTTCCCAAGGTGGTCAAAATGAATTAGATAAAATGATGCAGGGACTAATGGGAAAAGCAGGGTTTTTTTTTCAGAGAAAAGTTTTTTCTTGTCTTTAATAATGGTTTGGGAGAAAATCTTCATGCGGATCCCCTGGGCCAGACATAGTCCAGTAGCCTTAACACTCACAAGCCACATAGTAATTTGTCCACAGATTTCCCCAATGCCCCTCAAAGAAAGGGGAGTTTACAGGAAAGTAGTGTTAAATCATCTGAATTCCATTATTGAACCAATTCAATCAAGAATTAGAATATATGTTTTTTTTTTCTTTTAAGGGAAACAATAATTAAGAGTCTAATAAGACCAAACAAAATAAATATTCTTAATCCTCATACACATCCACCATAAGTTGTTTTCAAATTAATTTAGATAACACAAAAAAATATTGATTCAGCAAATCTATAATTGCTATCTATAATAGGTTTCCCTGGGTAAAATCAATTACCAACTTCCATAAGAATGTAGGCAAGCAAGTACCATTAGATGATAAAACTTTTAGAATTCATGGTCTAACTATATCAAATTAAGAATATTCTACTCATTGCCACCATTTTGTTTCTTCTCCAAACTGCTAAAATATCAATGTGCTTAATTTCAGTCTATAATGTTTCTATGTTCTAAGAGATACATAGATCAGGTACCATGAGACACCATGATTTTTCCAATGGGCAATTAACTTTTTTAAAAAAGAAGGCCCAAGAAGGAGGATCCAAGCCAAGGGCATTTTTTTTTTAAATTAATAAAACGTGACTGTGGTTTGCTGTCTGTAAATTTTGGAAAATTCTGTTATTATTTCAATAAACTGTGTGTGTGCAAGTAGTTGTGTGTAACTATTCTCTTTTCCTCTTTGTATTCTAGTGCTCATATATTATATCTTTTGAAATTTTCCTGCAGTTCTTAGATGTCCTGTTCTGTTTTTGCCATTATTTTATCTCTTTATTTCAGTGTGTAAAGCTCTAATAGACCTATTTTCAAGACCACCTTTCAGTCTCTGATGAGGCCATCAAAGGTGTTCTTTATTTCCATTACAATGTTTTAGGTATCCAAAATTTTCTTTTTATAATTCCTCAGAGTTTCCATCTCTCTGTTTACATTATACATCTATTCTTGCGTGTTATCTACCTTTTCCATTAGAGCTTTTAATGTATTAATCCTAGTTATTTTAAATTCTCTGTCTGATAATGTCTGTGTCACATCCAAGTCTGGCTCTAATTATTACTTTATCTCTTCAGACTGTGTTTTTCTTGCCTTTTAGTATGCCTTGTATTTTTTGTTGAAAGCTGGTCATATCATATTGAATATCAGGAACTGAGATAAATAGACCTTTAGTGTGAAATTATATGTTAATCTGGCTAGGAGTTGGCTAGTATCTAATGTTTACTGCAACTGTAGGTGCCAGAGACTTCTAATTTCCCTAGTGCCCTTGTTTTGTCTTTCCTGTTGACTTTGGGCTTCTCTAAGAAGTTTTACTCAGACAGTCTGTGCCTTGCAGTTCTTTCAACTGTTATTATACTGGAGCCCTGTCAGTGTGGTGGTAAAGTATGTATGTTAGGGGTGGAGGAGCATTCTATAATGTTATGATTAAATTTCAGTCTTTTTGTGAATCTGTGTCCCTTCACAAATATTTCTTAGCTTCTCTCCCTTCCCCCACTTCAGCAAGAGAAAAAGTGTAAAGGGGGCAGGAGTTGGATAAATGTTCTTTTCCCAGGTTAGATAAGGCTCTGGGAAAGTCTTTTACACTAAAGAGTTGGCCTTTGTTTTTGAGAATTCTCTGGGCATATTTCTAAACGATTACTCTTCCTCTGCTTCTGCCAGAGCCAGGAGGAGATCTTTCTCAGCCCTTTACCATGAAAATCCATTGAGATTATGAGAAATAAAGGCAATGAAAGTGTGGAGACTCCCATATACACTAAGATTGTGCCCCTAGGAGTTTCTCACTGTCAAGCTAGGGTACAGTTTCCAGGAAGCCATCAAAATCACCACTTAACTTTCCACCAGTGTATGGCTCCACCAACTTCTGCTTCAGGTAAGCAGATCTTAGCTGTGACTCTGGATTTGCCTGTCTGTCCAGACTTGATGGTGGCAGTTTGCCCTGTGACCTCAGTTCTCTGATAGGTCACAAAACATTTTTGGTTTTTAATTTGTTCAGCGTTTACTTGTTATCAAAATGGAGGTGACAACTGCCACACTTTTTACATGCTGGAATTCCACGTGCTCTTCTTACAAACAACAATTTGCATATACATACACAAACACACACACACACACACACACACACACACATATTTAAAGGAAGGCAAGGGCTTAATAAACACCAAATTCAGGAAGATAAGTAAATTGGATGGGTATAGAGTTGACTGTCAATTCCTTAAGCACATTAGCAAAATAATTTATAGGATGTGTAAAATTAAAAATGATGTATTTATTATATACTTTAATTTATTTTAAAATCAGAAGAATAAACTGAATATAATAATTAATATATAATAGTGAACCCAGCATGAATTTCACTCATTTTTATATCAATGCTGTTTTAAATACAATTTTATATATTTTATTTTTTAATAGAGGAAGGGATCCAGAAAGACAGACTGATGTGGGTAAAGGGATGAGGTAGGCCATAAATATAGGCCATTGACAAGGTTCTAGTTTTGTCTTGGATAAGGACTCATGGGTTCTCATTACATTAGAAATATATTACTAACTAAATACATAAACATATGAATAACAGAGGGGGCCATACATTGACAAATGATGATAGCATCATGAATCAAAAATTATGCCATGTGCTTGAAGCCAGGGAGAGAGAGAGAGATTCAAACATCGAGGAGCATCAACTGGGAAACAAGAGCTACAGACTATTATATGAAAGAAAGAGACATCATTTTAATTTTGTTCTTGTCTGGTATGGACAAGTTTGACCCACCGTAAAATGTTAAGAAGGTTGTCCCTGAGGGTAGTCCACACTGAACCCAACCTTGAGCAGACTTAATGTTGGGAATTACCCATTTCATCTGTCTGTACTTCACTCTTCATTCATTTTCTTGATTTCTGAGTTATCTGAGTTTAATGTCAGCCCTTTCTTCCCTCGACCTGCTTCAACTCTATGCAAGTGTATTTCTATTGTAGACTTGGCATTTGCTGCTTTACTTAACATGCTTTTTCCCCTATACTTTAACTTAGTAATTCATATTTCCCCTGAGTTCACCCCACACAGGATTGAAGCTCATCTCAGGAATACTTGGGCCCTGGTGTCCTGCTTCCTGACCCTACTCCCAGCCCAGTCTCCTGATGGAAGGACACAAAAATTTGTTTCAGAGTCTTAAGGATAGAATGAAGGTGCTAAATGCTATATAAGATTAAAGCTTTATGTATATTCTTGAGCATCATCAGAGACACATTAAAAAAAATTATTCTCCAAAGACCCTACACTCCTTGAATTGAGACATGTGATAATTCTACATAACAGTGGAACCATGGCATTAGCTGAGAGGGGCCTTGACACATCCCAATGGACACTCCTTCAAGGAAGAAGAAAGGAGGTTTAGGCAAGAAGTTACACACACTGATTCTGGGGCAAGCCCACTCAGGTTTGAATCCTAGCTCTGCTGCATACTTGCTGTGTGACCATACCAGCAAGTTACTCGTCCCTATGTGCCTTTGTCCTTTCATCTAGCAGATGGTGAGTATAACAACTCAAAGTCGTTGTGAAAGTTACAAACACCATAGTTTCGTGTACATAGCACCCTCAGAACAGTGGCACAAAGTAAGTGATACATATATATTTGCTATTGAATTGCTTGTTTTCTTATTCCCACCTACCTATGGTTTTGTGTGTCTTCATCATTCTGTCAGAACCTACCTACTATCTTCTCAAAAGTGACTGTGCTTGTATCCATTGCAGGGTCAGGGTGAGAAAGGTCTTTTGAAGAGAAGCTTTGCCTTGCATTTCCTGCTCTCTGTGCTACCCCTACTGAATTCTCAATGGGCAGAAGAGGCAGTGACTCACAGCAGACCCCACAAGAGAGGTTCTATACAGTCACCTTATAGCTTCTCCACAGTGCTATCTGTAGGGTACCAGATGTTGAATTCTCACAGAGCAAAAACTGAGATGCCTCAGATCATGCCCAAAAGCTGACTTTTGACCAGATGTGGGAGAATTCTCAGATCCTACATGTGAAACCAAACAGGTACCCCTGCTACTATGGCTACACACTTCAGATGATCAGTAAACAGTCAACAATTTTAAGCATCCAAAAATCTAATAAGCCTCTGCTATAGGCTAGGAAGAAATAAGACTGAGATCTATCCAGAGACATCTGGCTTGAACAAATATCTCAGAGTGTTTTTAAAACATCTCATTCTTGCCAGGATTCTGCCAACCAATTCTCCTCCTTTAAAATCCCAAAGTCGACTCTATGTGGTTCTGATTCATTTTTCCTGAGCCCTATCCAAGGTTATGCAAGGACCATGAGATTATTTTATGTCCATGAACCGTTAATTCCATCTTGCCCCATGACATTCATGATTCTCCCAAATGGGCTGCATAGCATGGCCCAGCCCCTCTCACCCACCCCAAATGGATGTTGGACTGAGGTCAATAATACTCCCAATCAGTGCAGTTTCACAATCCATAGTGTCATGACCTCCTATGAGTACTGCCCCATGCTCTCCCCCTAAGAGTCCCCTGATACACTCTGGGTGCTCAGCAAATATGAAACCGTAAACAGAATTAGAGTTCACAAACATGGTCAGCTCAAAGGGGATTTCCTCAATGTGCATTCTTTTCTAATAACCTCATTGATTGTTCTCCTGAGGCTGGTTGTGGAAAAAATACTCTAAGCTCACTCCATTTTGGTAGACCAAATGCAACATGTAGGGGAAATTATATTTATTAGAATTGAGATAAGGCAGGTCAGATCTTCAATTGAAAGCCCTCTGGAAAAGATCTGCATTTGCAGAAAAAGTACATATTTTAGAGGAGAAAACAACTTCCAAGTAACTTATCTTATAGTGGCAGAGTCCATAATAGAACTGATAACTCTGAGCTGGGTGACTCCAAGACTTGCAATCAGAATGCTTACATTTAGTTACAATTATAATTAAAGTAAAGCATACACGTGGTTAAAAAATCAAATCCCCCCACACAAGATGGCTTAAAATGGAAAAAGTATACATTTCTTATCTGTCTCATTCCCCAAGAACAACTTTAGGTTCTGATGGTTGCCAATAAAATGAGTTTGAAATGTTTCCCTTTTATTTTCTGGAAGAGATTGTGTAGAATTGATGTTATTTCTTTAAACATTTTTAAATTTGCCAGTGAAATTATCTGATCCTGAACATTTCTTTTTCAAAAGAATTTTAGTTACAAAGTCAGGTTGTTTTAATAGAGATTATCTATTTAATTTTGAGTGAATTTTGGTAATTTATGATTTTCAAGAAATTGGCCCATTTATTTCAAGTTGTCATATTTATGAGCATAAAGTTATTCATAATAATCCATTATTATTCTTTTAATGTCTGCAGGGTCTCTAGTGATACCCCTTTTTACATTCCTGATATTATTAACTGTGTCTTCTCTCCTTTTATCTTTGTCAGTCTTTCTAGATTATCACTTTAAAGAACCAGCTTTTGGTTTTATTGATTTTTCTCTATTATTTTTCTGTTTTAAATTTAATTGATTTCTGCTCTTACCTTTATTATTTTCTTCTACTAGATTTGAAATTATTTTTACTCTTCTTTAACTACAGAATTACAATGGAAACAGATTATCATTTTGAAAATTTTCTTCCTTTTCAACATAAGCACTTAATTTTGTAAATTTCTCTGACAGCACTCCTTTACCTATATTCCACAAATTTTATATGTTGTATTTTCAATTTTGCTCAGTTCAAAATATTTTCTACTTTCCTCTGAAATGTGTATTCTGCTGTGTTTACATGGACAATTCTATAAATGTCAATTAGATTCATTGACTGGTGGTGTTATTCAGTTCTATATTCTTGCTGATTTCCTTTCCATTAGTTCTGTCCCTTACTGATAGTGTTGAAGTCTCCAACTAAGATTGCAGTTTTGCCAGGTTTTGCTTTATGTATTTTGAAACTCTGTTTTAGGTTTTACATACTTATGATTATTATGTCTTCTTGGAGAATTGACTCTTAAATCATTGCGCAATGTCCCTCCTTGTCTTTGGCAATTTTCTTTGCTCCAGCAATTTTCTTCTCTACTTTGATATTAATATAGCCATTTCAGTGTTAGTTTAGTGTTTATATGGTGTATATTTTTCCATTCTTTTACTTTTAACCTATCTGTATCATTATCATTACAGACAACATATAGTGGGTCATATGTTTGCCTATTCTGACAATTTCTGTCTCCTAATTGATGTGTTTAACCATTTATATTTAAATGTTTAGATTTATGTTTATCATTTTATATTTCATTTCTGTTTATTACCTCCATTTGTCATTTATTTGCTTTCTTTCCTGCTTTATTTTAAAATATTTGAACACTTTTTGTATTCTATTTTCATTTATTGTTACGTTTCAACTCTATATAATTTTTGTTTTGTTTCATTTGCCTATCTTACTGATTGGTTTGTGGATTACAATAAACATATTGAATGTTTAAAGATCTGTATTCAATGTTTTACAACTACAAATGGGACATATAGACCTTACCAATATACAGATCTCTTGTTCCTCCACCTTTTGTGTGACAGTTATCTGAAGTGTTACATTTATGTACATTGAAAACCTTATCAGATAATGTTGTTATTTACTTTTGACCATTCAACATATTTTAAAGAACTGAAGAGGAGAAAAATGTTTTATTACATTTATCCAGATATTTATTTTTTCTGTTGCTTTTTCTTAATTACCGATGTTTCAAGTTTCCTCCTAATATCATTTCCCATTTGGAAAAAAAAAAAACTTACTGTACCAATTTGTTTAGAGCAAGTCTGCCGACAACAAATGCTCTTAATTTCTCTTCATCTGTGAATGTATTTATTTCACCTCTATTCCTAAAAGATGTTTTTTGTAGGATATAGAATTTTGGATTGAAGGTGTTTTGTTTCAGCACCTTAAAAATATTGTGCCACTTTCTTGTGGTTTTCTTTCAGCAGTTTAAAAATGTTTTGCCACTTCCTTATAGTTTCCATGTTTTGTGATTAGAAATCCACCTTCATTCAAATCATTTTTTTCTCTAAGTTTTATCTCTTATTACTTTCAAGATTTTTTCTGTCTTTGGTTTTCAGTAGTTTTATTATGTTATGTTTAGTATTGATTTATTTGGGTTTACCCTGATTGTGGTTAACTGAGCTTCTTAAAAGTTTATATCTTTTGCCATATTTGGAGAATATTTAGCCATTATTTCTTCAAATAATTTTCCTGCATCATACCCTTTTTTTCACACCTTTGGGATGCTGATGACACAAATGTTAGAACATTTATTATTGTTCCAAAGGTTCCCAATGCTCTGTTTACCTTTTTTTTTTTTCAATCCTTTATCCCCTGCTGTTTGAATTGAATAATTTCTATTGATCTATCTCCTGGTTTACTAACTTTTCTCTCTCATCTTCTGTTTTAAACCCATCCAACAATTTTATTTTCTTTGTCGAACTAGAATGGACACTTAATGAAATATATTTTCTATCTTTATATAGAGAAATATGTATTTCTTTATATATTCTATTTCTTTGCTGATACTTTCCCCTTTCTATTTTTTCAGTAGTCTTTTTATTACTTCTTGGAGCATATTAAAGGCTTTGTCATATAGTTAGAGTATCTTGGTGCTAGTATTCATTAAATGTCTTTACTCTTGTGAATTGAGATTTCCCAGTTCTTCATATTACAAGTAATTTAGGGTTTTATCCTGAATAACACAAACCTTATATTATGAGATTCTGAATGGTGTTTGAATCTTATAGAGATTTTCTTTTTTCTTTTATTTTTAGCAAGCAATAGACTTGATGAGGTTCAGGATGCAAGTTCTATCTAGCTTTCTGTAGGTCATAGTTTCAATGTCAATTGAATTTCTAGAGTCTTGTCTATACTATTGGATCTGACACACAGTGTAACATTCAGTGTTAGTCTGGGACCTGTGTGATAGTCTGTCCTGTAACTGAAGTTGAGATCTCAAAGTCTTTAGTATGCCGTTTAGGGTCAGATCCATAAATGTTCTGCATAGGAGTGAGACAGGAGTTTATGGGGCTGCTTTCTTCCACTTTACAATCTTCACTCTTCTAATCAGTCCTGTAGCCAGAACACTGGGTTTTATTTACCTTGTTCAGCAGCATAACCCTTGCAACTGCTCCTACATTCAGGGATAAGTTGCAGGACAATTGAGGAAGAAAAAAAGTAACATGATCTCATCTCACCTTTTCCTAGTCACAGTTCCTTCAATTGAAAAGTTCTCTCTCTCTCTCTCTCTCTCTCTCTCTCTCTCTTATATATATATATATATATATATATATATATATATATATATATATATATATATATATATATATATATATATATATATATTATTGGAAATGCCACAATGAGCTGCTGTGGTCTGGGATGTGAGAGAACTGAGGGGAAAGGAAAGACATAAGCAAAACACAGATCCCTCTACCTTCTCTGGGCATTAGAACCTCCTCTGCTACTCCTCATGGAGCTTTCTTTATACTGAGGTCTACTTCTGGGTTTTAAGCTGCTTTGGGTCCCAACTGGTGGATACTGAAAAGAGGTACATTGTAAATTCATGGCCAGTTCAGTGATACTTCAGTACTGGTCTTCTCCAACCTGCTTACTACTGTTTACATTCTGAGTCATCATAGAGTGGCCTCATGCTTTTTTTTTTTCCAATTACAGGTGACATATAGTCTTATATTAGTTTCAGGTGTTCAACATAGTGATTGGACATTTACATATCTTATGAAGTGATCTAATACCCATCTGACACCATACATAGTTATTCCAATATTATTAACTATACTCATTTTGCCATACTGTACATCCCATGGCTATTTTAATAACTGGCAACTTGTACATCTTAATCTCGTCACTTTTTTTACTCATCCTCCTGACCCTCTCCCATCTGGCAACCATAAGTTTGTTCTCTGTATCTGTGAGTCTATTTCTGGTTTCTTTGTTTTTAAGATTCCTTATATAACTGAAAGCATATGGTATTTGTCTTTCTCTGTCTGACTTATTTCATGTAGCATACCTCTAGGTCCATTCATCTTGTTGTAAATGGTAATATTTCATTTTTTATGGCCAAGTAATATTCTATTGTATATACATACCACAATTCCTTTATTCAGTCATCTATTAATGGGCATTTAGATTGCTTCCATATCTTGGCTATTGTAAATAACACTACAATGAATGTAAAGGTGCGTATACCTTTTCAAATTAGTGTTTTGGATTTCTTCTAATAAATACCCAGAAGTGAAATTACTGGGTCATGAGGTAGTTCTATTTTTAATTTTTGAGAACCCTCCCTACTGGTTTCCATAGTGATTGCATCAAATTGCAAACCAACCAACAGTGCATGGAGGTTTCCTATTCTTCACATTCTCACCAACACTTGTTCTTTGTTTATTTATTGATGATAGCCATTGTGACAAGTGTGAGGTGATACCTCATCATGGTTTTAATTTATATCTCTGATGATTAGGAATATTGAGCATCTTTTCATGTGTCTTTTGGCCATGTATCTGTTCTCTTTGAAGAAATGACTGTTCAGGTTTTCTGCCCATTTTAATTGGATTGTTTATTTATTTGGTGTTTGTTCTTTGCATTCTTTTAAAATTTTGAATATTAACCCTTTATTGGATGTATTATTGGCAAATATCTTCTCCCATTCAGTAGATTGTCTTGTTTTGGTAATGGTTTTCTTTGCTGTATAAAAGTTTTGAGTTTGAAGTAATCCCATTTGTTTATTTTTCCTTTTGTCTCCTTTGCCTAAGGAGATATATGTATATGTATATATGTGTGTGTGTGTGTGTGTGTGTGTGTGTGTGTGTGTGTGTGTGTGTGTCTTGTGCATCAAATAGTTTTCTGCATCTATTGATATGATCATATAATTTTTATCTTTTATTTTTATATCACATAATCGATTTGTAGATATTGAACCAAAATTGCATCCTAGGAATAAATGGTATATAATCTTTTCAATGTATTGCTGAATTTGGTTTGCTAATATTTTGTTGAGGATTTTTGCATGTGTGTTCATCAGGGATATTGGGTAATAATTTTCTTTTTTGTAACGTCTGATTTTGGAATCATGGTAATGCCGGCCTCATAAAATGAGCTCTGGAGTCTTTATTTCTCTTGAATTTTTTGAAATAGCTTGAGAAAAATAGGTCTCAATTCTTCTTTTAATGTTTGGTAAAATTCACCTGTGAAGCTATTCAGTCCAGGACTTTTGTTTGTTGGGTTTTTTTTTTTTGATTACCGATTCCATTTTGTTAGGAGTAATTGGTCTGTTCAGATTTTCTATTTCTTCTTGATTCAGTCTTGGAAGATTGTTTGTTTCTTGAAATTTATTTATTTATTTCAGATCGTTCAATTTGTTGGCACGTATGTTTGTAGTATTTTCTTATAATCTTTTGCTTTTCTATGCTGTCAGTTGTCACTACTTCTCTTTCATTTCTGATTTTACTTATTAGGCTCCTCTCTCTTTTTTTCTTGATCAGTCTGGTAAAAGGTTCATTAATTTTGTTTATCTTTTCAAAGAACAAGCTCTTGGTTTCATTGATCTTTTGTATTTTTTTAAGACTATTTTGTTTATTACCACTCTGATTTTTTTTCCCTCCTTCTACTCATATTGTCTTCATTTGTTGTTATTCTTCTAGTTCATTTAGATGTAAGGTTTACATTGTTTATTTGAGAAATTTTTTGTTTCTTGAGGTAGGCCTGTATTGCTATGAATTCCCTTCTTAGAACTCCTTTCACTGTGCCCCACAGATTTGGGGTTGGTGTGTTTTCATTCTCATTTGTGTAAAGGTATCTTTTGATTTCTTCTTTTATCTAATTGTTAACCCATTCATTATTTAGTAGTATATTATTTAGCCTCGATGTGTTTGTGTGTTTTCGGTTATTTTCTTGCATATGATTTCTATTTCCATACCATTGTAGTTGTAGAAAATGCTTGGCTTGATTTCAATCTTAAATTTTTTGAGACTTGTGGCCTAATATGTGGTCAATCTTGAAAAATGTTATGTGTGCACTTGAAAATAATATGTATTCAGCTGCTTTGGGGTGAAATACTCTGAAAACATCAACTAAATCCATCTGATCTAATGTGTCATTTAAGGCCACTATTTCCTTTTTTATTTTCTCTCTGGAAGTTCTATCTATTGATGTCAATGGGGTGTTAAAGCCTACTATTGTATTACTGTCATTATTACTATATTACTAACTCTATTATTGTCAATCTCTTCCTTTATGTCTGTCAATATTTGCTTTATACATTTAGGTGCTCCAGTATTGGGTGTATAAATATTTACAAGGGTTACATTATCTTGTTGAATTGATTCCCTTATCATTATAAAATATTTTTATTTGTCTCTTATTATAGCTTTTGTTTTATAGTCTATTTTGTCTAAGTATTGTGACCCCAGCTTTTCTTCATTTTCATTTACATAAAATATCTTTTTTCCATCCCTTTTAGTCTGTGTGCATCTTTTGGTTTGAAGTGAGTCTCTTCTAGGAAACATGTATGTATCTTGTTTTCTTATCTATTCAGTTACCCTGTGTCTTCTGATTGGAGTATTTAATACATTTAAATTGATTATTGATAGGTACATAGCTATTGTCAGTTTATTATTTATATTAATGTTTTTCTTTTTCTTCTTATAGAAGTTCTTTTAACATCTCATACTAGTTTGTTGGTGATGAACTCTTTTAGACTCTTTTTTTCTAGAAAGCTCTTTATCTCTCCTTCAAATTTAAATGATAGCCTTGCTGGGTAGAGTAGTTTTGGTTGTAGGTCCTTGCTTTTCATCACTTTGAATAATTAATGCCAATCTCTTCTGGCTTGCAAAGTTTCTGTTGAAAAATCAACTGTTAAAAAATCAGCTGACAGTTTTGTGGGCACTCCCTTGTAGTTAACTAGCTGCTTTTCTTTTGCTGCTTTTAAGATTGTTTCTTTATCTTTAACCTTTGGCATTTTAATTATGATGTGTCTTGGTGAGTGCCTCTTTGGGTTGATCTTGTTTGAAACTCTGAGCTTCCTGGACTTGTATGTCTATTTCCTTCACCAGGTTAGGCAAGTTTTTGGTCATTATTTCTTCAAGAGGTTTTCAATCCCTTGCTCTCTCTCTTCTCCTTCTGGTTTCGTTATGATGAAAATTTGGTATGCTTGATGTTGTTTCAGAGATCCCATTAAGGATCCTCATTTTTGAAAATTCTTTTTTTATTGTTCCAACTGGGTGTTTTATGCTACCTTGTCTTCCAAATCGCCAATTCATTCCTTTGCTTGCTTTATCTAATCTGATCTTGATTCCTTCTGGTGTATTCTTCATTTCAGTTATTGTATTCTTCATTTCTGACTGGTTCTTTTTTATGATTTCTATGTCCATTTTTATGCTTAGTATCTTTTTTTTCTGACTTTATTGAAATATAAGACAATTAGTTGTTTGTATTTACATTGTACAATTCAATGTTTTTTCAATTACAGTTGGCATAAAATAATACATTCATTTCAGTTGTACAGCATAGTGATTAGAGATCTATATAACTCAGAAAATCATCACCTCATTAAATCTAGCACTCCTCTTCCCCCTTACATATTTGTTATAACATTATTAACTATTTTCCTTATGCTACACTTTGTATCTCCATGTCTATTTTGTATTATCCATCTGTACTTCATAATCCCTTTGCCCTTTTCCAACACCCTCCTAACTCCTCTCCCATCTAGAAGCATTCAAGATATTCTCTGTATCTATGAGTTCGTTTCTGCTTTTGTTGCTGTTGTTCATTTTGTTCTTTAGATTCCACATGTATATAAAATCATGTGATATATCTCTTTCTCTATCTGACTAACTTCATTCAGCACAATACCCTCTAGGAACATTAAGGCAATATCTTTTTCCATTTCCTTCCTTTCAGTTTATGTGTGTCTTTTAATCTGAAATGAGTCTCTTATAGGCAGCATATGTAAGAGTTTTGTTTCCTTATCCATTCAGCCACTCTATCTTTTGGTTGGAGCACTTAATTCTTTTAAACTTGAGGTGCTTGGTAATAGGAATGTAGTTATTACCATTCTTTTTTTCTGTTTTTGATACATGATTTTTCTTTTTAAAGAAGTTCCTACAACTTTTTCTGTAATACTGGCTTGGTGTTGATAAATTCCTTTAGCTTATTTTTGCCTGGGAAGCTCTTTATCTGTACTTCAACTTTAAATGATAGCTTTGCTGGATAAAGTGTTCTTGGTTGTAGATCCTGGGATTTCATCATGTCAAATATTTTGTGCCAAGCCCTTTTGTCCTGCATAGTTTCTTTGGGAAATCAGCTGCCAGTCTTATGGGTGTCCCAAGTAAGTAACTAATTGATTTTCTCTCACTGCTTTTAAAGTTGTCTCTTTGTATTTTAAACTTTGATATTTTAATTATTATGTATCTTAGTGTGGGTCTCTTTGGGTTCATCTTTTTTGGGACTCTGTGCTTCCTGGGTTGTATGTTTGTTTTCTTCAACAGATTAGGGAAGTTTTCCATCATTATTTCTTCAAATAGTTCTTCAACTTCTTGATTTCCTTCAGATACTACAACATGAATATTTTTACATTTAATTGTGTCCCATAAGCTCCTTAAATTATTATTATTATAGTCTTCTCTTCTTTTTTCTTATCATTCTTATTGAGTGTCCTTGGCTTCCCCATCCTCTATATCAGTGGTTTGATCTTCTTCTTTATCCACTCTATTTATTCTAGCTAAAATACTTTTCATTTTAGATAATGTGTTCTTCATTTCTAACTGGTTCCCTCTTATAATTCCCATTCCCATTTTTATGTTTTTTATCTCTTTGTTAAAGTTCTCACTAAATTCATCTACACTTCCCTTAATTTCATTGAGCATCTTTATAACCAGTGTTTTGAACTCTGCATCTGTTAGATTGCTTGACTCTATTATTCCTGGATCTCTGTTCTGTTCTCTCATATGGTTTCTATTTCTTTGTCTTGCCATTTTGGCTGCCTTTCTAAGCAAAGCTCAATAGTCTCCCAGTCTTATTAGTGTGGCTTTGTATAGTAGGTGTCCAGTGGCACAATCCTGAGAGGGATCAACTTACAGGTCAAGTTTAGCCCCAGCCTATGCCCCTCTGGAGGCACCTGTTAGGATTCAGCAAGCAATCCACAGATATTGTGCTTATAGTTGCCTCAGGAAACCACACTAGTATCTGAGAGCAACTGCCATCAGTGTGAGTCTTGGTGCTGCTCAGCAAGAAGCACCAGACTTATCAAAGACCCAACTGGATCTGGCTTGGATTGGGCTGAAAGTTGGGGGAGGCAGAGTTTCAGGATATCCTGTGGGCAAAGGATGTCATCCATTCCATTGTCCATGTCCATTAGTCTCTGTTTGTTTGTCCTGCTCATTTGTTGCTTTTAGGTTTATATCCCACATATGTGGTATCATGTGATTTTCAACTTTTTTTGGTCTGGCTTATTTCACTTAGTATGGCTATTTCAAGGTCCACCCATGTTGCAAATAACAGTATTTTATTTCTTCTTATGGCTGAGTAATATTCCACTGTATGTATGTACCACAGCTTCTTTAGCCAATCATCTATCATAGGACACTTCAATTGCTTCCATGTCCTGGCCACTGTGAATAATGCTGCTATGAATATCAGTGTGCAAATATCTTTTCAGATATGGATTTTCAAGTCTTTGGGGTAAATACCCAGTAGAGAGATTGCTGGATCATGTGGTAGATCAATTCTTAGTTTTTTGAGGCACCTCTTACTGTTTTCCATAGTGGCTGCACGAATTTTCAGGCTCACCAGCAGTGCATGAGAGTTCCTTTTTCTCCACATCCTCTCCAGAAATTTTATTAATTGCGCTGTTGATTATAGCTATTCTAACAGGTGAGAGATGGTATCCCATTGTGGTTTTGATTTGCATTTCCCTAATAGCTAATGATGTTGAGCATCTTTTCAAAGATTTGTTGGCCATTTGTATGTCCTCTAGGGATAAGTGTCTGCTCAGGTCCTATGCTCATTGTTTATTGGATCATTTGTTTTTGTTCTTATTGAGTCATATGAGTTCTTTGTATATTTTGGATACTAGGCCATTATCAGAGGTGTTGCCTGCAAAAATATTTTCCAATTCATATCGTTGTCTCTTTAATTTGTTGATGGTTTCTTTTGCTGAGTAGAAGCTTTTCTAGTTTGATATAGTCTCATTCATTTATTTTAGCTTATACTTCCCTTGTTTTTGAGGTCAAATTCATAAAATCCCTTTTAAGTCCAAGGTCCTTGAGTTTAGTTCCTATGTTTTCTTATATGCATTTTATTGTTTCAGGTCATATATTTAGGTCTTTAATCCATTTTGAGTTAATTTTTGTGTGTGGTGATAGACAATAGTCTAGTTTCATTCCTTTGCAGGTGGCTTTGCAGTTTTCCCAACACTATTTATTGAAGAGGCTTGCTTTTCTCCACTGTATGTTTTTGACTTTTTCTTTGAAAATTATTTGCACATATATATATGGGTTTGCTTCTGGACTCTCAATTCTGTTCCACTGGTCCATGTGTCCGTTTTGCTGCCAATACCATGCCGTTTTGATTACCGTCGCTTTGTAGTATATTTCGAAGTCGGGCAGAGTGTTGCCTCCAGCATTGTTCTTTTTCTCAGGATGGCTTTGATACTTCGGGATCTTGTGCTTCCATACAAATCTGATGATTTTTTGTTTAATTTCTTTAGAAAATGCTGATGGGATTTTAATGAGGATTGCAATACATCTGTATAATACTTTAGGTAATAAGGTCATTTTAACTATGTTGATTCATCCAATCCAAGAACACAGAATCTTTCTATTTCTTTGTATATTCTTCAATTTTTTGAATAGGGTCTTATAGTTTTCAATATATAGGTCCTTCACATGTTTTGTTATATTTATTCCTAGCTATTTTATTCTTTTTGTTGCAATTGCAAAAGGAATTATTATATTCACTTCTTTTTTTGACACTTTATTATTAGAGTATAGGAACCCTATGGATTTTTTAACATTGATTTTTTTTTATCCAGAAACTTTATTGTATTTGCTCATTCTTTCTAGTAATGTTCTTGTGGAGTCTTTAGGGTATTCTATATAGAGAATCAAGTCATCTGCAAATAGTGACAGTTTGACTTCTTGGTTTCCTTTTTGGATGCCTTTTATAACTCTCTCTTGCTTGATTGTACTCTCTAGGACTTCCAATGTTATATTGAATAACACTGGTGATAGTGGACACCCTTGCCTTGTTCGTGATCTTAGAGGGAAGGTTTTTAGTTTTTCTCATTAAGTATAATGTTGGCTGAGAGTTTTTTATATATGGCCTTTATTATGTGAAGGTACTTTCCTCCTATACCAATTTTGTTAAGTGTTTTGATCAAAAATGGGTGCTGATTCTTGTTGAAGGCCTTTTATGCATCTATTGATATGATCATATGGTTCTTATTTATTAATTTGTTTATGTGGTGTACCACATTAATCAATTTCTTATGTTAAACCATCCCTGTGCCTCTGGGATAAAGCCCACTTGATCGTGGTGTATAATCTTTTTAATATGTTGCTATATTCGGTTCACTAGTTACTTATTTAGGATTTTGGCATCTGTGTTCATGAGAGATGTTGGTCTGCAATTTTCTTTTTTGAGTTATCTTTATCAGGTTTTGGTATCAGGGTGATATTGGCCTCATAAAATGATTGGGAAATATTGCCTTTTCTTCGATTTTTTGAAAGAGTTTGAGGATACTAGGTATTAAATCTTCTTTGAATGTTTGGTGTAATTCACTGGTGAAACCATCTGGTCCTGGACTTTTACTTTTTGGTAGGTTTTTGATGATTGTTTCCATTCCCATACTGCTGATCGGTCTATTTAGACTTTCCAGTTCTTTTTGATTCAGTCTAGGAAGGCTGTATTTTTCTAAGTACTGGTCCATTTCTTTTAGGTTATTAAATTTGGTGTTATATATTTTTCATAGTATTCTTGTATGATCCTTTGTATTTCTGCGATGTCAGTAGTAATTTTTCTTCTTTCATCACTGAATTCGTTTGTGTCCTTTCTCTTTTCTCTTTAGTGAGTCTAGCCAAGGGCTGTTAATTTTGTAAAACTTTTCAAAGAAACAGCTTTTGTTGCATTTATTTTTTAATTTTTTTTTCAATTTTATTTATTTCTGCTCTAATTTTGATTATTTCTTTTCTTCTGCTGACTTACGCTTCATTTGTTCTTCCTGTTCTAGTTTTTTTGTTTTGTTTTGTTTTGTTTTGTTTTGTTTTGTTTAAGATGAAGCATTATGTTGTTTATTTGGGCTTGTTCTTGTTTTTTGAGATAGGCCTGTAATGATATGAACTTTCCTCTTAGTATCTCTTTTGCCATGTCTCACAAGTTTTGATATGTTGTACTATCATTATCATTCATTCCTTTGTATCTCTTGATTTCTCTTTTTATTTCTTCTCTGACGCAGTTATTCTTCAGTGGTATGTTTTTTATTCATCATATATTTGTGGTTCTTCCCACTTTCCTTTTACAGTTGATCTCCAGCTTCAAAGCATTAAGATCAGAGAATATGGTTGGTATAATTTCAACCCTCTTATATTTGTTGAGGCTATCTCTATGTCCCAGTTTGTGAACAATCCTTGAGAATGTTCAATGTACACTAGAGAAGAATGTATAAGCAGCTGTTGGGGGATGAAAGGCTCTGTAAATGTCAACTGTTTCTAGTTGGTTCAATTTATCATTTCAGGATGTTATTTCCTTATTGATTTTCCGTTTGGATTTTCTGTCTATATACAACAGTGGAGTATTTATGTTCCCTACTATGATAGTGTTTTGGTCTGTTTCTCCCTTTAGTTCTGTTAGTAATTGCTTAATATATTTCGGGGCTCCCCATTGGGAGCACAGATATTAATGTGTTATGTCTTCTTGGCACATGATTCCCCTTATCATTATGAAATGTTCCTCAGTATCTTTCTTTACATGTTTTAGTTTGCAGTCTATTTTGTCTGATAATAGTACTGCTACTCCTGCTTTCCTCTGAATGCCATTTGATTGAAATATCATTTTCTATCCTTTCACTTTGAGTCTATATTTGTCTTTGGGGCTGAGATGTGTCTCTTGGAGTAAGCATATGGTTGGGTTTTGTTTTTTGATCCATTCTTCCACTCTGTGTTTTTATTGGTGAGTTTAGTCCATTTACATTTAGGGTAATTATTGAAATATGAGGTCTTCTTATAGCCATTTTCTCTTTTGCTTTCTGGTAGCTCAGTGTTTCCATTGCTTTCTTATCTTTGTGTTTCTGTTTTCTTTATTTTGATTGGCTTTTGTGGGTTTTGTCTCTGGTTCTTCTTGTTATATGTTATATATTTCAGCTCTGAATCTTTGGTGTGTGGTTACCTTTATGAATATGTAAAGAATAGTTATGTGCATACAGTTGTCCCTTTTCTTCTACATGTGCCTTATCTCCATTCCCCTTTGCAAATTAGGATCTTTGAATCCTCTCCTGTTTAGTCATTGTTGTCTCAATTTGTCCCTATGTATGCTGAATATTTATTACTATCTTGCTATAGAAAATCTCTTCTTATTTTTATGCTTATAATCTTGTATTCCTAGTAAGGGTTGTGCTTCTCTGCTCTTATCAGCCTGCTAGTCACCTTACTTCCTATAATGTAATTTTGTTGTCATTTTGTTTTAGGTGAGCTGACCTCTTTCAGTATTTCCTATAGTGCAGGTCTTGTAGTAGAGAATTCCCTCAATTTTTGTATGTCAGAAAAGGTCTTTATTTCTCCTTTATATCTTAAAGAGAGCTTAGCTGGATACATTATTCTTGGATGGTAGTTTCTTTCATTTAATTGTTTCAATATTTGATTTCATTCCTTTCTGGCTTGTAAGGTTTGTGCTGAGACATCCAACAATAATCTAATGAGTTTTCCTTTTTAGGTTACCATCTTCTTTTCCCTGGTGGCCCTGATAATTCTGCCTTTGTCATTGATTTTTAATAATTTTAATACAATGTGTCTTGGTGAAGGCCTTTTGGGGTTGAGATAATTAGATGTTCTATTGACTCCTTGAATTCCAAGCTCCAGCTCATTCCTTAGATTTGAGTAATTCTCATCAACTCTTTGTCTGAAAATGCTTTCTAAACCCTGCTCCTTTTCCTCTCCTTCGAGAATTTCTATTATTCTTATATTTCCTCTCCTGATAGTATCAGCTAGTTCTTGTATTTCTTTTTCATGATTTTTCATTCTTGGGTCTCTCTTCTTCTTTCTGATTTATTTCTAGATTTCTGTCTTCAATATCACTGATCCTTTCCTCCATTATTTCCCAAGCTTGTTATTTCATTTTTCAGCTCTTGCAGTGTGTTCTTTATCTCCAGAAGATCTATTCAGTTATTTTTAAGGGTTTCAATCTCCTTACTAAATAATTCATTCTGCTCATTTAGTTGGTTTTTTTTTTTTCAATTCCTGAAACTATTGATATGATTCATTTTGGATCTCACTGAGTTTTTTTCAGAAATACCATCCTGAAGTCTTTGTCATTTAAGTCACATATTTCTATGTCTGTGAGCTTATTTTCTGGAGATTTTTCTCTTTCTTTCTGAAATGCCTTGTCATCTTGCTTGTTCATAGTGTTTAATGGACTATTTCTCCACCTGGGCATTAATGGAAGTGTGTTCTGCTTTTTTTTCCCCAGAAAGAAGATTTATTATATAATGGTTCCTAGCCTATTGCAAATAAGGTGTTTTTGTTTTGGTTTCCAGTTGGTGACAAAGAAGCCTCTTGGATTTCTGCTTTATATAAAGTCTTAATAATGCCTTTTTTTTCTTGTAGATGTTTAATCATGCTATCACCCTCAGTCTCAGTTCCTGTCAGTATTAGCAACAGTTTTGGTAGCATTTCCTCAAATTCCCCTGGAGTTCTGTGTTGTTCCGTCTCGGAGGTCGTGGAGGGAGGGTATCTCTGAGTGGGGCAGTGGAGAATGCAGTTCAGCCTCAGTTTTGCAACCATGAATGGTAAAAAACCAACTGTCATTTCTCTGTCATCCCCTCTTTTCTGCAATCCTCATTTCTCTGCTTTCTACCCCGATGACCGGGCACTGCTGTCAGCCGCATGGAGCTCACAGCACTCCCAAGCAAGGCTATTCAGGGAAGTTGCCGCACTTTCTCCTCTCCTCCTCCTCCTACAGGGAGTTCTATGGCTGCGAGAGGCAGCTTCTTTGTTTCTCCTAGTCCAAAGGCCGACAACCAGACTTCTGACCTGTGGCAGCTCTTATGTGCAGATCCCATGCTCAGATGTATTGGTGTGCAGTTTGGATGGTTTTGTTGAGTTTTAGATGTTCAGCTTATTGTTGTTCCAAGGAGAGAAATCCAGGACATCTCTAACTCCACCATATTTCTGATGTCACTCCTAAAATTTCTATTGATGAGAAGATATAGATAATTCAGCAATAATATAATACATGATACAATATAATAATATTTTGCAGCCTTCAGTGCCCCACTTTCAATAGTATATAGGACAATAAGGAAGGTGATCAACAAGAAAATAGAAAACCTGGACAATATTTTAAACTAACCGGTCTTAACAGACATCCATTTGACCCAAGAGCAGGAGAATATTCTCAGGTGCTCATGGAACATTCTCCAGAATAGGCCATGTGCTAGGCCATAAAACAAATCTCAACAAGTTTAAAAGACTTTTAATCATAAAAAATATGATATCTGACCATAGTGAGAAAAAACTTACAAAGAAATTTGGAAAATTCACAAATGTGTTAAAATTGAACAACAAACTTCTCAATTACCATTGTGCCAAAAAGAAATCATAAGGAAAATTAGAAAATATCTTGTGATGAAAATGAAAGCACAACATGCCAAAATGTATGCAATAAAATTAAAGTAGTGCTCAAATGGAAATATATAGCTGTAAACACCTACTTTATAAAAAGAAGATCTCAAATCAATAATATAACTTTCTATTTTAAGACATTGGGAAAAGAACAAATTAAACCTAATACAAGCAGATGGGGAAAATAATAAAGGTTAGAGTTGGAATTAATAAAGTAGAGAATAGAAAAACAATAAAGAAAATGAACAAAACAAAAATTTGGTTCTTAGAAAAGATAAATTGTCAAATCCTCAGCTGAACTATCAAAGAATAAAAAGGAAGTGAAGGCTTAAATTATTAAAAACATGACTGAAAGAGGGAACATTACTACAAACTTTACATAAATAAAAAGGACTACAAAATACTCTGAACAACTTTATAATAATAAATAAGATTAAGTGAACAAGGTACTACAAAGATACAAAATACTAAAATTGACTCAAGAAATAATCGAAGTCTGAATAGTCTTATAACAAAAACATTGAATTAGTAATCAAAAATTTCCCACAAGGAAAAGTCCAAACCCAAATGGCCTCATTGGTAAATTCTACTAAGCAGTTAAAGAATAATTAGTAATAGTTCTCCAAAAACTCACCCAAAATTTAGAAGAAGAAGGAACACATTTTATTCATTGTATGATACCAACGTTTTCTTGATACCAAAAATAGATAAAGATATCAAAAGAAAACTTGGACCAATATATCTTATGACCATAAAAGCAAAAATCAGCAAAAAAATGTTAGAAAATTGAATACAACAACATATTAAAAATATTTCAAACCATTATATCATATAGGCTCATTACAACACAGAATTCTGGATCCCATACCCAAAATTTCTGATTCAGTAGGTCTGGGATGGAGCCCAAAAATTTGCATTTCTAAGTTCCAGGTGTTACTGATGCTGCTGGTTAAAGTTGCACATTTCAAAAACCACTTCTATAAAGGAAAAGTTAATTGTAGAAAGCTCTTTAAAAGAGACGTTTCCATTCTGAAATCTTGGTTCCCTCTAGCTTTCACCTCTCAAGCCCTTTATTTTATTTTTTAATTTATTTTTTATGATGTAACTTTATTTATAGCATTTTGAATATAGGCTGCCAGAATGAACAAATCAGCCAATCACACCTTTCTGTGAAGTCAGAGAAAGTTTAACAACCTCACCTAAACATTGAGAGGTATACTGGTACTGTGAAGTTTTCACATTTTAGTTCACACAGATAAGTTAATGGTTGTTACAGCTTTTTTTTTTTTTTTCATATTCAGCCAAGATTTAAAAGATTTTTAGGCTTCACTTCTCCTGCCTTGGTCAAGGAAACACACATACACAATTTGTCATTCCTAGTGATTTCTGACAAAAACCTCCTTTCATCAATTACAACCTGTCATCAAGATCTCCCTCTTCCCTTTATAATTCACTCCCTAAATCCACATACCCCAAAGTTGGAACAATTTTGAAGAGGTGATGGCTGAGATGCTTTGCATCATCCAACACAACATAATAAAAAAACAAAACAAAACTATCAGATATTCATCTCACCTTTTTTGGATGTGCTCTCAACTCTAGAGCTCTTAACCACCCCCTCCCATGGGGGTCTATCCTTCTTTCTCCTTTCTGTTATCTCCTGGGTTTACCTCTGAAGGAATATCAAATCCACCCCCCCCCATTAATTTTTCTCTTCCTCATGGAAACTAGGCACCAGCCCAAAACTGGGGTCCCAGAAGCTTGTTTCTATTCCCTCAATGGGCTTATAAAACCAATTTCTCAAAATAGCTAAGTCCCTTCTGAGTAAAGAATTCTTATAATAACCACTAAAGAGAGACAACACTTTTTACTTCATGACATGTGAGTCTCAGAGAGACATTTGTTTTTAAGTTCTAAGGACATTTTTACTCTAGCACTCAATGTTTTGTTCAATATGAAAGCCCAGAAAAGCAAATTCCACAATGAGTGTGGAGTTTGTTACAAGTACTTTTTCCTCTATTAGATCTGTGAGGTTCCCTTTAGTCATTCATTCCTGTACTCACCAACAAGAACATGTTGCACTGTGTGGATTGTACAGGGTCCCAGGCCAGTTTCCCTTTCCCAACTCCTCCAGTAGAACATCCCTGGGGCCAACTGAGCTAAACTACAGGCTCACACAACTTCATTCAACTCCCATACACAACAGATTGGTGGGTTGTACCCCAAGTCACCTAAGCCAGTCAGTTCAGGGTAGCAGGGTACCCATATCTTAGGTAAATTTAGTAAGTGGTCCCAGAAAAATCATGGAGAGCACGGGAATATCTAGAGCAGTGGAAATTCCCTGTACCTTATTGCCCAGAGTCATAAGCCTGGACCCCACAGTACTCCATTCTGTTCTAATGGCTTCACTGTTGTATTTTCAAGAATGAGTCTGACCTCCTATTCCCATCCCTGTGGCTCCACCTCATAAAACCTGGCAACTGTCTTCAGATCCTTCTGATTTACTTGTCTATTATCTTCCTGGTTTTCCAGCCCTTATGAAGACTAATGTCCTGTTCTACTGTTACTGGACTAATGGATGGGATGAAATTATAACTGGGAGTTTTGTCTATCCCTCGATGTTATCAAATAGTGTGAGCACTAGAGTGGAGGCAGCTCTCTGTGGAGATCAAGGGTATTCAAGAACACGTTGAGGAAGTTCCTGGTTTCTGACATGAGACTACCACTGCCATTCACTTATTTTATTTATTCATATGTTACAATCACCCAATAATTGTTACTACTATTGCTTAAAACAGTTAACTTTTATATCAATTAAGAATAAAAATAATAAAAGATTCTATCTAACTTCATTATTCCTTTACCAACATTTTTCCTTTCTTTATATACACCTGTTCCTCACTTATATTGTTTTTCTTTTACCTGAAGAACTTTTAAAACATTTTTGCAGGGCAGGTCTGCCAGTGATAAATTTCCTCAGTTTGTGTTTTTTAAAAAAAGGTTTATTCCTCCTTAACTTTTGAAGGATAATTTTGCAGTGTATAGATAGTAGCAGCTAGATTTGTCACTGTTAAAGCTGGAGTTAACAGATAAGCAAGGGAATTAAGCTAAAAAGTTCATGCAGTAATGGATTAAAGTTAACGAATAGTATAAATTCGTGTGTAGATTAATATAAATACAGATGGTTACATGTACATATATATACATATATATATATATATATATATATATATATATATATATATACACACATGCATACAAACAATGTTAGTATATGTACATATATTTCCTTCCTCTATCCCCAAGAAGCAAGGACAGCCCTGTAGCAAGGAACTCACCTACTACTCATATCTTGGTTTCTAATACCATTCATCAATAAAAAGAGAGTTCCTTGGAGAAATGGCTGATTCTAGGACTGGGGCAGAAAATATACAAGGTGAGGCTAGAGCATATTGCAGTGCCAGAAGTAAGAAAATGGTAAAACAACAACATAACAATAAAATGCATTGATGGAGTTATGTCAAGGGGTACAGGAACCAAGTGAAAGAGCTCCCAATGTCCAAAGCTGGGACAGTTTGAGCTACAGAATAAATATTGTAATATTGAATTATATCTCAAAGTATAAAATAAAAATCTCTGAGTCCACATTGACATCAATACATGACTGAATAAGTTAAAAAAAAATCGAAAGAAGAGACAAATCTCCCATGTAAAAGAATTCCAAATTAATTATGTAAATAATACTCAAAGAGGGAGGGCATAACTCTCCATGTCTTAAGTGTAGGTTGCATATAATGATGTCCTTCCAAAGAGTACTATATGGAAAGAGGAGAAAAAGAGCAACATTGCAGTAGAGAAGCCTGACAAATACTTCCTCTGTGAGTTGATCAAGGTCAACATCAACACTGATGTCATGTGATATTATGCACCCTTGATATGATATGATATGATATGATATGATATGATATGATATGATATGATGAGAGTGCTCTTTACTCCTGTGATATTCTTCCCAAGAAACAAAAACCCCACCTTAATCATGAGGAAAGCATCACAGAAATCCCTGTAGAAGAGTATTCTAAGATCCTAAAATATATCTCACTACTACTCCTCAAAGCTGCCAAGATCATTAAAAACAGGGAAAGTCCAAGAATCTATCATAGCCAAGGAGATGTGATGACTAAATGTAATGTGGAATCCTGAATAGAGTCCTGCAACAGAAAAAGGACATTAGGTAAAAGCTAAGGGAATGTAAAAACTTTAGGTAAAACTAATGTATCAATGTTAGTTCATTGAGTCCAGTAAATGTATCATATCAATGTAAGATGTTAATAATAAAAGAAACTGTGTATAGAGCATATGGAAATTCTCTGTGCTATCTTCACAATATTTTTGTAAATATACAACTATCTTAAAAAAATAATTTTAAAACAAATGGTCACAAATTTATGGATAAATATGACAGCTTAGGTGAGGAAATATTTTCAGTCCACACTTTTTTTCCCAACTGTATGGCTGTATATTTACTATATAAAAAGTTGCACATATTTAATGTTACACATTTTAATGAGTTTAGACATATACATACACCCACAACACTCTTCTCAAAAAAAAAAATTCCCTTCAGTTTTGGTCAGGTGGTCACCCTAAAATCCACTTAGACTCTCTCAGAGGCAGCTAAGGAGGGTAGTTCATATGTATCCAGTACATGCCAAGTTCTATGCTAAACTCCTTGAATGGATTATCCCCTGACCTTTGTACAGAAAAGGAAGAGGCAGAGCAGACAGTTCTAGGTGTCTGTTCAGCATTTCCCACCACTTCCCTCTTATTCACAAAGAAAATATTTAGTTCAAGGCAATAATAAGCCCAGTCGCTTCTCTAGACCCCGTGAAGCTAAAGGTGAAAACCTGCGTTGACCTGGGAGATTCAGTATAAGTTTTGCCTCCTAGGTCTAGTGCCACCCTTCTCTGCTTCTTTCCTTCTTTCTTTTTTGCCTGGAATGCAGCCATGAGGCTGGAGGAAAGCAGCCTACTACAAATGTGATGCAGTAAGCAAGAGGACAAAAGCCTCACCTAAGGGTGGTGGCATGAAAAGAGAGGAACCTGGGACACAGGTTACATTGAAAGCCACTGTGCTAGCCTGAACAGCTATCTCAGGACTTTGATTTGTGTGAGAAAAAGAATCCTTAGTTGGTTAAGCCATTCAATTTTGTTTCTGCAACATGAATTTGAGCATAACTCTAATTGAAGAATTATGTAGCTTGCCATAGGGCATGACACACCTGGGCTCTAAGTCAGGTTGGTGCAACTCCAAAATTTAAACTGCTGCATTTTCCTTCCTTTTACAATTGTGGAAATTTCTTATCATTAACTGGTTCATTCTAGGTCTTCCCAACTTCTGATTTTTAATATTCACTTTATAATTGAGACACAAAGAACTATTTCTGGGCTCATTTTCAGGCTCTTTTTGCTCCAAGCTATCTCATGTAGCAAGCCCACCCCTGCATGCCACCTGGTACCCTGGGGTGTGGGTTTCAGACAAAGTAAGCCTGACAGACATGTACTTTTAAGCTCCAGTTTGAATTCACCACCGTACTCCCACTGGCCCACCTCTTCCTTTTGGCAGTATTGGCATCAGTTGAAAGCTGAGCTATGACTAAAAGAATGTCAGGCTTGGAGCTATAAAACAAACTATTTAGAATTCCAGTTCTGCTCTCTCATGGTTGATACAGAAACAATAAAAGAAACAGCTAATGTTGATTAAATTATCATCACGTGCAGGTGTTCTGCCAGGAGCTCCAGGCAAACTATCTCATTTGATCCTCACAATGGTCCTACTACTTAGGGATATTTTTGCTACCACTTTGTAGATGGCCCTGAGTCTTAGACTAAGCAAATTTCCCAAGTCATATTCTTGTTAAATGTTTGAGAAAGGCTTAAATGTAGATAGGAGCCACACTCTGAACCAACACATTAAGTTACTCGAACTCTCTGGACCTCAATTTTACCATCCATAAAATAGGTATAGTAGTAGCATATCATCAAGGCATACAACATGTATGACATAGCTACAGAGTTTGCCATTTTTTATTGTTCAATTAATACTCCAGTGATCTGAATGCTTATCTCAGCTCTTGTAGTTAGTAGCAGTCTAGACTAGGGTACAGCCTTTCATCTTTCTGTGCCTCAGTTTCCACATCTATAAAGTGAGGAGTTTGCCCAGACAGCATTTAAGGTCTTCTCTCTACTATATTCTGGGTATCCTTATGCTGAGTCTTTTGTCTAGGATCTACGAATATCCAATTGATTTTGCTTTGTGCTAGGTTACATGTTCACTGACATGCGGTGCCACTGGCATGATGTACTGTGTTCATTGACATAACAGGCTTACATCAAGCTCTACATACAGGACAAAGCTTCTCACTGAATATTCCTTCAGTGTTTATTGTCACTTAGGCTAAGTCATCTAGTTATTTTCATTTTTGGAAAAAATTTTTTATTTTCTAATGAAAAATATTATTTTGTGCAATACTATCCATAGGTTACTAACATTAGAACTTAGAAATATGTCTTTGAGGTTACTATATAGAGTAAAAATAAATATTTTTCATATTTTTATAACTAATATATACAATATGAATTTTCATAAAATTTATTTTTTACCATCATTTTCAATTAAATATAGTTTGAAACATTTTTCTTGATTCAACATAGTTTTATAATTTGGGTGGTTACATAAAATTTTACTGCACCGAAATGCCATAATTTATTAAAATCCAATGCTGGATATTTAGGTTATTTCCAATTTTCCTTGGATTTAAGAGCGAATTCATGAAACACTGGGTTTCTGGGTTAGATTAGGTTATTTTGCACCATCTAAAATTGGCAACAAAATAAGTCCAATTTTTCAGATTCTAAATGAAAAAGCACACTAATATCATGTTACCGTGAAGTTCCCATGTATGGCTCTATTAAATCCAAAAGATCAAGCTTCCTGGGCAAAGAGCTGGTGATTACTGATTTTTAATTTACTTCCTCATCATCTATTAATTCAATTTATCTAAATATTTATTTCAGACATACTGTGTTCTAAGCATGCTGATAGGTTTCAGTGATATTGGTAGAAAACCTCCTCTGATTTTGTGGGACTTATAATCTAGTAAAGAAAACAGACAGTAAAGCAGTAAAACAAATATACACTAGAGAAGCACATATGGAAGGAGAACCTTGGTACATTTAGGTCACTTACTATGTATTTACTCTGGGCAAGTTATGTAACCTCTCTGTATTTTGGTTTTCTCATCTGCGAAATAGAGATAAATAATAGTTAACATGTGTGAAATACTTAGAAGTCTCTGCCTCATATTAAGCACTCAATACATGCTAGCTATTATTGTTAGTTGAGTTAATTTCTTCATTGCTACATAAACAAATTACCTCAAAATTCAGCACTTAAAACATTAAGGATTTACCATCTCACATAGTTTCTTATGATCAGGAATCTAGAGGCAGCTTAGCTGAGTGGTTCTGACTCAGGCTCACTTATGAAGCTGCATCGCCTGAAGGCTTGGCTAGAATTGGAGGGTCTGCTTCCAAAATGGCTCCCTCACATGACTGTTGGCAGGGGACCTCAGTTCTTCCTCTATTGATTTCTCAACAGTGTTACTCAAGTGGCCTTATACTATGGAGCAAGTGATCCCAGAGAGAGGAGAAGGATGTCATGATTTTTATGATCTAGCCTTAGAAGTCATACACAGTCACCTCCACTCAGATCTATTTGTTAAAATTAGTCATTGAGTTCTGCTTTTAATTAAGGAAAAGAGAATTAGGGTCCGCTTTTTAAACACAGTGTCAAAGAGTTCATGGACATATAAAACACCATGCGGATGCAGGATCACTCAATACTTGACTCACAGAAGAGGTTTTCTCTCTCCACTCTTTTGTGTTTCTCTCAGTACAATTGTGTGACAACATAGCCACTCTATGATGTTCATTTACTGAGATGCCTTTTGTAAACCTTATCTTCCTTCTACAAATACAGACCCTCTTCATCACCAGATATACATAGTCCCTCTTGGTTCCAATTTTATGTTAAATCAACATAAGTAATAGATCAGTGGCTTTAACTCTTTTAAATCTAAGCCAGCCTCAGTACATCTCTCCTAAACTTTTCAATTTTATTCAAAGAGCATCCTTAATGTCCTGAGAGATGTAGGGCAGCCTGCTGGTGAAAATCCACAGCAGCAGACTAGAGATGACTTCCAAAACCACTGGGCAAGGGCAGGCTGCACTTGAAAAACACCCTCAAGTTCTCCCCACAGCTGCCTGACAGGCTTCCCCTGGCCTTTGGTTTTCCAACAGACCTGTTCTCTTCAATCATGTTAGTCTTCCCTTGGGATGATTTTGACCAGCCTAACTGTATATTTCTAAATTCATGTATTTCCAAGGTGCCACATCCTTGGCATAAATTATCTTTACTTAGGCTCTGACAAACAAGTATTATTAGTCCTCATGGTAATTGAAAAGCCTGAGTCTCAAAGAAATCTAGGTTTCTACAAGATTACTCCATAACAGAACCAAAGTTCAAAGCTTGGCTGATTGGCATCCATATTTGATCCATTCCCTGATGTTGCCATCCCCTGGGGTTTTATTTCAGTGCCACAAAACTATAAAACCCTGTGGTCATTCAAGTTATACCCAGCTATATCAATTTTCTTTGCAAATATTTCCCAAAAGTTTTTTCTACCACCCCCACCTATTAGCCACACATAGGGTTGCCAAATAAAATACAGAATGTCCAGTTAAATTTGCATTTCAGATAAACAAATAATTGTATTAGTATAAGTCTGTCGCATACAATATTTCCATAGCCTTAAACATATTAAAGCTTAAAAATAGTTTGTTGTATATCTGAAATGCAAATTTAGAGATATATGCAGTGATGACAGACTAAAATGCATGCCACTCTATGTATACAGCTCTCACTCACCATGTCATATCTTGAGATCTGAACAGATTCTAAGGTTTCTGATTTCTTCACAAAATCAGAGTGGATGTAGAGCTTAGATTATGGAAGTTTTCCCTTCTGTGTTTCTATAGTGAAGAACCAAGCAGAACATCTAGAGAAGCTAGAGCATCTGATAACACTGAGGTAAAATGCCCTTGGCTGATCCACCTTAGGTACATGCAAGACACTTAGATGTTTCCACTCTATTCAATAAGAGATGAGTTTGCATATGGAGACCAGATTCTGTGGGGGTTAGTCATATCAAAATTTTCTCTACAAATGCATGCCCTTAAAGGGCCCCACTGCTGAAAGGTGATTTCTTAAGGAAGGTTTTGGCTCACTTCTAACTCTCTCCCCTTCACAAGTAGGTCAGCTTTGCTAATTGTATGCTTTTATAGTTGCCAATACAATTTGACTCTATTAACTCTTAGTATGATGATATACTTAACTCCTGTCTTCCCTGGTGGAGTTTTAGTTCATTGAGGGCAGATATCATGTCTCTTCTGTTTACTCTTGGATCCCTAACATTAAGAACTGTATATGTTAACATGCTCAATAAGTATTAATGAAATAGAATGAACAGAAACGTCTGATGTTGCAGGCTAGCCACTCAAAAATCCCCTCCAGGTCTCCTCTCTGCCTTCTTCTTACCTTCTTGAGCTTCCCTTGTCTGTGGTCCTGAACATGGATGACTGTATCTCCTCTCTCTCTTTTTGACCTATTAAGAGAACAGCTTAGACAAACCCTTTCCTGGTTGACTTTTGATACTTAGAATTTTGCCATTTTACACATTTATTGTGTTCCCCAATCCCCAGCCACCTGAATGATCAGGAAAGACACTGGATATGAAGAAAGAAGAGCATATCTCAATTCAAAATTTCAGGCTATCTTTTTGTCTATCAGCACTACCAAGCTCTCTTTTGTCCCCTGACTTTTCTCATGATATCTATACTCTGCCTTATCTCTTCCAAACCCACAATCACACTACATTGGCTGTCTTCTAGCATTTAAAAACTTCGACTAATGCCAAATGATCCAGGGATGATGCAGCATCTAGTATAAACATGATCTACCAATAACCCTTGATTTGCCAATATTTATGGTTTAGGGTTTTTTTATTGTTTGCCTATGAATGAGGTTATAAGGTTGTATATCAACAAATACACACCAAATTGTTTTTCAAACCCCTTCTCATCTATTAAAATAAGCTCTAAATCACTTTAATATTCAGAAAGTCCTTTAGACTTGCCCTGTTCAATATGGTGGCCACAAGCTACATGTGGCTATTTGGATTTAAATACAAAGTAATTAAATGAAAAAAATTAAAAATTCAAGTTTTTTCAATTTTGCTAGCCACATTCACATGCTCAATAGCCACATGTAGCTACTGGCTACTGTATTAATGTGAACATAGGACATTCCCATCAGCATGAAAGATTATTATTTTTTAAAAAAGAAGATGGCAAATAAGGGCTTACCTTGTTTTTACTTCCCAGTTTCCTGTAGAATTGTCTTTGGTGGAGCTTTCTATTTACATGCTGGGAGTCTATCTCAAAGTTTTGTGTCCTGGCTTCTACCTCATTTCCCCAATCCTCTAGGATGTAGGTTTGATGTTTTTGTTCATTGCTCTATAGATAATCCCAGGTACTATCTTTGATGTTCTCATCTGGCTTCTTATAATTTCCACCAAGCAAGCCAAGCTCTTGCTTTTAATAAATTTACTCTTTTGAATTCAAAGCATGATAAGATCCAGGCAAAGATGCCTCTTTAACAATTTTTCTGAAGTTACAGTTTATTTATCCCAGGAAAATAACCTTCTTCTGAAAAAAAAAGGAGCAAGAAGCTGAGTATGATGATATCAGTTCTTCTTACTGAATGTGCAATGAGGCTAAAAAAGAGTTTCCTAAAGCTGTGGGCACCCCCTGTCCTCATTGAGCCCCTCACCTGACCTATCATACATGGCTTTCCTTTTAAAAAGTGCCTCCTAGAAAGTCTTTTCTTCCACTCTATTTTTCTCTTAACCATCTCTTTCCAAAAATGGAATTCTGTCTTTCTCAAAAAGAAATTTTAAATCTATTCCTTCTATGTGTATATGAAGAGATAACTTCTCTGAAATGAATGTATGAGAGAGAGAGAGAGAGAGAGAGAGAGAGAGAGAGAGAGAGAGAGAGAGAGAGAGGGAGAAGGAAGGAAGGAAGGAAGGAAGGAAGGAAGGAAGGAAGGAAGAAGGAAGGAAGGAAGGAAGGAAGGAAGAGGGAGGGACGGAGGGAGGGAGGAAGGAAGGAACGAACGAATCTACAGATTCCATTCTATGGCAGAAATTCCATAAGCAGGTATCTGTCTGCATATTCAAGGTGACCACACACCCAGATCTTCTCATCCTTGAACATATCTCAGAAGAGAAGGAGAGAAAATGAAGCAAACATCTCTGCCAATCTCCCAACCTATGAAGGAAATACAAGAAGATGTGTGTTCAGGCTGTACACATCTCTGAAGATGGATTTCTGGAGCTCGGACCTCTATTTGGATTTAAGGCTAAATGGGAAACACATTCTCCACTTTACCTTTCCCCTAGTGCTGTTAAAAAGTATTCTAGTTAGAATAAAGCAGGGACAAGTCTCAGAGCTCCACTTTTATAGCAAGGTTGGCTTTGGCCTTTCTCTACTTGCCATCACTACAAACCTTGCTTAGGCAGTGCCTAGAAACTAGGAAATTACAGTGCCTCAAGACAGATCCTGTCCCCTATGAAAATCACATGGGTCTGGATATGGAAAAAGGGACATTAATAGAAGATTGGGAAGAAGCTATTGTCCCTATGTAAGCCATGATTTCAAAGGATGAGAAGAAAGAGGAGAAAGATGTTAGTGTAAGATGGGAAGGTTGATGACCATGAGTTCATTGAAAGAAGAGGGACACATTCTAATATAGCTGGAGAAAAGAAAGAAAAAACAAGTCACACAGCTTTTGAGTGTCCACTAGAGATTGGAAGCCACAAATTAGTAAGGGCACCATTCTGTGTAGATGAGTACTCAGAATTTTGTGTGTGATGTTGAGAGGAAAACATGTAGAAGGCTCACACATTTTAACTCAAACTACATCTTGTTTTTGTCATTAGAAGAAGGCTCAACTGGCCTTCTTCATGGACCTCAACTGCTGGTGACTAGGGAAAACAATAATCTATGTGTTCAAACTAATTTATTATGATTTTTATTTAAAATAGTTTTGGGTGGTGATGGGGGGGCTTGGAGATGCGGCAGTGGGGGAGTAGCTAAGTCTCTCAGATACCATTTCCCTTCTTTAGTCCCTGAAATGACATCTGGGACAGGAGATGAGGTGTGTGCAGAGAGGGCCCGAAATGAAGATGGTTTTGTTCTGGGGTACCACCACCCATATATTAATGTTCCAGCTATTTGCATTTTCTTCAAAACTGTCATGATTTAGATTTTGGTTTGTCATTTAATAGATAAGTGCTAGGCAGCTAGCTGTTCCCCTTCTGTGACTAGAGGCAGAGGATGAATTAAAACTGTGTGTTCTGGGAAGTGGGGGCAAATAATTTCTGTTGGTCAATGTAGATATAGTGCTGAGAACTTGGGGTCCCCAGAGGACTTGTTAGAATGAGGAGTTTTGATTTCTTCTCTTTCTCATATGTTCCCATTTCCTTTCCATTTCCTCAAAATTTTCTACAACCCCACATCAGCTGATGACACACCATATCCAAACCCATTTCACCCCCTTTATTTTAAAGGATTTGCTCTCTTTTGATTTCATTAATTACATGGAGATGGAAAAAAAAAAGCTATGCTCTGACTGATATATTTCATTATGACATAACTAAATGCTTTGAAAGTTGTGAAATATCCCTGGCAGTAATGCACTAGCTCCAGCCCATTAATGTAGCTGTCTGGTGCTCTAATTGTTGATCCTTCCTCAATTTTAATTTTGATGTTTGCTTTAAACCAAAATTTTGATATAAAGTTGTTTTAATTTTAAGTTTTTAAGTAGTAAGAATTTTTGTTTGTTTTTCTGTTTTTTTTGTTTGTTTGTTTGTTTGTTTTGTTTTGGAGGGAAGGAAATGGGGAGATGGTACTGAATTTTTTTCTAAAAATACATAATTGTATTGAAATCAAAGGATAAGAATTATTTTCTGCTTTGGAGATTTGCCATTCCTACCTATCAACTGAAAAAGGTGTCCTCTGTGTCCTAATCATAGTTCATTTTATAACTGTTCCTGGGGTATTTGGAAGGAATGTGTGCCGATCTGTATATTTTATGTTAAAATCTTTCAAAGCTCTCTCTCTGAGGGTTCTGCCTGTGGGGTTATGTTTAGGTATTCCACCTCCTCATCAAGATTGTATAAAGACTCATCTATATTGTTTCAGGATATAATGTTTTCAAGTTTTATATTTAAGTCTTTAATCAGCTTGAATTAAATCTGGCACAAGATAGGGGTCTAGATCTTCATTTTTTCAAATATTTACCCATTCAACCTTGATTTCTAAATAACCAAACCATCTTTTACCCCTCACTCAACTTCACAATAGAGTATAAACTCTGTCAATATGCTTGCCTATTTCTGAACCATATAATGTTTTCACATCTGTTAGTAAAATCTCTCTCATTACTCTTCTATAACAATTTCTTAGCTAGTAGAAGTCATATTTTTTTTCTTTTTATCTGATAGGTTTTTAAAAATCAGTCATTTAGTATATTTGATTGAAGTTGTTCTAAATGTATGGAAAAATTGAGAAGAATCAACAACCTTCGACAATACGTTTCCATTGAGGTATTTAATATCAAATTCTTAATCATTAATGCTTATACATAAAACTGCCTTTCAATGTATCTGAAACAAATAAGTTCTATAGAAATATCATCAATGAGATAATAATTTATGGTGTTATAAAAGAGGAATGTGTTCTATATTGTCTTCCTTTTAAATGTTACCAAACTCCGTTTTAGATAAACTTAACTATTATCTCCTGATAGTCATAAATTTGATGATCCACTCCCTCCCACAGTCCACTGGGCCTTGTATCTAATTTCAATCCAAAAAAAAAGAATTAAGATCAATTTCTTTAACCTGCCAACATTTAATTGGCTCATATCTAACACTTGTGCTCTGTAGGTCAGCTTATTTAGTTACCTGAATATAAATTTTTGCAACTAATTTATCTTGGAAGTTTCATTAGAAATGGCATTGCTTAAAATTAATCATTTCAGGGTGAATTATTGAAAGTTTTTATGGTCATGATTGGTGACTATACATACTTAGAACATTTTCAGAATCACTGTGGCTGAACTTTACAGTTCAAAGCTTGGAGGGCTTGGTCTTATTTGTTCTGTTTCAAGCATATCAGGACTGTTTTCCTAGTTCTGCCTAAATGTATTTCTTTGTTCCATCTCTGGGAGAAGACTGAAGAGTCTTATTTTCAGGAACAAGTCTTTTCAGACTTTTTCATAATTTTTCTCAAGTCAGCCCACTATTTGTATTTTTGAACATTTTTATATGATCTCTGTGACACATCAATTTTATTCTTGTTCTTTTCTTATTGTATTTCAACCTATTCCTCAAAATTTGTTCAAAATGCCATTGTGAAACATGTTTCCCTTAGCCACTGATAACTTCTATGACACCTTTGTACAAATTAGACAAAGCATACCCTCTGGATGGACATAGCTTCACAAAAGTGTGGCTTGAAGAGAAAACTATATCTTTTTCTCAAATTGTAGTAAAATACATAACATAAAATTTATCATCTTAAACTATTTTAAGAGTAGAGTTTAGCAGTGTTAAGTATATTCACATTATTGAGCAACCAATTTCTAAAATGTTTTCATCTTACAAAACTGAAACTCTGTACTATTAAACAAGAACTTCCCATTTCTCCCTCCCTCCATCCATTGTCAACCACCATTCTACTCTCTGTTCCTATGAATTTGACTGTTTGCATGTAAGTGGAATTATTCAGTATTTGCCTTTTTTGTGACTGGCTCTTTTCACTTAGCGTAATGTCCTCAAGGTTCAGCCATGGGATAGCATGTGTCAGAATTTCCTTCCCTTTTAAGGTTGAATAATATTCTATCATATGCATATACCACATTTTGTTTTTCTATTCCTTTGTCAGTTATCTCCACCTTTTAGCTAGTGTGAATAATACTACTGCTATGAATATAAACATGCAATTATCTCTTCAAGACCCTGCTTGCAATTCTTTTGGATATATATACCCAGATGGGATTGCTACATTATATGGGTAATTCTATTTTTAATTTTTTGATGACTACCATACTGTTTATCATAGCAACTACAACATTTTACATTCCCACCAACAGTGCACAGAGTACCAATTTTTCCAAAACCTTGACAACATTTGCTATTTTCTGGTAGTGTTTGTTCTGTTTTGTTTATAATAGTCAGCCTAATGGGTGTGAGGTAGTATCTCATAGTGCTTTTAATTTGCACTCCTGAATGATTAGTGATGTTATTGGCCATCTGCCCATTTTCTTTAGAGAATATCCATTTAAGCCCTTTGCCCATTTTAATTGCATTATTTGTTTTTTGTTGTTGTTGAGCTATCATTTTATATGTTCTAGAATTAACTCCCTATATGATTTCAAATATTTTATCCCATTCTGTAGGTTAAATCCTTGGTTTCCCAAAGTCTTAAATATTGGTGTCATCTGGTATTCTAATTTGTCAATTTTTACTTTTGGTGCCTGTGCTTTTGGTGCCATATCCAAGAACTGATTGCCAAATCCAATACGTGAGACTTTCTCTCTATGTTTTCTTCTAAGAGTTTTCTAGTTTTAGCTCTTACATTTAAGTCATTTTTCCATTTTCAATTAATTTTTGTATATTGTATACGGTAAGGGTCCAACTTCTTTCTTTTGTATGTGAATATTTATTTTACCAACACCATTTGTTGAAAAGACTTTTTTTCCATTGAATGATTTTGGCTTCCTTGTCAAAAGTCAATTGACCATATATACAAGGGTTTATTTCTGGGCTTTCTATTCTATTCCACTGGTTTCTATGTCTGTGTTTATGCCAGTACCATTTGATTATTGTAGCTTTATAATACGTTTTGAAATTAGGAACTGTGAAGCCTACAACTTTGTTCTTCTTTTTCAAGATTGTTTTGGCTTTTCATGGGAGAATGCACCATTAATGAATTAGGAAAAGGTACACCTTCCTCCTGGGATACAGCCCTGTTCCAGGGCGTACAGCTTCAATAAGAGCTGACCCCTCACCTAAGAAACCACATCAAGAGATAAGCCTGCATATCCAGATAGAGAGGCCTTTCAATTTAGCAAATATTGCCTGAGAAACAAGTGACCCAGTCTTCTAAATTTTATCAAAGTTTCCCCTTTAATGAAGCCAGATTGTCAAAACTGTTGATCGTTCCTCAATGATTAGACACAGAACTGTCCATAGTTGCTTTAACATTGTACAAATGGTTTTCCATTTCCCTTTGCTTTTCTGTGATGTCCCAGTTTATGCTGATGGGTAATATGAAGAGTCCCTAGAAACATATGTTAATTTTTTTTGCTCTAGGGGCTTGATGAGGATTTGCTATCCTCACCAAGACCCATAGGAGAAACACATATCATCCCCCAAAACTGTTTGTATTATACGAACTCTGCAACTGGTCTTGGGCTGATATTGTAAATAATGCTTTTTTAAATTTCCATTGGTTCCTGAGAGATTTCAAGGTAAATGTGCATAGGACTTTCTGGCATATATATTGAGTACCAACTTTAGCTAGCCCTGTTATATTTATGAATGACATTCATACTCTGGAATGAGAAGAGATTTGCACATATACTTCATTTCTCTCTGACAACTAAGAATATATATATATATATATATATATATATATATATATATATATATAGAGAGAGAGAGAGAGAGAGAGAGAGAGAGAGAGAGAGAGAGAGAACCTATATCTAGCTATTCCCCTCAGTTTTATGAGCCAATAAAATCCCATTTTTGGCCTAGATTAAAATCTATCTCTCATAGTAAACCCCCAAATAGGTTATTTTTTACCAATCATATCACAATTTTGTTAGTATTAAGCTAATAGTAGTAGCTACCATTTATTGAGTGCCAGATTCCTTATATAATTTATCTATAATTCCTACAATAACTGTCAAGGTTAATTACGATTATTGCTGTACCATTTTATAGATGAGGAGACTGAAACTCAATTTAAGTGACTTGAGAAAGATCTCAAAGTGGGTAGGTAGTCAATTGGTATTTGAGCTCATATATTGTTCACTCCAAAACCAAGTGTTTTTTTTTTCATCATACTCCAAGCCCTACACTTGAAATCAAACAAAATCATCGGACCTGTTTCATTTGAACTCCTGTCAATCACTTTATACACATTTGTACTTGTGAACAATAATTTGGTGCTTATCTTAAGGCGAGGCTGTGAAGAAAACAGTTAACATAGCAAGCCTAAGACAGCTATCCTTAGGCCCACTTGCAGAGTTAGCTCTTGACCAATACCTTGGAAACAGATTTCAGGAAGGTTCCACCATTCCCTGATAAGAATAGTTCACTGTGCCTAAATTGTTTGTGCAGACAATCTGGTTTGTGCCTAACACATGCTTACCTTCTGGGAATGTAGAATTTTGGTGCATATTAGGCAGAAGCTGCCCACATGGCTAGCCACAATAAAAACCCTGGGCACTGAGTCTTTAATGAGCTTCACAAGTGGATGTTTAACACATGTTGTCACAGCTCATTGCTGGGAGAATTTAAGCACATCCTGTGTGACTCCACTGGAGAGGACTCTGGGAAACTTGTGCCTGGTTTCCTCTGGACTTCACCCCATGTGCCTTTTCTCTTTGCTGATTTTGCTTTGTATCCTTCCACTGTAATAAATCATAGACATAAGTACAATATGCTGAGTGCTCTGAGTCCTAGCAAATCACCAAACCTGGGGTAGTCTTAGGGATCCGTGACCAGGGGTTTTATATTTGTTACTATTGAATTTAATACTGATATGGTTATTTTGAATCCTTATCTTCACATTTTATTGTTTTATATGAAGTTCCATATATACTCCTTCTAGGTTTTCCTTGATAAAAAATTTAAATGAGAGGGTCAAAATGCAATATTGTGGTTTTCTCCTGACCCTTCCCTCTGTGTTGAGATTAAGCTATTAATCAAAACATCAAAGTAGAGTGATTAAACCAGTCCTACATTTTTTACAAGTAGTATTGAAGAGATCATATTTATATTATCCTATTTTATTTTCAAAATTAAGACATATAGTCCAAAGCATTCTCTTTTTTATTCCTAATGTATTTATTTTGTATTAAAAATATAACTGAAGATATTCTGACTTTATTTACTTTTACTGAACTCATATTCCTCCATTGTAATCATCAAGTTCTTATTACAATTAAAAGTAACAATTTGTTTAACAATGTGTTAAATTTTGGGGGGGGTTGTATTAATAATAATTTGTATCTTATAGTTTTTAGAGTATGTTAATTTTTCTTGTTTGAATAATTAGGCTATTGCTCCACTTCTTATGTTCTATATTCTTTTAAGGAATTGGTCCATTTTACACAAGTTATCAAACTTGTGGGCATAGAGTTATTCATAGTATTCCCTTTTTAATCTTTTCTATGCCTGTGAGGTCGGTAGTGATTTCATTTCTCATGCTATTACTTTGCCTCTCTCACTTTTTTTCTTGTTTTATTAATTTTATTTATCTTTTCGAAGAATTATAATTTGATTTTGTTTTCATCAGTTGTTTTTGTTTCCAAATTCATTAATTTTTGCTCTACTTTTTTATTATTTCTTTTCTTCTTCTTGCTTTAAGTTTAGATTGCTCTTTCTTCTCTAGTTTTCTGAGGTAGAAGCTTAAATTATTAATTTTACATCTTTCATTTTTTCTAATATATGTATTCAATGCTATACATTTCCCTCTAAGCGCTCCTTTTGCTGCATCCTACAAATTTCAATGTTATGTTTTTATTTTCAATTAATTGAAAATATTTTAAATTTATCTTGAGACTTCTTCAACTCATTTTTTATTTTGAAGTGTGTTGTTTAATCTCCAAATATTTTTGGATTTTTGTTATTTTTCTGTTACTGTTTTCTAGTTAATTCCATTGTGATCTGAGTATACTTCGTATGACTTCTATTCTTTTAAATGTGTTTGATGTGTTTTATGGTCCAGAATGTGGTCTATCTTGGAGAATGTTTTTAATGAGCTTGAGAATAATGTGTATTCTGCTGTTGTTGGGTAAAATAGTCTATAGATGTCATTAGATTCTGTGAGTTGATGGTGCTGTTCAATTAAACTATGTTCTAACTCATTTTCTGCCTGCAGGGTCTGTCAACACTGATTAAAGGGTGTTGAAGTTTCCAACCACAATAATGGATTCATCTATTTCTTCTTACAGTTCTACCAGATTTTGTCTCACTCATTTTGACACTCTGTCATGAGAAGCATACACATTAAATATTGTATCTTCTTGGAGAATTGACCCTTTATCATTATGTAATGTCTTCTTTATCCTTAATTATTTTCCTTGTTCTGAAGTCAACTTGATCTGACTTCAGATTTCTTTTGATTGTTGTTAGCATAGTATATCTTTCTCTATTCCTTTACTTTAAATCTATTCGTGTCTGTTTTATATGGGTCTCTTATAGACGACATATAATTTGATTTTGTTTTTAATTCATGTGTCAGTTTCTGTACTCTAACCGGTATATTTGGATCATAGATTTTTAAATGAATAGTTTGATTAATATATACCATATTTATTAGTTTTCTACTCATTATATTTTATAAACTATAATTATCGAATGTGTTATTACTATGATTATTATAAACAGTTATCTATTAGAACAGTTAAAATGATAAATAAATGGTTTTATTTTATCTTCAAGTATTCCTTCTCTAATGCTCTTCCTTCTTTATGTAGATCTGAGTTTCTGATCTATATCATTTTCCTTCTATCTGAAGAAATTTTAATACTCAAGGCAAGTCTATTAGGAACAAATTCCTTCAATTCTTGTTCGTCTGAAAAAGTATTGCTTATTTACTTTTTCCCCCTTTTTACTGAAATATAATAAACATTTAGTTGCTTGCATTTACACTGTACAATTCAATGAGGTTTTTTTCTATTACAGTTGGCATATAACACAGCTGTACAGCATATTGATCAGAGATCCACACAACTCACAAAACACTTACCCTACCAAGTCTAGCACCCCTCCCCGCCCCACATATTCATTCCAACGTTATTAACCATCTTCCCCATACTATACTCTACATCCTCATATCTACTCTGCAACTATCCACCTGCACCTCTCAATCCCTTTGCCCTCTTTCTCCTCCAAACTCTCTCCTATCTAGTATCCCTCAAAATATTCTCTGTATCTATGAGTTTATTTCTGCTTTTGTTATTGTTCTTTAGATTCCACATGTATGTGAAATCATGCAATATTTGTCTTTATCTGACTTATTTCATTCAGTGCAATTACCCTCTAAGTCCATCAAGGCAATATCTTTTCCCATCCCTTTCCTTTTAGTCTATGTGTGTCTTTTAAGCTGAAGTGAGTCTATTGGAGGCAGCATATATAGGAGTTTTGTATTCTTATCCATTCAGCCACCCTATTCTTTGGTTGGAGCACTTAATTCTTTTCCATTTGAGGTAGCCATTGATAGATATATAGTTATTACCATTTTTTATTCATATTTTTTCTTCTTACAGAAGTTCCTCCAACATTTTCTGTAATAGTGGCTTGGTGTTGATGAACTTCTGTAGCTTATTTTTGTCTAAGAAGCTCTTTATCTGTCCTTTTACTCTAAATGATAGCTTTTCCAGATAAAGTATTTTTGGTTGTAGATCTTGGGTTTTCATCACTTTGAATATTTTGTGCCAAGCCTTCTGTCCTGCATAGTTTCTTTTGAGAAATCAGCTGCCAGTTTTATGGGTGCTGCCTTTTAGGTAACTACTGCTTTTCTCTTGCTGCTTCTAAGATTCTTTCTTTGTATTTAGCCTTTGGCATTTTAATTATGATGTCTCTTGGTGTGTACTTCTTTAGGTTCCTGGTTTTAGGACTCTCTGAGCTTCCTGGAGTTTTATGTCCATTTCCTTCACCAGGTTAGAAAAGTTTTCCATCATTATTTCTTCAAATATATATTCAGCTTCTTGTTCTCCCTCTTTAGGTACCCCTATGACATGGATATTTTTACCTTTAATAGTGTCCCATTGGTCCCTTAAATTATTATTATAGTCTTGGCTTCTTTTTTCTTGCCATTCTGATTGAGTGTCCTTGGCTTTCCCATCCTCTATACAGGTTATTTGATCCTCTTCTTTATCCACTTTGTTTACTCTATTTAATATTCTTCTCATATCAGATAATGTGCTCTTCATTTCTGACTGGTTCTCTTTTATAATTCCATTTCTGTTTTTATGATTTTTTTATCTCTTTGTTGAAGTTTTCACTGAATTTATCCACCCTTCCCTTAAGTTCACTGAGCATCTTTATAACCAATGTTTTGAACTCCGTATCTGTTAGATTGCTTGACTCCATTATTCCTGGATCTCTGTTCTGTTCTCTCATATTGTTTCTGCTTCTTTGTCTTCCCATTTTGGCTGTGTTTCTGTGTCTGTTTCTATGTATTAAGCAAAGCTTTTAAGTCTCCCAGTGTAATTAGTATGGCTTTGTGTAGTAGGTGTCCAGTGGCACAGTACTGAGAGAAGTTCAGCTGCAGACCAAATATAGCCCAAGCTTGTGCCCCTTTGAGGTCCCCTGTTAAGATTCAGTAAGGATTCCACAGATGCTGTGCTTATAGTTGCCTCAAAAGTCCATGCCAGAATCTGAGACCAGCTGTCATCAGAGTGAGTCTTGGTGCTGCTCTGCAAGAAACACTTGAATCTTTGAGGATACACCTGGATGTGGCTTGGGTGGGGTTGCAAGTTGGAGGAGACAGAGTTTCAGGGAATCCTCTGGGCGGAGCAACCTCTGTTTTCCAGTTTGATGACGTCTCTGCTATAGTGGTGCTGAGTCTACACACTGGGAGGGGGGAGGGCTCAACGGAGGATCAGTGGATACTGCCAGCACTTCTACCAAGGAGAGAGCCTCACCACAGCCTTCACTCCAACTCAGCGTTGCCCTGTAAGTCCCTGCACAGCCAAACCCGCACTGGTGCTCAGAGCAAGCAGGTCCATCACCGCAGAAGTCCACTCACAGACACAGCCCCTTTAAGAAGCATCTGTAGCTGCCACTGCTACTGCTGCAGCAGCCTCTGTCCCACTCAGCCACTCAACCCAGGCAGCCTCACATACTTGCCCCATCCTACTGTCTGCCATTGCAGGGTGATTTCTTAGATTTCTCCTTAGTTGTATGGCTTGTTTATCTAGGTCCTAGGCGATTTTTCCTTGCTCCTTGTTTCTGTCACAACTTTGATTTGGTTGCCAGAGGAATGAACAGAGACTCTATTATCTACTCCATTTTTCCCCTCTCTATTTCTCATTTACTTTTGAAGAATAATTTTGCTGATCACAGAATTCTAGGCTGATTTTTTTGCACACCTTAAATATTTCATTCTGAAGAAAAACAAGAATGTTTTCTGAAGAGAAGTCTGATGTAACTTATCCTTTCTCCTCTATAAGACATTTTTTCCTTTAGCTCCCTTCAAGTTCTTCTTTTTGTCTTTGGTTTTCTGCAGGTTAAATATGATATGCCTAGGTGTAAATTTCTTTTGTATTTATCCTGCTTGGTGTTCTCTGAATTTCCTGAATCTGTGGTTTGGAATTTGTCATTAATTTTTTAAAATTTCTCAATCAGTATTACTTTACATATTTCTTCTGCTCCTGCCTTTCTTATCCTAGTATTCCCATTATATATGTGTTGCACCTGTTGTGATTATCCCATAGTTTTTTTAATATTCTAGGTTTTTTTCCTCTTTGCAATTCAGTGTGGGAAGTTTCTATTGACATATTTTAAGCTCAATGATTCTTTCCTCTACCATGTCCAGTCTACCTGTGAGCCCATCAAAGACATTCTTCTTTCTGTTTGAGTATATTTGATTTCTGGGATTTCCTGTGGATTCTTTCTTAGAGCTTCTATCTCTCTCCTTATATTAATGATTTGTACTTTCATGTTGTCCACTTTTCTCATTAGAGCCCTTAGCATATCAATCATTGTAATTTTTCAATCCCTGCTCTAATAACTCCAAAATCAGTGTCATACTCAAGTCTGGTTCTGTTGCTTGCTTTGTCTTGTCATGGTGTGCTCTTTCTTGCCTATTACCATGACTCATATATTTTGTTGTTGTTGTTGTTATTGAAAGCCAGACTATGTATTGGATAATAAAAAATGAGGTTAAAATTTCTTTAATGTGAAAGTTATTTTATCTGATTAAGGGTTATGTTGTGATATTTCTTCACTGTTGCTTTAGGTGTCTAAGGCTTCAAAATCCTCTAATGTCTTTTTTTGTCTTCCCTCTTATCTTTGTGGTTCCCTAAAAACATCTTCTTAAATAGCGTCTGAGCCTTGCAGCAATTTTAGTTTTTCACTGTTCCTGATTCTGGCAGCTTCTACATAATTCTCTGTATTCACCTCTTCCTCCAATATTGGAGGCATCATTTTGCCCTGTCACCTCAATTCCCTGATAGATCAAAGAAAAAATGTTAATTTTGTTTCTTAAGCTTTTTGCTTGTTGTGATTATAAGAGTGATGGCTTGTTTACATGTCAGAGCAGAAACTGGAAACTGTTCCATTTTTTATGATTCTTCAGTGATAATTGACTAAACTTTGTTCTAAAATCATGCCTTTAGTTTTTGCTATGCTTTCAAGATATAAAAAGCTGGACCTAAGGATACAAATTCATGCAAATGGTTGCATGTTATTTTTCTAAGATCTCATCATAGGCTAAACTGTCATCTTTGTTCTACTTGCTACCATTTCCAGGTTTGCAGATAGCCCATGGGTGGGAATTTGGGGAACAAATTATAAAAAAAAAAAAAAGGTCATAGGAGAGGTAATGTGGTCAAAGTGTTGGATTCTAATAAGGTCACTTACTTAGTTCTTGTCACCCCTAGCAACCCTCAGCGTTAGCCATAAAATCTAAGACCTCCTTCTGTGTCCCCAAGCTTTATAGCTGTGTCTTAAACAAAATTACTTAAATTGGAAACCTAACTACTGAGTCCTTTGATAATTTTGGATGGATTCTGGTATCTAACGCTGTGTAATTGGCAATAATTACTATTTCATTAGTAAGAGTCTTTTTCCTATAAAAATGTTTAAATTTCTCTGATGCCCAATAACAGCCTGGAAAAATATCCTTGAAGACAATGCCAAATAAAAGGCTTGAGCCAACATAATGGAAAGTCCAGCTCTGCCCAGTCATGTTTTATTCTTCCTGACTCTTTTCCCAGGCTATGGGAGGCACAAGAGTTAGATGTGAGCTTAAACAGAGGTGGAAGCTAGGCCTGTACTCAACTCCATGAAAGAAGCTGATGTCCATAAGCTCATCAAGCAATTAATTAGCAAATTTGGCTGTTCTTGAGGGACTGAAAACCACCCAAGGTTTAGTTTTTTTCTCCTCTGACATTTGTATTGGCTTTTCTCAGCTTCTGTCTTTTTGCCTGTGCTATTATTTCTGTTTGGAATGCCTAACCCTTTTTTCCTACCTCATGTTATCTCTTCCTGCTCTTCCAAGACTTTGTTCAACATTCACTGACCTGTGAAGCTGTCCTGGCCACTCCAGCCTGATGTTAATCTTCCTGAGGAGAAAGGAAGTCGCTGTCTTGCCCAATATGGTTTCTCCTGTGTCTAAAAATAATGCTCAACTTTTCATATATACTCAGGTGTTCTTTGGATGGACTAATGAAGTATATTTCTCTAAGTTATACTCCTGATAGGAAATAGTCTGTAAATTTGCCCGTCTGCTCCATTAGACCACAAGCTCTTTGAGAACAGCGACAGAGTCTCTTAATATTTCAGTTTTCTCACAACCTTGCCCAGAACCTGGTATGCAGTGAATATATGTGAATATATTCAATAAATATATGTGAAATAAATTCAAAATGAACAAATGAGATAGTGTCTGTATGTTGAAGTACCTCATACCATAGACAAGCCCTGGAAATATTTCAGTGCTGCCCTGCTCTTCCTTCCTCTTTATCAGGACCAGAAATCAGCTTTCTTCAGCTGCTAGCTATCCTTGGATTCTAAGAGATATTGCTGGTCAGCGAAGAGCCTTTGGCCAAAATCAAACTGAGGTGAAAAGAAGTCATTGCTATTGCTATAGCCTCATTAATTAGACCTCCTAAGACAGGATTCTCTCTATTTCAGCTGAGCATGTAGGGAGAAAGCGAGATCAAGTTCAGAGCAGTCTATAAACCATACATAGCCTCTCCTTAAATCAGACACAATCTCGGTCTCAGCTGGGCACCTCATGCCTATTGGAATACAATGCTATTCTGTGGGAACACTGTTTCTTGGACTTCCCCATGATAAACTTTTATACAAGTGTCTAGACAAGAACATTTCATTCATGACTTTGAGCCGACATGCATGCAGGGCAAGAGCCTACTTTTGTCTGTTTATGGATAGCACCAACTTTGCTCTCAGATGTTTTGATTACTAACAATATGGCCATCGTATTTGCCCCAACACATATTTTTACTCCGTTACACACTGAAACATTCGAAAGCAAATTCCAGATATCACATTTTATCAAACACTGCTTTCATTTTTAAACTCTAACAGAAAGACACTTAATAACTGCAATGTCTTTATCCTACTTACAAAATTATCAATTCCTTAATATCAGCAAATATATAGTCAGTGTTCAATTTCTCTGATTGTTTCAAAAACGTCTTTTTATAATTGACTTATATGAGTTGGAACCAAACAAGGTACACATACACATTGGTTAATATGTCCTTAAATCTCATTCCTCCCCTTTTCTTTTTATTTTATATTTCACCCCTTATTTTTTTCCATTTATTTATTTTAAAAAGCACATCAGTTTTTCTCCCTAAATTTCAAATTTGACATCCTTGTGGTGCCATTTAACACACTACTCTTTCCCTGCCTTCCTCTAAATGGTAGCTAGATCTAGAAGCTTAATACAGTACCAGTTCAAGTCATTTAGAAAGAACATTTTCTGTATACTTATTATATCACATCAGGAGACATTAAATGTCTAATTGCCTTTTCTTTCTGAGATGTTAGCATTGATTAGCAGGTTCTGGAGTTGTCACCTTTATCCAGTTATTATAACATTCCTCATCAAAATCTCACCTAAAGGTTATGGCAACCATAAATGATTGTTGCCTAAGTCCACTTTGTTAGGTGTTCCAGAGTCATAATATTCTTTTTCTATCATTTCTTCTATTTGCATTAACTAGCATCTTCTATAAATAAATAATGATTTGTTTATCATTTATATAGGAAATGCAGGATAAATTTTTTATTCTTTTCATTTACTTATAAGTTTTTGGAATAATAAATTAGTGATTTGGAAATGTTGAATTGTGACCAATGAGGGTTTTGCTTTATAAAAAATATGTATAATTAGAAATCATAAACATTTTAAACATAAATATTGTATTTTAGTCCATTGTGTTATTACTTTTGGTGCTCAAACCATTCCATCTTAGGCCAGTAGGAGTCCTTCAAATTGAAAGCACAAATATAGAGAACAATATGGTGATGAACAGAAGGGAGGGGTTTGAGAGGCTGGGAGAAGCGGGTGAAGGGTTAAAGTACAAATTAGTAGTTGATAGATGGTCACAGGGATGGGGAGCACGGAATAGGAAATGCAGTTAGCATTAATATATTGGCTAGGTGGAGAGCCAGAGGAGAGAAACAGTAAATATGGGGATTGTTTTCTAAACTATATAAATGTCTAACCAATGTAATGAATATTTAAACTAATAATTTGTTTTAAAGGCACATAAAGGCTCATCTTTTATATTTTCTCTTCCAAAACTGGAACCAACAGTTTCTGCAAGAAATCTGAATTGTTTTAGCAGAAAATTATGTTTAAAGCCCACGAACTGGGTCAGAAACATAGAGAATTGAGAGACATCCCTGTATCTCTCTCCTTGAAACAACAGTAAGCTGAACCTCTAAAACTCAACAAAAAACATCCAATTTTCACACCAGCATGTCTGAGAGTGGGATTTGCACATAAGAGCTACCACACATCAGAACCTTGGGAGTAGGGCAGTGGACCAGGAGAAACAAAGAAGCTGCCTCTCACACCTGGAGCTAACTGCAGGAGGAGGGGAAGAGGAGAAGGTGGGGTGAGTTCCCTGAACAGCCATGCCTGAGAGAGCTGTGAGCTCCACACAGAGGTAGTGCCCAGGGATCAGGGCAGAAAGCAGAGAAGTTGGGACAGCAGAGAAGTGGGAACAGCAAAGAAGCAACCGTTGATTGATTGTTGATTATTACCAGCCGCAGTTGCAAAACACAAGGCTGAGCCACAACTTCCATTGCCCAATCCAGAGGGTCACTCTCCATATCTTCCAAGACCAAACACTGCAGAGCCCCAGGGGAATCTACCACTAACATTGACAGAGACTAAGACTGAAGATAGGGAGCATGACTTAACATCTATAAGGAAAAAAAAAAGGCATTATTAAGGCTTTATATAAAGCAGGGATCCAAGAGGTTTAGACACCACCTACTGGAAACCAAAAGAAAAAAGCTGTCTTGGCAACAGGCTAAAGAGAGACTTTATGTAATAAATCTTTCTGGAAAAAAAAAAAAAAAAAAGCAGAATACACTTCCATTCATGCCCAGGGGGAGAAGCAGCTCATTAAACACTATGAACAACCAAGGTAACAAAGCATCTCAGAAAGAAAGATAAACATCTCCAAAAAATAAGCTGAAAGACATAGAAATATGCTACATAAGTGACAGAGAATTCAGGGTAGTATTTCTGAAACTCAATGAGATACAAAACAATTCATATCAACAATTTCAGGAATTAAAAAAAAAAAACTAGATGAGCAGAATGAGTTCTTCAGCAAGGAGATTGAAACCCTCAAAAGGAAACAAATAGAACTTCTGGAAATGAAGAAACACACTGAAAGAGCTAAAAAATGAAATAGCAAGCTTGGGAAATTGAGTTGACCAAATGGAGGCAAAGATCAGGTATATCGAAGACATAAATCTAGAGATAAATCAGAAAGAAGAAGAAAGAAACCAAACAATGAAAAATGATGAAAGAGAAATATAAGAATTAGCTGATATCATCAGGAGAGGAAACATAACAATAATAAGCATTATCGAAGGCAAGGAAAAGGAGCAGGGACAAATAGTTGACAAGAATTTCCCAAATCTAAGGAATGAGCTGGAGCTTAAATTCAAGAAGTCAACAGCACACCCAATTTTCTCAACCCAAAAAAGCCTTCTCCAAGGAAAACTGTATTAAAATTATCAAAAATCAATGAAAAGAAGATGGTCACCTATAAAAGAAAACCCATTCGATTACTGTCGGACTTTTCAACCCTAGCCTTACAAGCCAGAAAAGAGTAGAATCAAATATTCAAACTATTAAGTGGAAGAAACTACCAGCCAAGAATAATATATCCAGCAAAGCTCTTCTTTAGATATGAAGAAATAAAGACCTTTCCAGACATACAAAAATTAAGGGAAGTCTACACTGTGAGGCCTGCATTACAGGAAATACTGAAAGAGGTCAGCACACCTAAAACAAAATGACGAAAAGAAAATACATAACTATGACTAAGGTAGGCAGGCAGATAGAAGCAGAGGAGTGCAACCCTTACTAAGAACAGGGCATTATTAACTTAAACAATAAGGAAAGATTTGCTATAGCAAGATAGTAATGACTGGTCAGAATATATAGGGACAGATTTAGACAACAATGACAGAAAAGGGGAAGATTCAAAGATACACATTTGTAAAGGCATGTGCAGAAGAAAATGGATGACTATATATATGTATAACTATCTTCTACATATTCGTAGAGGTAACCACATGCCAAATATTCAGAACTGAAGTATATAACATAAAACAAGATACAGAGGGAAAACCTACAAAACCCAAACAATTTTTTTTAAAAAAAGCACACAATGAGAAGGAAGCAAAGGAAACACTGAGCTACCAAAGAGCAAAAGATAAATGACAGTAAGAAGACCTCATGTTTCAATAATGACCCTAAATGTAAATGTACTGAACTCACCAATAAAAAGGCACAGAGTTGCAGATTGGATCACAAAACAAAATTCAACCATATGCTACCTCCAGGAAACACATTTCAGTTCCAAGGACAAACACAGACTCCAAGTGAAAAATGATATTTCAAGCAAATGTCATTCAGAGAAAAGCAGGAGTAAATGGTACTAATATTGGATGAAGTAGACTTCAAACTAAAAAAGGTAAAGAAAGATACTGAGGGACATTTCATAATGATAAAGGGAATCATGCATCAAGAAGACATAACACTTATTAATATCTATGCTCCCAATCGGGGAGCCCTAAAATATATAAAGCAATTACTAGCAGAACTAAAGGGACCAAACAGACCAAAATTTTATCGTAGGAGGGGACCTAAATACCCCACTGTTGGATATGGACAGATTATCCAAACAGAAAATCAATAAGGAAATAACATTCTTAAATGACACATTAGACCAACTGGACATAATTGACATTTACAGAGCCTTCCATCTCAAAACAGCTGCTTATATATTCTTCTCTACTGCGCATGAAACATTCTCAAGTAATGACCATATACTGGGACACAGAGATAACTTCAGCAAATATAATATAGTTGAAATCATACCAACCATAGTCTCTGATCTTAATGCTTTAAAGCTGGAGATCAACTGTAAAAAGAAAGCAGGAAGAACAACAAATACATGGAGATTAAACAACATGCTACTAAGAATGACCGAATCAGAGAAGAAATAAAAAGAGAGATCAAGAGATACATAGAAACGAATAATAATGATAGCACAACATATCAAAATTTTTAGAACACAGCAAAGAATGACCCAAATAAACAATCTAACACTTCATCTTAAAAAACTAGAAAAGGAAGAACAAATGAAGCTTAAATTCAGCAGAAGGAAAGAAATAAAATAGAAAAAATAAATGCAACAAAAAGCTGGTTTTTTTTAGAAGTTTAATAAAATCGACAAACCCCTAGCTACACTCACTAAAGAAAAAAGAGAAAGGACACAAATAAACAAATTAAGGGAAGAAAGAGGAGAAATTACGGCAGACACCAAAGAAATACAAAGGATCATACAGGAATACTGTGAAAAAGAATATAACATCAAATTTAATAACCTGGAAGAAATGGACAAGTACATAGAAAGATACAATCTACCCAGACTGAATCAAGAACTGGACAATTTAAATAGACCAATCAGCAGAATGGAAATGGAAACAATCATCAAAAACCTACCAAAAAGTAAAAGCCCAGGAACAGAAGCCTTCATCAGTGAATTTTACCAAACATTCAAAAATGTAATACCTATTCTCCTCAACCTCTTACAAAAAATCAAAGAGGAGGCAATATTTCCCAGCTCACTTTATGAGGCTAATATTACCCTGATGCCAGAACCTGGTAAAGATACACACACACACACACACACACACACACACACACACACACACACACACACAAAGAAAACTACAGACCAATATCTCTCATGAACACACATGCAAAAATCTTAAATAATATACTAGCGAACAGAATACAGCAATATATTAAAAAGATTATACACCACTATCAAGCGGGCTTCATCGCAGTGGTAGAGTGATGGTTTGATCTATGCAAATCTATTAATGTGATACACCATATAAACAAGTAAAAAATAATAATTATATGATCACATCAATAGATGCAGAAAAAGCCTTCGAAAAGATACAGCATCCATTTATGATCAAAACACTAAACAAAATTGTTATATAAGGAAGTATCTTAACACAATAAAGGCTGTCTATGATAAACCCTCAGCCAACATTATACTTAATGGTGAAAAACTAAAAACCTTCCCTCTAAGATCAGGAACAAGGCAAGGCTGTCCACTATCGCCACTGTTATTCAATATAACATTGGAGGTCCTGACAAGTACAATCAGGCAAGAGAAAGATATAAAAAACATCCAAATAGGAAACAAAGAAGTCAAATTGTCACTATTTGTGGATGACATGATTCTTTATATAGAAAACCCTAAAGACTTCACAAGAACATTACTAGAAACAATAAGCAAATACAGTAGTTTCTGGATACAAAATCAATGCTCAAAAATCCATAGTGTTTCTATACTCTAATAATGAAGTGTCAGAAAAAGAAGTTGAGAAAACAAGTCCTTTTGCAATTGCATCTAAAAGAATAAAATGCCTAAGAATAAATCTAATAAAACATGTGAAGGACCTATATAAAGAAAACTATAAAACCCTATTAAAAGAAATTGAAGAAGATACACAGAAATGGAAAGATATTCCATGTTCTTGGATTGGAAGAATCAACATAGTTAAAATGACCTTATTACCTAAAGCATTATACACATTTAATGCAATCCCCATCAAAATTCCATTGGCAATTGTTAAAGAAACAGAACAAAAAAATCATCAGTTTTGCATGGAAACACAAAAGACCCCAAATTTCCAAAGCCATCCTGAGATAAAAGAACGAACCTGGAGGCATCACTCTGCCCAACTTCAAATTATACTACAAAGCAACAATAAGCAAAATGGCATGATATTAGCAGAAAAACAGACACACAAACCAGTGGAACAGAATCGAGAGTCCAGAAATAAACTCATGTTTATATGCACAAATAATTTTCGAAGAAAAAGTCAAAAACATACAGTGGAGAAAAGCAAGTCTCTTCAATAAATAGTGCTGGGAAAACTGCAAAGTGGCCTGCGAAAGAATGAAACTAGATTGTTGTCTATCACCACACATCAAAATGAACTCAAAATAGATTAAGGATCTGAATATAAGACCTGAAACAATAAAATGCAGAGACGAAAACATAGGAACTAAAATCATGGACCTCGGACTTAAAGAGAATTTTATGAATTTGACCTCAAAGACAAGAGAAATAAAAGCAGAAATAAATGAATAGGACTACATCAAACAAAAAAGCTTTTGTATGGTAAGAGAAACAGTCAACAAGGTAAAGAGACAACCATCCGAATAGGAAAACATATTTGCAAACGATGCCTCCTATATGGGCCTAATAATTAAAATATACAAAGAACTCATACAACTCAATAACAACAGCAACAACAACAACAAAAAAAAACAATCCAATGAAAAAATCGGCAGAGGACTTGAAGAGACATTTCTCCCAAGAATACATACAAATGGCCAACAAACATGTGAAAAGATGCTCAACATCGCTAGCTATTAGGGAAATGCAAATCAAAACCACAATGAGATACCATCTCACACCTGTTAAAATAGCTGTTATCAAAAGGACAAGTAATAACAAATGTTGGAGAGGATGCAGAGAAAAGGAACCCTCATACACGGCTGGTGGGACTGCAAATTGGTACAGCCATTATGAAAAGTGGTATGGAGATTCCTCAAAAAAACTAAGAATTGATCTACCATATGATCCAGTTATCCCTGTACTGGGTAATTACTCCAAAGCTTTGAAAACTCATATCCTAAGAGATATTTGCACACCAATGTTCATAGCAGCATTACTCATGTGTAAGCAACCAAAGTGTACTACGATAGATGATTGGCTAAAGAAGCTGTGTTACATACATATAGTGGAATATTACTCAGCCATAAGAGATGAAATGCTGACATTTGCAACAACAAGGATGGACCTTGAGATAATCATGCTAAGCGCAATAAGTGAGACAGAAAAAGTTGATAACTGCATTATATCACTTATATATGGGATATAAACCTAAAAGCAACAAATGAACAGGACAAACAAACAGACACTCATTGACATGAACAGTAGTTTAGTGGTTACGAGAGGGTAGGGGAGAGGGGGGAGGAGAGAGGTAGATGGGATAAGGGATCAAATATGTGGTGACAGAAAGCAATCTAACCATGCGAGTTGACCACACAATGCAATATGTATATATATATGCCTTACTGTTAAATTGTACACCTGAAACTTACTGGATTTCATTAACCAATGTCACCATAAAATATTAATATAAATTTCAAAAAATAAAATAATAATAATTAATTAATTAATTGATTTTTAAAATAAATAAATTAAGTAATTAAATTTAAAAACTCTAGCTAGCGCCATACTTAATGATGAGAAACTAGATGCTTTCCTGCTAAGATCAAGAATAAGGCAAGGTATCTTCCTGCCCCCACTCTTATACAACATGGTACTGGAAGTCCTGGTTAATGCAATAAGACAGGTAAAGGAAATAAGAGGTATATAGTTTGGGAAAAGAAAAGTATAACTGCCTTTGTTCACAGATGGCAAGATTATCTATGTAGAAAATCCCAAATAATCAATGGAAAAACCTCTTGGAACTAATTAGTGAATATAGCAAGGTTGCAGAATACAAGATTAATATACAAAAGTCAAAAGCAATAAACAATTAAAATTTAAAATTAAAAACATAATATCTTTTAAATTAATTAGCAAAAAATAATGAAATATTTAGGTATAAATCTAATAATATATATATAAGTTCTACATGTGGAAAACAACAAAACTCTGTTGACAGAAATCAAAGGCGATCTAAATAAAAGGAGAGATATTCCATGTGCATGGATGAATGAGATTCAATATTGTCAAAGGATCAGTTTTTCCCAACTTAATCTATAGATCTAACACAATCCCAATCAAAATCCCAGCAATTATTTTGTGAATATCAGTAAACTGATTCTAAGATTTACGTGAGAAGGCAATGACTCAGAATGGCCAACACAATAATGAAAGAGAACTAAGTCAAAAGACGACAATACCAACTCAAGACTTACTATAAAGCTATAGTAATCAAGAGTGTGATGTTGATTAAAAAACAACAACAACAAATAGATTAGTGGAACAGATAGGAGGCCCCAGAAATAGATCCACACAAATATAGTCAATTGATCTTTGACAAAGGGGCAAAGGCAATTCAATGGAGAAAGGACAGTCTTTTCAACAAATGATGCTTAAAAAAAAACTAGACATCCACATGCAGAACTATTAATCTAGAAATAAACCTATACCTTTTACAAAAATTAACTCAGAATGGTTAATAGACCCAATGTAAATGCCAAACCATAAAACTTCTAGAAAGTAACATAGGGTTTGGTAATGACATTTTAGATTTAACACCAAAAGTATGATCCATAAAAAAATTGCTCTGTTGGACTTCATTAAAATTAAAAACCTGCTCTGCAAAAAAACTGTTAAGAGTATTAAGAGACTAGGAGAAAATTTTTGTAAAATATATACTTCATAAAGCATTGGTATCTAAAATATTTTTTTAAAGGAAGTCTTTTAATAAAATAAAATGCATAGATGAAAAACCTATACCTACCATCATAATTTTAATTTAAAAAATTGAACACTTTCTCCCTAGGATGAAGAACAAGAATAAGAATGTCCACTCTTGCATCTTCTATCCAAATTACTATACCAGAAGTTTTAGCAAGGGGAAAGAAAAAGAAATGAAAGACATGATGATTAGAAAGGAAGAAGGAAAACTGTCAAGATTTACAGTTGATAATTGTGCACATACTGAACCATATGGAATCTACAAAAAGAGAAAACCACTAGAATCCATAAGTGACTTGAACATATAAAGCTCATGCTCATGAATTGAAAGACAATATAGTATGTGTGTGTATTTATGAACATATATATGTATATATATTTACAAATATGATTAAACTACTGATACAGGCAATAACATAAATGAATCTCAAAAACATGATGTTGAATAAGTAAAGTCAAATCTCAGAATAGCACATACTGAACACTGCTGCATATATGAAACCATATAATGGACAAAATGAATCTACAGAGATTGAAATCAGAAAGTGGCTGGCTACCTATGGATCGACTAGAAAGAAGCATGAGAGAATTTCCTAGGGTGATCACGATGTTCTCTATCTTGTTTTAAGTGATGGTTACATGGATACATGTTCAATTGTTGAACTTCATTGCACTAAAAACTTTAAACAATAAACATATCCATTTCGATTGTAAATTATACATCAACAACCACTGGCATAACAAAATAAGAGATCAGAAAAGGGCCACCCATTGTATATATATAGCCGTTTTGCAATATCATGACAAATGGATATAACAAAGGATTTGAAAATTTGTTTTTAGAAATAATTTGTAATGAACAGTAAAATTATTTGAGAAGTAAAATATCACAAAAGTCATTTAATAATTAGTTCATAGTCCTTGATAGAAAGATGTAAATCTATGTGATACATCATATTCATATGAATTCACTCTTAAGTAAATTTATATAAATTAAATGAATGTTATTATCAAATTCTCTAAAGCATAACACCTGTAAACAATAATAAATTTAACCTCTAATATAATAGATAATTTAACTTCTGACATCAATGTTCCAAGGCTGGGGGTGGTCTTGCGGGGTGACAAATGGAAGAAGAGAAGAAGGGAGGGAAAGAGAGAGAAGGAGGGGAGAAGGAAGGAAGAGACAGAGAAAGAAGTGGACAGAAAGAAAAAGAGAGACAAAGAGAGACAGTGAGTATCCTGCTAAGTTCAAAGAATTTAAAGCTAAGTTTATCTTCTATATCAAGGGTCCCCAACCCCCAGGCCACAGACCGGTACCAGTCAATGGCCTGTTAGGAACCAGGTTGTACAGCAGGAGGTGAGCAGTGGGTAAACAAAGCTTCATCTGTATTTGCAGCCACTCCCCAATGCTAGCATCACCACCTCAGCTCCATCTCAGGTCATCAGGCATTAGATTCTTATAGGAGCTAGTGCTAAAGATTGGTGACCACTGTTTACATTACCACTCATACAAAACCACACATGCATACTGATTTTGTGTTCTTAAACCTGTGCATTTGTATATGTATGAGTATATGTATAAATTCCCCTTTTTAAGAGTCCTTTACACTTTTCTGTTTTCACATAAATAGCTTCAGTTAGTTCTGTATATGAAAAGCCTTGAAACACTTGCCCAGAATTAAATGCGGGCTTGGTATCAGAGCTCAAGTTTACCCCCAGATCTCCATGCACTCAGCCTTTAGCCTATTCTCCCTCTGCTCCATCATGTGGTGGGGGTGGCAGGATAACATGACTGAAGTTAGTAGGAAGCAGAGGATGTATGCGGCTGCTTTCAGCAATGCTGGATTATGAGGTACAGGCATTAACTAAAATCTTCATGAGAAGATAAGGCAGAAACATGGGAGCTATTAATTAAAATATGACTTGTTATTTGTGAACAAGATAGAATTCTTCTTCATAGAAACTTGAGGAAATATAGAGAAACATCTAATTACTAAAAATAAAACATCACAGCATTTCCCCAAAGCTTTTATTAAAGACACAGAGAAAGCACTTATGAAATTCTGATAGATGAAAATTCCAGGTCTAAACTCCAGCAAGTATCTCTCTTCAACATTTTGGATCAATTAAATTAATAAAATACCAAAGGCATATGTACTTTGCAGCACATACTGCTAATGACAGCAGAAGTGAAGAACATTAAGGGATTAATTAGAGATAGATGTAATTAAAATCAGAAGGGCTAAAAAGGTTCATAGGGCAAAGGGAATTAAAATCTGAGCAAAATTTCCACATAAATGAAAAAAAAAATGCATTGTACTCCGTTGGGACATTTAATTGCAAATATACTGCAGTTACCAGACAGGTTTCAGCTAGCCACTTCAGTCTGCAAACCTTGGAGGGTAAGTTTGTAAAAGAACTTGGCATTGTGTAATGCACATCATTGTCCAAAAGTCTTAACTGAGACTGGAAGTCTTTTCTTAGTCCACAAAAATAACATGCTTCCTAGAAAAATAATATGCATTTCTGTATTTATTTCTGCATTTGTTGTAACGTCACCTTATAACTTGACTTAATGCCTTGTGATCATTTCAATTCAGTATCCCTGCCACATCCTAATGAGATAAGCAGTTATTGTGCCCACTTTGCAAATGATAAGCATGAGATTATACAAGTCATTTTTCTGGATTACTCAGCTTGAGGATAGTGGGGCCTGAAATGGTGCTCTAAGCCTGAGAACACCATTTGCTTTGTGACTTGAGTTTTAAGGGTATAGTCTCCATTTCCTCCCTTTGGAGCTGCTCTCTGAGAACCCCGTTTTTCTGCCCATCCAGGTTCCTAAACCTTGCATTCTGAAGGTGGTCACCCTTTGCATCTATCAGAAAACTTTTTGAGAAGCCAGTAAAACATTTGCCTTCTACTTTTTCCACCAGGTCTCCATGTCAGAACCCAAGATGGGCAGGTCTGAGAGTAGAAAGAGCCTGGGTCAGGACCTGGAACTGACCTCTTGGACCAACAGTTCACTAACCCATAATTTAATTACTATGACCTTCAGTTTTCTCCATCATGGCGTTAGAGTTAATGCTTCCTCTTCTGGTTGCTCTGAGGATTGTGGAAAAGACAAATGCCAAGTAGGAAGGGACTGCTATAGTGATGGATTAGTTTCCTTCCCCATTTCTTCTTCATATATACCCTAATACACACACACAGAGCTACCACAGGTTCCCAGGAGTGCACAGTGGTCTACATTTCTGAGTCATTTTTTATTTTGTAAGACATTTCACATAGCTGACTTCAGTGGTAGGGAAAGACAACCAGCTTTCTACTCCTCCCATCTACCTGTATCCTCCCAGAATCTACAGCTGGTCTATTGCCAGACACCTGTCTATCCTGGAAAAAGAGCCCATTCTAGAACCCAGCTCCTCCAGTCCAGGTCCTGCTGTATAATTGGAGTATGATATCCAAGGGAAGACTTCCTGGGGTTGGGGGCATAAGTGAAGAGAAGTAAAGCATATCCTGAGGACAATCTTCCCTTTGTCCTTGACTGAGCATTGGTCCTGCCCCCACTGGTTGGGAGTATTTTCCTGGACTCCTGTGGATTGACCTGCTCATTTGGGCCTTTCACAGAGGAGGGAGAGCAGGAGGCAAAAGGGTAGAGGGAAGATAGTTAGTGAGCCAGTGTAATATGCCAGCAGCCCAGGGTTAGCTGCAATCTGCATTAGTTCAGCTCAGGCCTACAGGATCACCAAGCCCACTGACCAAGCATCAGGCCATCTAGATTGAAGCTGGGCCTCCATCAGAAAGCATGTGCTCAGGATCCTGCTTCTCCTAACCTGAAACAGGGAGGTTTGAGGATTTGTTGTCAAAAGTCTTTCCCTGAGTAAGTGCTAGACATGGCGTCAGCAAGGACGGTGGGTCACAATATGGAAAATTTTAGCTATGCAAAAATCCAGCTCATATTTTCCTGAAAACTTCACTCATGTTCGATGAAGCTGGCAGGAGAGCTAATTCTATATTTCACTGCTTATGCTATGGTCCTAAAAACCTTGTAAACAAAACTCTGAATGGATTGACTTTTTTTTTTTGCATGTGGGGCTTTCTGTAATCTTGACATATGCTAAAGCTTTTTAACGTGAAAGTTTATTTCTCACAACATTCATATTCCCAAACAGAATCAAATTAAACTGTCCTCTTGATCCTCTTATTTGGACTTGGAAAACCCAACAAGGGGGTGAACAAGTGAGTAAGAAAATAGGCAAAGAAGAGTTTCCTCTGAGTGGATAATCAATCCCCAGGGAGTTTTTAAACCGCCTGCATCTTTGACCAGCATTTCTACAATGCATCAGGGTGGTGGCACTGGGAGGCTCAGTGGTACCTGCAGCAAGGCATCCTGACACACAACCCATCAGCAGAGGGCCAGCAGGGGCCTGGGCAGAGGAAACGTTGGAGTGTACAGAGGGATACGTACAAGACAAAGGATTCTGTTCTTAGGAAATGTTTGAGGACCCCACATCCACCAGGAAAGGCTCCAAAATCTAATGAGATGGGACTCTGTAGAGGTCACATTTTGCCAAATGCCCCCAAGTGGAACCACATTTCATCTACATTCACCCCACAAAGCATGGCTTTAAAGGCCACCAATGATGATTCTCAAGCTAATACTCCCAGCCTGGACCTGTCATCCCAATTCCAGATGTGTCTGTTGACTGCCTGTTATGCAACCCCCTGGGAAGTTTAACAGGCTTCGAGATTTAGCGTGTCCCAGCCCCAGCTGCTGATACGGCTGTCCATCAGCCAGATGCCAAATCCCCTGGTGTTATCCCACATCAAGTCTCTGCAAATCTTGTTGGCTCCATCTCCAAAATATATCTAGAATTTGACAACTTATACTTCTCCTAACTGTCCCCCCTCTAGCATGGATTATTGAAAGAGCCTCCATATTGCTCTCCTCACTCCTGCCCTTGTCTCTCTCTAGTCTGTTACCGATGCAGCAGCCTGAGTTACCATTTTAAAATATTCCATGATGCCCACCCTGTTCTCAGCCACCAGAGGCTTTCTGGGTCACTCACAGCCTGATGTGGCTTCACTCGGCTGCTCTGGTCTCCATCCTACCAGATGAGCACACTCCTGCCTCAGGCCCTTGCAAACCACTGTTCCTTCTGCTGGTTCTCTCACGTCCTTCAGGTCTTTATTCAAGAGTTCCCCTCTGAATGAGGCTTTTCCTGCCATTCTGCTAGAAACCTCCTCCCCTCAGCTAAGACTTTATAACCTCTTCTTGATTTATATCTTGTTATTAGCATTTAACGATGACTATAGTCAACTCTACAGTTTTAAAAATGCACACTGAAATGATAATAATCTTGATAAGGAATAGGGCTGTGTCTGTTTTTTTAAGTACTCCTACACACCTATAAGAACAGCTAAAATGAAATAGTGACAATATAAAATGCTGGTGAGGATGTGGAGAAACTTGGTCACTTATATATTGCTAATGGGGATGTAAAAGCTCACAGTCACTCTGGGAAATAATTTGGCAGTTTTTTTAAAGAAACTTTGGGACATTTAAAGAATTTTAAAAAACTTTGGGATATTTAAAGAATGTCTCAAAGACTGAAAATTTATGTGCATGCAAAAACTTGTACAAGGTGATCCTAGCAGCTCCATTTATAATAGCTAAAACCTATCCTCCAAAATTGTGGTGTTGTGAAATATTATTCAGCAATAAAAAGGAATTACTGAAACATGCAACTTGGATAGATCTCAAGAGCATTATGAATGTAAAAAGCCTATCTCAAAAGGTCACATACTATATGACTCCATTTAGATAACATTGTGAGATTAACAAAATTCTAGAAATGGAAATCAGAATAGTGGTTGCCAGAAATTAAGGAATGGTGGGTGAGGGGCAGGTATGACTGTAGAGGGATGACAGGAAGGAGATTTTTGTGGTAATGAAACAGTTCTGTATCTTGATTGCAATGCTAGTTACATGACCTACCCGTGTGATAAAATGACACAGACCCTCATAATGTCAGTCCCTGGTCTTGATATTATTCAATATCATGTAAAATGTAACCATTGGGGTAACTGGGTGAGGGGTACATAGGACCCCTCTGCACAGTCTTTGCAACCTCCTATAAATCTATAATTGTTATCTTTTTTAATCTCTGTGGAAAAGCTTTGGATTTTTTTCTGGCAGATACTATGAGGAGTAGTAAAAGAATTAGGACATTTAATTATGAGCTCTAGTTGTGCCCTATTTGAAGAAAGTTGGATATACCAAAAAGTAAAAATAAAGTTAAATAGGAACTGACTGTGCAGGAGAAAAAGAAATTCTTCACCTCCCTGAGTGTTTCAGAGAGGCAGCTGTTCAAGGACACTCAACAACTGAACGCAGTAGCTGATTATGAGTTCATGAACAGGATTGTGACATATGAGCAGAGCCCCTGCCTTTGGGCTGGGGTCTCCTTCTCACCAAACCACTCCGTGCCTATGCATATGTCTTAGGACATCCATACAGAAAAGCAATAGAGGACCAAGGCCCCACTGTGCCTTTATCTCTGACTTCCCAGACTCACCACAGCAGCACCCAGAAGGGCCCTGTAGACACCAGCTGTGCTGAGGGGGTACCTGACCTACTGTAAATGTGGTCAGTTGGGCTTGCAAAATGCATTGCCTTTGCCTGGAATCCCCATGCCACACAGGAATGAAAGTAATCCCCATGCCTTCCAAGGAGGGGCTTCACAGCACACAAGTCAGTGGCAAGGAACCAGCAGACTTTCTGTGGGGCAGATTCAGGCACAGCCGATGTGTCCATGAAGGATTTCCTAGAGGCCACCAGGAACTCTTTATCAACAGGAGCAGAGATAATGCAGATTGAGGCCAGCTGGGAGACATCTAGGAAGGGAGGAAAGGTGAGTAAGGGGAGAAAATGGGGAGAGGAAAATACCTCTAACAAGCAAACAAAATGCCGTTCCTTGGAGTGAACTCACCAGACATTTTTTTTAACGTGTGGTAAAATATACATAACATAAAACTTACCACTTTAAGTATATTTAAGTGTACAGTTCTGTGGCATTAAGTACATTCGCATTGTTGTGCTGCCGTCATCATCATCCATCTCCAGAATCTTTTTATCACTGCAAACTGAAACTATGTCCCCATGTTAAACACTAACTCCCCATTTCCCCTCCCCTCAGCCCCTGGCAACCACCCTTCTACTTTCTGTCTCTATTAATTTGCCTAGTTTAGGTGCCTCATATACCTAGAAATGAACTCATGCAATAACCGCATGCAATATCTTTCCTTTTGTGACTGGCTTATTTTACATAGGATAATATTTTAAGTTTCATCTATATTGTGGTATATGCCAAAATTTTATTCCTTTTTAAAATTGAATAATATTTCATTGTATGTATATATTACATTTTGTTTATCCATTTGATTCATTGATGAACATTTTGGTTGTTTTCACCTTTTGGCTATTGTGAATAGGCTGTAATGAAAATGGGTGTACAAGTATTTGTCCGAGTTCCTGCTTTCAGTGTCCAGGACATTCTTAACAGTTCTCTTGTAAATAAAGGCCAAGTTATGCCCTGGCTGGACCTGGTTTCCCATCCTGAAGCTACTTCCAAGAGGCTATGGGAGGTTCCTTTCTTAATCTCTCTGAGTCTCATGATCTAACCTCTAAAATTAAAATCATGCAATAGCAGGTTTAAATAGTAGGGAGAATCATAAGGCTGCATTTTGGTTTGCTGAGAAGTCATAGTTTTTAAACCAGTGGAGGCTCATTCAATTTACCCCTGTAACACTAACAGAAAGGAGGGGGTTTGCAAGAGGCAGTGAGTGTGTGTGTAGGTGCCTAATGGATCTGCACAGGAAGAGCAGTGAGGACATAGTGAATAGCTTGAAGTGAAATCAAGAAGATTGTAGGAGGCCACAAAAGGCAACATCTGCAAGGCACTAGTGGGTCCCAGTTCCACCTGTGAATGGGGGTCTCAATGGGCCTTCAAGATTCCACTGTAGGGCTCAAGGATCAGGTAATTAATTGTTAGAGATTTCAGAGTAAGTCAGCAGTGGGGGCTTCTGGAAGAGTAGGAGAGGCTCCACTGCTTGGGCAGATTGTAGGCAGAACTTGACTGCCCACCACGGTGGGGAGGGGGTTTCGTTATGAACATCCGGAGCCCGAGTCCTAGAGTACTGGAAGTATTAGGTTGACTATGTCCACCAGTCTGCCCACAACAATTCCAGTTTAAGTCTCTTCTGACATAACCACTTTTAAAAGTGCCTCATTCTTGATTTGGAAGGTAAATTATATGGTCACCTTACGTATTAGGGAGATTACCAATGCAGGATTAGCACAGGAAATTAAGCCAAAGGTACACAGCAAGGCCTGTGTTTCTGGGAAGGCAGGAAGTATGCCCAGACTGAGGTGGAAGGATGGCCTTCCTGGAATGCTGTCCCCAGCTCAAGGCACTCCTGACCCTCAAAGTGGTGGTCCTAGTGGGGGCGATGGCGTAGGGGCAAGTGTTGGTAGCTGAGGGGATTGAATTCCTACAAAGGGTTTTGTGTCTGCTCAATGAAAATTTCTGGGCCATTTTATCTCACTACTCAAAGAGAATGAAAGTAGACTTTTTTGGCTTTTCTGTATCTTGCCTAGCATCTAGCATGGAACACAGTCCCAGCACACTGTGGTTGACACCTTCCCTTAAGAGAGACACAAACCCTTGGAGTTTGTTTGTGTGTTTATGTAAAAATGGAATGGCCCAGATGAGAACACCCAGGTCTCTCCCTGCTTATTCTGTGTTTCTGTCACCATGTAGTCCAGCCCTGCTGCCACAGCAGCTCAGTGGGATTCTTCAGTAAGACCTGGTAGGGACAAGGCCTGAGAGCCAGAAACTTCAGACAATTGGGATTTGCCCACGGTTCAGGTAAAAGCCCCCATTCTGAGTTCTCCTTTCCTTCTCTTGTAGTTGAAAAAATCACTAACAAAGTGCTAACAAATAGAATTCAGCAACATATAAAGAAAACATACACCATGACCAAGTGAGGTTTATTCCAGGTATGCAGAGCCAGTTCCATATTGAGAAATCAATTCATGTAACCTACCATATTAATGAAAGAAAAAACTCACATAATCATATCAAAGGATGCAGAAAAAGCATTTGACAAAGCTTAACACCCATTTATGATTTTTTTTAAAAAAGTATGAGAACTAGGAGTAGAGGGGAACTTCCTCAATTTAATAAAGTGTAGCAACAAAAAACCTACAGCTAGCATCATATTCAGTGGCAAAATATTGAATGCTTTCTTCCTAACACTGGGAATGAGACAAGGAGATCTTCTCATCACTGGTACTTAACATCATTCTGGAAGTTCTAGGCAATGCAACAAGGCAAGAAAAGGAGATAAAAGGTGTACATTCTTCCACCTCGAGAATCAGCTCCAGTGTATTTTCCCAGCATCCACGACTGCATGGGCCCAGTACTCAGGGATTTGTTGAAGCCTTTATCTGGGAACCAACCAAAAAAGGAGACAAGGGATCAAATTGTTTGCAGGGTGAAGGCTGGAGCCAGGCTGAGCTCTGCCACCTAGTACCTGCATGACTGTGCAAGTCACTCACCTCAGTGTGCCTCAGTAGTTTCATCTGTGAAGTAGGGGTAATAACAGTTACCTGCATCACAGGGTCTCTGTGAGGCTTTAAGAAATTAATAAAACACCTAGAATGTGCCCTGGCACATGGTCACATGGTAAGTAACATGGAAATATCAAGCTATTATTATAGATTTTAAATATTGCTCTGGATTTCCTTTATGATAAGAAAATAAAAAGTTAGCAGTCTCAAGTTGAGCTAAGGAAAGTCAAGGGTTACTTCACACATCCCAGGTTGTGATTGTTTATATCTTTTATATCCTGCCCCTTGACATTGTATAATAACATGGTGGGCAATATTTTGATCAATCAGGCAATTTCCAGAGGAGTAAAACTGGAATAGAATCTCTTCCTCCCCACCCCTTCTTTGTAGCTTAGATCACAATCTAAGGTAATATTCTTAGTCCTGAGCCCTACTTTCTTATTCTCCAAGATTTTTCCCACTGGTCTCAAATACTTTTACTTTCCTCCCTTTCCCTCTTCTCTCTATCAGGCTTCTCTTCCCATATGCCTATCATCTTGACTTTTCCATATTAAAACCTCCTTGTAACTGACATAGACCTCTGTGAAACTTCCAGGCAATTAATTTAACTCGGCAGAGCTTTCGGAGACCTCTGTAAAAAGGCCACAAGCTCATGTTTCTCTCACATACCATTTAAGTGGAATTTACAAAGATACATGTTTGGCCAAGAAATGAAGAAAGCCACCTTTTATTATTTTATTCAAGGAAGAAATTAAAAATTCAGCTCACATGGATTGGAAACAAACACTTTCTACCCTTAACCCTGTCTCCATGTTTATTGCCTACTATAAATTGGGCGTGGGTGAGGCAACCCGCAGTAAAACCACCACAACAAAGCTGGAAAAAATATGCAAGTCTCAGCAGAGGTCAGATTTACGGTCAGAAATATGGAGTGTGTCTCAGCAGGGGCAGGTCATGAAATAGTCTGAGCTAATATCAGGGGTGTGAAAACAGGCATTGTTGTTTAGTTAACTAAAGTCATACAATTAAGCGATTCTCAAAAATCAATTAGCCATATGTTATTAGCAAGATGATATGTTTTTATAACTTCTCCCTGGATGTTTTATTGCCAGAGGATGCTCATGTGGGCACTAGAACAAGAAAATAAAACACCACCCCAAGAGTAAAGGTGCAAAATTCAGCCATGATTAGTTAAAACAGCCCAATCTGGAAAGACAAACTCATTGAGTAGGCAACAGGCAATGGTGTTGAAACCATTACTTCCACTTCCTCCATTTTGTTGCAAAAAGCCATGAGTCATTTATTTTTCTTTCTTTTGGTTTTCTGTCTTTTTTAATTTAGCACAGATACAGCTGTGAAAACTGGATATACAATTTGAACTCCCATATTTACGCTTATAACTGATGGTTCCAAGGAAACATCATTTTAAAAGCTTTCTGTGGAGAATAGAAAACGAATTTCTTGGAGTGAAACCCTGGTGGCATGTTGTTATTAATGGCATTTTTTTTCCCTGAGTTCCACAAAGAAGCAAAACGTGAGGGCAGAGTTAGACTCCTTCCTCCATGTTCCTTTTGAGCCAGGTTAGAAGTAGACACATGAGGATTTGTAGAGCGTATATGATATAGAACACACAGTAGGACCCTTTCTTAAATAGTCACAAGTTCTTCCCCTTCCTGTATCCACAATCCAGAGTGGGATGTATTTTTTCATCTATTGGATTTGGGCTGGTCTAGTGCTTTAGACAACAGAACATGGCACAAGTGATACACACTGCTTCCACATCAGGCCCCAAGTGCACCATGAAAGATTCTACTCTTCCTTCTGGAATTTGGTGGCCTACCTAGTACCTGAGTCTGCCATCAGCACATCCCAGTGTCATCAATCCTACAGCAGCCATGTGAACAAGCCTGGGTTTCCTGATGGATTATGAGATTCCCATGGCTCAGTCTCCCTATTCCTCAATCAATATGAAGCCAAACACCAGACAAGCAGCTGAGGCTACCCAGACGGCAGACCTCACCCAACCTTTCAGCTGACCATGTGAGGCAGCCCAGCTACCATCAACTGAACTGGTTATGAGAAGCAGAACTGCCTGACTGACCTATACATTTGTGAGCAATAACAAATATTTGTTTAAGCCATCAAGTTATGGGCAGTTTCTTTCCAGGCAAAAGCTGACGGATATAGTCAGACACCCAGAGGGCAGTGTTAGCTGTGACATTTCCAACCATATAGTCCAGCAAGATTTTCAGCCTCCACATACTGTACAGAACATCACAAGTTCTGCAGCTTTGCAGTCCCCTCAATTTATGTATTTAAAAAATGAATTAACCATGCTTTGCAAAATGGCAGAATGTTTTGGGCCTGAATCGCACTTCCATCACTCACTAGCTGGATGACTTTACATTTCTGAGCTTCAAATTCTTCATCCTTTGTTGATACCTGAAAGCTATGCTTCTCCAGATGTGGTCCCTAGACCTGCAGCTGCAGCTTCGCCTGGAACATTGTTAGAAATACAGATTCGCAGACCCCAATCTAGACCTGCTGAGTCAGAAACTTGGAGGCGGGGCCCAAGTTTTGTTAAAAGCTGTGTTTTAACAAGACTTTCAGGTGATTCTAATGCCCCACTCAAGTTTGAGGCTCCTGCTTTAAAGAGTTATTGTAATGGGAATGAAATGGTCTCATCTGTGTAAAGCACCTAGTAAATGGCAGACACTTGATGAGTAATAATTCTGTCTCTGTTTTCCCGAATATACTTTGAATAGAATGCATGAATACATTTTGATGTACAGATAGCATAAATTAATACTTAAAATGTATACTTAATGAAAACACAAAAACTGAACACATGCACATTATCGCTTAACCAGATGGAAATCATTTGGCTTTCTGACAAAAAAAAAAAAAGGAATTACATAAAATAAATAGCAGGTGAAAAGCCAATAACTTTCTATCCTCTGGGGACAAATGTGTCATCTGTCTCAACACATCTGCGAGGTCTACTGCAGGTCTTTCAAAGGTCTTTTGCTGACAGGTTGGTTGAAGAGCCATTTGGTGGCCTACCTAGTGTCTGGGTCTGTCATCAGCATATCTCAGTGCCACCCAGCCTGAGAGGGGAACTGCTTCGGTGGAGTCTGGTGTCTGGTTCTGCTCCCCATTTTGTATCAACCAGAACTAAGGACAGGAGGGATGAAGTGAGGATCAAGAAAACAGGTCCTCTTGATTCACTCCAGGAGTGATGAACAGGAAAGAGGTAGCCCTCACTCGCCATGCACTAGAGCCCCTAATTACTGCTCCAGTATGGGATTTTCTTGTAATGGTGCCATGTTGACACCTGGGAATTCTTCAAGCATTAATGATGTATGTTCATGTGCCCACACACATATGCCACCACATTCATGGCATGGCATAGGTGATCCCAGCTATGTGTAAGGTTTCTTTCATCATAGCTTATGAATAAGCAGAAAAAGGAATGAAAACGAGAGATTTTGCCAATGAGAAAAGCAGCGCAATGTGTCTCCCGGGCCACAGAGGTACATGGTCAGGGTGGGGTACCTGTAGAGAGAGGAGGAGAATAGAAGGGAGCAGAGAGTGTGTCCCAGAGACAGCCCCTGACCTGGGTCTCTGGCTGTTGCATTTCCTTTAATGGTGAGATCCTGAAGAGAAATTGATTGTCCTGTCTCAGTTCAGGCCTTTGCAGTGGCCTGGATGAATTTGAAGTACTAAGACCAAGGGGTGAACCAAGGACATTTGGTGTTTGCAAGAAATTGTTGCCTCTACCTACAGGGGCTCAAGTCCAGGTGAAACCAGGCCAGTTGGATGTCTAACTATCAATGGGCTTATGGATGGAAGTTTAGGTGAGTTATCAGAGACCAGTGACAATGCTACAGTTAAGCAAGTAGCCACTGGGACCAGCCGGGGTCAATCGTCCTTACTGGAGTGAGCCTTGGATCTTTGGAGTCCATGACTATACATTGGTGATTTGCTGAGAGGTGACTGACCTTAGCTTCTGGTGGTGGGTCCTGGGGGTTGGTTATGGAGGATGGAGCTCTCCAGCTGCAAAGTGGTGTATTACTGTGGGAACAGATTCCCTTGGGCTTCTCCTAGCTAAAGAATTGCAGAAGGCCCCCACTTCGCCCCATGCAATCTGGCCCAAATAGTCTCAGAACTTTATACTTTAGGCCAGGTTCTTCAACTGAGGACAAGAGAAGAGAACACTCACCTCGCATCCTTTTAGGCCTACTTCTCACCAAGCACCCTGCTAGGTCCTGACAGTCTCATTTACTTCTTAAGAACTCCAAAATTACATTTTATTATGTCATTTTAAAATGAAAGAAATGAGGCCAGGAGCCATTTCCCAGATCTTGATATAGAGCATCTCCTGCCCCCAAGGGCTCCCCTGTTCCTCTTTCAGGGCCCTCAAAGGGTAACCACTAGTCTGTGTTCCTACATGAGTTTTACTTGCTCTAGACTTCACATAAATGGAATCAAGCAGCAATCACTCTTTTATGTCACATGTGTGATATATGTTATGTCTGTGACAGTCATCCAGAATCATGCCCATAGTGATCAATTATTATATTTTATTGTTGTGGTGTACTTTCTTGAATGGACACACCAGCATTTGTTTATCCACTTTCCTGCTGCTTGACATTTGGGTTCCCCCCAGTTATTGACTATTATGAGTAAAGATCCCTTGCATATGTTTGACATGCCTTTGGTGGGTGTAAGCACTCCTTTCTGTTAGAGATACACCCAGGGATAAAGCTTTGGGGTCATGCTAGTATATGTGTTTCACTTTAGAAAATAATTTCAGCTTTCCAAAGTGGTCGTATCAATTCATCCTTCCACTAGCAACAGACAAGAACGTGAGTTGCTCTGCATCCTCCCCAGCACTTAGTGTTACCAGTCCTTTTTATTTTAGTTACTCTGGTTGGGGTGGGGGAGAGGGAAATCTAGTGGTATTTCCATGTGTTTTTAATCTGGATTTCCCTGATGAGTTATGAAGAACTGGCTTTTGAACTCAGGTCTATTTAATTTTAAGCCCAATTCTTTCCACCATTCCACTCTGTAAGATTACAGTATGATGTATACCTCCTTTCAAGATGACCAGTCTCCTCAGCATAGATCATCATAGGCACCCTCCAGGAGGATTCCTCCAGAGAAGAAATGTTCTGCGTGGGACCAGAGCTGGTGAGTCACCCCTGTCTGGGCATGAGGCATGATGGGAGAGGGCTGGCTTTCAATCCTGACACCCACAGCATGGAGCCCATTCTGAGAAGAACTCTCTGTGATTCAGAGTCTGTCTATGACTAGCTCATGGTCAGTTGCTAACTGTGGTCAATAAAGCCCAAAGAAGTCCAAGACAGGAAAGATGTAGCTCACTGCATTATGAGAATAGGCTTCTCATAGGTGAGCTTGGAGCTGATGCCTAGAAGATGGGTGAGACTTAATAGAAGAAAAATGTTCTCCAGGGAAAGGCTGGGGGTAGGAATGAGTACTACATGCAAGGAAGCCAGGAAGACAGAGAAAAGTGTGACCAATAAATTTGTGCTGGCTTTGGTGAAACCAAATAAATGCTTCTGAAACACTGTCATCATATCTGTCATTAAGATGCCCCTAATTTCTGCAGAGGGAAGACCCTGCTTTCTCCTTGTTGACACAGAAACAATGAGATTTGCCCTTAGGTTTTTGTAAAAGTGAAATTGGAGACTTTTTAATCCAGGTGAGACAGGTGAGCAGGAAGCCAGGCTGTGACTTGAGCACCGGGAGGCATATTTCAAAGATGGGGCAAGCCTTGCATCTGTGCCTCTGCTGGCAAGGATGCAGATGCTGGAGACCTCTGTTAGGGTCAGCACAGGATCAAACCTTCTCTTAGGGATGTCTCCAGGTGTAGATGTCCCAGATAGAGTGCAAAGCTGGATGCCATATGTGCGTCTCTCTGTGTGTGTATGTCCTTTGAAAAATGTGAGTTAGCATTGTGGAGAACTTCATTGTTTTGTTCTTTGTTGCTTGAGTCCTTTTCAAAAATACCATCAGAAAGTGTATCCAGTAGAGTAAAAGTCGGACAAATTTTAAAAAATGAGATCTGTGAAAGAAAATTGTACTTGGAATAGCTGTGAGGAACATAATAAGTATGTAAGATAGTATTTATTTAGAAAAAAAAAATAAGTTGAATTCATAAGAATAAATGGCTGCATCAGAAACTGCTTCTAGGATGGGTAGGCACTGCCATCCATTGACCTGACTTCTATCCCTACTCTACACTGGCCTTGGCTCTCACATCTTTACAATGAGATGTGTGCAGCTGTAAAATATCAATTCCATCTCCATTTCCCTCATCTAGAATATCTATTGGTCCCTATTGCCTGCAGGAGCAAATCTAGACTCTGTTGGGCACATAAACTCTCCATGTTCTGGGCCCATCCTATCTGTCCCATCCCTTCCCCACTACTCCACCCTCCCTGCCTGCCTCACTGAACCAGCCCTTCCCCTCCAGGTACCAAGATGTTGCACATCTCGTTAGTTCTGCTGGGAGCCTTCCCAGCCTGGTAAACTCCTACAGAGTCATCACCCCCTCTCCATGACCATCTAGCACAGCTTCCTTCTGTGCCTATTACCATCTTCAGTTGTCATTGTTTATATTCCTCTCCCATGAATCTGTGAATTCCCCAGAAGCAGAAATGAAATAGTATCCATTTTAGAGCCTTTCTTTCTTCTGCCATTAGTTCCCTGCACATAATAAGTGCTTAGTAATGTTGACTGAAGATTTAAAATTTTTCTTTTTAAATATTCCTTTGCTTTTCTAGGTCAGAAAGGGGACACTCTGAGGACGGATCCTTGAGCACATTCCATCGATCACTACATGTAGCCCTGTTTGCACTTGGGGGGACTTGGCAGGGCTTTAACTGCAAGCATGCACTTTCTGGGTTGAGAATGCAGTCCTGGGATTTCCTTTTCTTCAGCGGTACTGCTGCCATGATCATTCTGAGGACTCAGAGGCCTCCATCTGCACATAGGCACATGGGATCATTAATCATTCCCACCACCTGATTAAAGGAATTCTCCAGACCAGGGGAAAAAGTGCTATAAAAAGACTTTGAATTATAGAGTCCCTCTGCACCAATCCTTCCAAATCAGGCAATTTATTGCAAACAACCAAAATCTCATTCTCAGGCCATTAACTAAAATGGAAAAGTATCATCTAAATTCTAAAAATAACAAGGGATACATTGTAATAGGTTTTCAGTTCTGGACAAGAGGATGGGTGCTTAGAATGATGGAAACCTCAAGAACTTGGAACATGACTTTTTCTTTCCCAAACCCTCTGTCTTAGAGGTCACAACCTCAAGCATGTCTCCAGTGTTCTTCTGTCCTTTATCTTTCAGATTTCACAGTTGCAATGCTGCCAAGTAATCAGATTCAGAAGTGAAGTCCAGAAACAAAATTCTCTCTTATTTAAAGTAAATAAATAAATGGACTTGATTTTTATAAAGATTCTGTCTAAGGTTCCTTTGCTATGTACTATTATTTTATTTTATTTTATTTTGTTTTTGTGGAAAACTGCAGAGTCACAAATGAGAGAATGGATACTGCTAGGCCATGTGAAATGATTGAGCCCCCACTCCTGAAACTCTCTCCTCAAGACTACGACAGGTCTTTAGTGCCAAAGCCAGAGGCCTTCTCTCCTCTCAGTCTGGGTCTGGCTTGGCCCTTGACCTCTTAGTGTGTAGGGGTCAGTAGTGACATTTAGGTCTGGATATCTGCATCCAGAAGTCACTACATCAGGAGAGCAGGGTGTGACCTGGCTTTGAACTGATGATAACCGACATTATGTATCCTTGATACTTGATACATCTGAGATTAGAAGGCTGAGGGAAGCATGGATATCCTACCATCCTCAGGTGCAGGTACTCCCTAGCTTCTGGGGCCTGCCCTCCAGCCCATCATGTATAGCTATGGCAAGTCCTCTGGCTGCTGTGAACCCACAGCTGAGCACCACTCTGCCTCCTTTCTCTTCTCTTCCCTCTAGGATGCACCGGGGACACAGCTTGTTCTCTAGGGCCTAAAGCTCCTTCTTCAGTCATCTCCCAGTGTGGCCCCATGCTTTAGAGATGGATTGACCAGTGTTTGCGGAACATTTGCCTCAATAAATCTCAACATAGGATAGTGTTTATTACTTTTTAAAAAGATGTCACATCACTATTTATATAGTTTATTGTAATCATGCTCTGAGAAGTTGGTATCTGAGAGCTAGCAGATGGGGAAACAGTACAGAGAGCAGGACTTTTCTGAAGTGCCCCAACAGAAGTGGCCTACTTGTGTCCATGCCACCAAGTCCCTTCCCAGCTGAGATGTGTACTTTCCATGTGCCTTTACTCAGTCCTGCATGTCAAACTTTGTGCCATGCATTCCAGTCCACAAGTTTGCCTGGTTAGTCACCACAGAAAAAACTGGAACACGACAAAGGCCTTTGGGGCCTGGGCAGCTACCTTACCAAGATTCTTGCAGCCAACAGTGCTGTACTTTATGTTTGCTCATGGAGACATTGTAGGGTATTTGATGCAGAAGATCTAAATAGAACACAGATGGACACCCATTCATATACTATCATGAAAACCTAGTCACTGGCTTCATCATCACCACAATCATTATCACACCCCAACCATATCACTCATGCACATGTGTGCACACATGTGCACATGCATGCACACAGTCATGTACATACATACATTCCTGGATACATACACATATATACATGAACACACATGCATACACACATCTCTGATTCTTCCCAGACCATTTTGAACTCACAGCCTTCACCCATGATTCTGCTTGCCTTGTGCTGAGCTCCTAGGGCTAACCTCGGCCCTGCCCTTTTGGAAACTTATTCAAGCCAGTCTGAGTGCTTTCTCTCAGGCATGATGTTGATAATCACTTTCTGATCCCAAATACTGCAATATAAGGGCCAGAAAACAAAAACAAAGCAAGTTGAACATTCTCAGACAAATGACTTTATCACTTAATGCTTCCTAAGTGAAATAACAAACACAAGCAAGGGTTTGAACATTAATTTGGCACTTTTGACAGAAAAAAAACAGAATAATAAATGGTCAAAAAGAGATGATAACATTTAAGGTCCTCCTGATGAAGTAAAAGACAGTTAGATCTCAGAGACCTGTCCAATCTTTTCATCCAATAGATTATCGATTGATCTATTTGTCTGTCTGTCCAAGGTGACTGCTTAAGTTATAACAGTTTGTCAGTTTCACAATAAAGCAGGACCTAAAGAAACACATGTTTTGGGAAATTTAACAAGAGAATTTTTCTCTTCTGTATTCTTTGCTTTGAAGAGAAGATGCCTAAAATAAGGCAGTGAGGGGCCAAATCAGTGACAGCCAAGGCAAAGGGGCTCTGGTCTCACCGAGACCGAGATCAGTAGCAAGCCTGAAAGGAAGATCTGCTGACACATATTTGGGTTTTACGACCCTGAGCACACCTGGCTGCACTGTTTTCCTTTCTATTAAACTTCCCTTTTCTGTGCTCACAGACATGGTCTTTGGTGGTCCCAGAATGATGGGCATAATTTGGACTAGGCCGGCCCCTCTTTCCCACGCTGTGGGGGAGGGTCCCCAGGTTGGCTTAAACTGATGAAAGCCTCTAAGCAGCCTGCTCTGTGGCCCCTTTATTTAAGAGGGATCACACAGGCAGACTGGGCTTTGAAAATGCAGGGGGCTGTCTGCCCCTAAAAGGTGGGTCCAGCCACCAGAGAGAGTAGCCAGATGCAAGGATTCCCCAAACCCACACCAGTGAGTTTTCTCCCAGGTCCTCTTAAAACTCAGACTACAAAAAGACGGTGGTGGTCTAAGTCCTGTTGCACATTCAGGACAAACATTTATCACACTGAAGGACCAGTGAGGCCATTGTTTTGATCTCTTGTTTACACAGTTCTGGTCTCTGTAGTGTTCCAAGGAATCCATATCCCATGCAGCCTTGGAGACCTCTTGGGGCCAGCACTACCTCCTCCTGCCTGTTCTCAACACATGTGTTTTTGCAGTTTTAGCCACCTCCGCTCACGTGACTCAGTGGCCCTGGCTGGCTCTCAATGGGTAGTGTGTGCAGTTGCCGGAAAAGTCGGCCCTTCACATCTGCGCCCAGTAGGAAGCCAGTAGTGCTCACCGAGTAAGACTTCCACTATTCTAAACAATACTCTGGGTAGTGTTTTTCTTTTTCTTTCTTTCCTTTTTTCTTCCTTTTCTTTCTTCCTTTTTTCCTTCCTTTCTTTCAAATCTCAAAGTGTTTATCTCCCCAAATGGGGAGATAATAGTTAAACTATAAAATAATAGTATCCAAATATAACTGAATATAAGTCCTTTGCATGTAATATAATAACTCAATAAACCCCCATTTTATAAACGAGGAACCAGCAAACTTTCTGAGGTTACACAAAGGCCAGTGGTGGTGTTACTGGAATTACAGCATGAATTTGATTCTTATTCTGAACCTTCCTTCTTAATTACCATATTATCCCATATTACAAATAGTCATCTCCCACTCCTGTCAGGTCCACTTTTTCCAGCTTCTTGTCCCTGAGTTCTTTATTTTATTTGTTATGAGAGGCCTGAGTGGGCTGCAAAGTTCTCTACCTGTGGGGCCTCAGAGACAAAGCTCCAGTGTCTTTCCTGTGGTCACAGAGCTTAGCTGGTCTCCCATTGTGGGAAAATCCAGACCTGCAGACTGGCTTGTATTTCCCCTTCAGATGGCGTCCTGCCCTAAGCCCAGTGCTCAGAACCTGTGCAATCAAAAGCAGATGTGCTATCATAGAATCCATCTGAAGCTCTGGGGTTAGATATGACCTTTACAATCACATCAAGTTCATCCCTGAGGACCCTGCTCCTGGCTGCCCTGTAAAAACTTCCCCCATCTATTCACCCAGACAAGTTTTAAATATCTGGATTACAGACATTTCTGCTCCAGTCCAAAAATGAGGAAATGCTCTTATTCCTTTAAGAGTCTAATCACTTACTATCTTCAACCTAATTTCTATTTCTCTTTGAACTTCGATATCCCCTCCACACCATGGCAGTCAATGTATTTAGGAACACCATTAAAAGCTGAACACTGCTGGAGTTTGAAAAGATTTAATATTTCTTTGAGTCACTTAAGTTCTTTTGGTAGGTATATACTTGTTACTAAAAAATATAAAATCTACATTTATCATTTTGGCAATAGCAAACATTTATTCAGCACCTACTATATACTTATTAAAGTTAACACGTGGTGGAGAGTGGTACAAATATACAAATATATGTTAAAAAAAATACCATGTGTGGCCTCGAGGAGCACATTAAAGACATAGATCTGACTGCTCTTAGCATTGATGTGATGCAAAACCTGAGTGTGATGAGCTATGAGAAAAGCAGTGATTTCTATGAGGGTGAGGTGCAAATACTTCATGGAGAAAGAGCTTTTGACATTCTGATTGAAGAAGAGTGACACTTTGATAGGTAGAAAAATCTCTGTGGAAGATGCTTCCCAAATAGGGAAAAGATATAGTACAATGGGCTAAGGAGTCCAAAACATTCTGCCATAACCAGGAGAACTGTAATTAGGTTTGCAATCCACCTGGGGCCACTGAGGCCAACCTAAAGCTAAGTTTCCAGCTATTGGGGGAGATTATGTGCAGATCATGTTCAGACTGTGGAGAGTATTGTCGCTTGGAGAGTTGGATATTCATCCACTGCTTTCAATCTCCAGAATATGGAAGCTACAGGGAGAAATAATTGGGTTGCTCTGGCAGCAAAGTTGATGCCACAGCTTCTTTTCTTAGCTACATATTCCTTCAGGCAAAGAAAGAAGCTATTCTAGGCAATCATTCCACCTGATTCCCTTCTTTGCCTGCTTTAAAGCCAGGTAAAACATAGCCCTGCCTAATCTTCCATTCCCTCCCCTTCTGCCAGGCCCAGTGACAGTCTTCTTTCTCTCCACTCTCACAAACACTCTGTATATATTTCTACAAAGGCATTTCATTCATCCATCATGATGATGTATGGGCCCACTTGCGCCCTCACTGAAGTGAGAACTTATAAAGAAGGGGATGGTTTCTTCCTCTTCACACCATGCAGAGTCACTTAGGACAGTGTCAGAGAGACTCATTTATTCACTATCACTTAGTGAGTGCACAGTTTATATGTGGGCAAGGTACGAGAGCCTTGGTGGCTGAAGAGTATGCCATTCTCTATTTGCAATAAGGTCTCAAAGCCATAAATGTGAGAAAATGCTGGAGTCTCAGGAAGGCAAATAATGAACAGGAAGACTATTAATGAGATATTGTTTCACCTTCCATGGATTCTTCCAATAGACATAGGCCCTGAAAGTACATCTAACCACTCTTCTGAAACCAAAGGTAAACATAGAGGAATGAATGCCTAGAAACTCAGCTTTAGTTTGGCCTCAGTGGGCCCAGGTGGATTGCAAACATTCATTAAGTAGTTTCTAAGCACAAGACATTCAGTTGGTTACTGTGATGGGTAGGAAATGAATTAAACAGGCTCAGATGAGCTGAAGTTTCAAAATCCCTAGGAGGATAGACAGAGCCCAAGGGAGTACCAAGAAAGCAGAGCTTGCTACCAGCTTGGGAGAAAGAGTTGGGCCCAAAACTATGGCAGAATGTGCTTGAATATTTCTAAACTATCCTCCCCTTAAGCCATGACATTATTATCTGAGCTTGGAAGCAATTCTGTAAAGCATAAGAAAATTAATCTCAAATCGGGATGGTAGAATTTATTAATATAATGAAAATTAGAATCATGTAATGATTTAAACATTCACTGATAATACAAACTCTTAAACCAGGTTTCTTAACTTTAGCACTATTGACATTTTAGTCCAGATGATTTTGTTGTGGTGAGCCATCCTAAACATTATAGGGGTTTAGTAGTGTCCTGACCTCTACTCATTAGATGCCAATAACATTCCCTACCTCTATTGTGTCAACCACAACAGATATTGCCAAATGTCCCCTAGGTGGCAAAATCAACCCCAGTCAAGAACCACTGCCTTAAGCCCAGTCAGACAGCAAATTCACCTCTCCAGATTCCTCTCATTCCCTTCAGATGCCAACTTCACACCCTCATCAGCTAGCCACTCTGGCCCAGATGGTACCCTAGCATAGCTGATGCTGTCCCTGTTCACTCCGCAAGCACCATAATCTCTCAAGTGTCTCTCCACTTAGTCATGACAACCAAGATGGCCCTTTGCTTACTTAGCTATTAGTTCCCATGGACAACATCCATGTATATTCCAATGTTACCATCCCACTCAGAGGTCACCACTCTTGTCACTTGCCCCCATGCTCACTCCCATGGTGCAACATCCATTTAGAGGTGGCCTTCCCTCTTCTGATGCCTCCCACATTGATTCTTGTTTTATATTAGAAAGAAATGCATTATAGACTTCAACTTCTATCATCTATAAAACGGCAATTAGAAATATCTGGTTAAACTCTCATCAAAGTGTTTCCATGCCTAGAGTCTATGAGGGGTCGGGGGTGGGAAGGCAAGTGTGCTGTCTCCAGACCAGGTCATCCCCTGCAGTCGCTGCTTTGTGCAACAGAACAGAGGAGTTCTGAGCAATGCCAGCTTCTGTACAGAGAGGAGCCCTTAGACTAAGTCTACTATTTTGGGGTATCCAAGGATTCTACACATCTACTAGATGCTTAGACCTGCAAACCAGGCTGGTTTTCATGCAAACACATAAAGGCAATATTAGGTGGAAGTTGACATATTTTCACAGAAATCCTAGTGAAACCTCCAGCTGGTTTGCATATATCATTGGTTTGCTCTATCAAGCCTCCCAAACAGGAGAAGCCATGCCTTCTTGTCATACTTTGACATTTCAGTGGGGCATGGAGACTGAAGAGCCCTAAGTGTATTTGTCAAGGACAAAGATTTATTTCACAGATCTTAAGGGGCCATGAAGAGAACACTCAATAACCCTTAACAATTTCATACAATGTGAAGATGAAGTCTGTGGCGCTCTTAGAATTGAATCGCCAGTGCTTACTCAGCTGAAATGAGTTCAGCATCATGAATGCCAACAATAACAAAAAAATGTGTCATCTTCTAAAAAATCCCCACTCTCACCCATTCCTCCAGGTGGACAGCTACCAGGAATCACAAACCCCATTCTTCAAAGCTGAGGAGGCTGCTTCTGAGAACCCCAGTGTTTCCAAATGTGTCCACTATCAAGGCAAATGTACACCACACGCCAAGAATGAGCAATGACTCACGCCGCGTTTGGTGTCAGGTAGTCCTGGTCTGACCCTGGGGTATTGCGAGTGATCACAGTAACAGTCAAAGATGATTCTATGAGCAAATGATGCCACATGAGTCTCAGGTACCTGGTTCAAGGCCTTCGTTGCAAACATAACTTATGCTCTTCAAACCTAAGTTTCATCAACTGGGAAATGGGGATCATGCTACTATTAATAATATCCCCCACATCACTGAGCCGTGTGATAATTTAATGGGGCATTACATGTATGATGTGTTTACAACTCCAGAAATGTCACTGTTTTTGTGTTTTGCACATGCATGTTTTCAAGTGAACAATGCCTCTAAATTTTTTGATATCATTCATATTCTTCCATGGCTTTCTACAAGCTGGAAGAGCAGATCAAAGAAACTACTTGGCACACAGCACTCCTAGGCCTCAGGGCTCATCCCAGGTGGGCTTCTCCGACACACAGGGACAAACTCTCCAGTCAGTTCCCCCAGAGTACATAAACTCTTTCTCCTCTCCTTCTGTTCTTGGTTTAGGTCATATTAAATGGAAACAAAATAGAAATTATCACCTTTTACTGATGCAAGTTGAGATGTAATGACCCAGTACAAGATTGAAATTAAATCTGATTCTACTTCCCAGATTACACCCAGATACTATAGGAGTTTTGTCTTTTCCTCACCCTGAGTTGGGAAAATTGCCTGAATAATTTGTGCCTGTGTGTCCTTAGGTACAGAATGAAATTTAAAGTCTTGGCCATTTTCATTGGAAAACCAGGAAACTTGTTTGCAGGAAAGTACCCCAAGTTCTCGACTAAAATTTTATATATCCCTTATGTTAACTTCTTTACCATGTTGGGGCAAAAGCCCACAAATAAATTCTCTCTCTCTTTCTCTCTCTCTCTCTCTCTCTCTCTCTCTCTCTCTCTCTCTCTCTCTGAACAGTGGCTGGAATTGAACTCTCTTTATAGGAATTTACTGACCTATACTAAATAAACAATTTATGAAGAATTCAGAGAAACATAGAAATGGGAAAATGGCTAGAGATATTAACAGAGTTAGAATTTATGAAACAACTGTGGCAGCTTGCCTGAGAGAGGACACAAAGGCTTACAGATTTGGGTGATATTAACATTAAGAAGAAAGATAGCATTTCATGATGATCCATGCAGATGCAAGTAGAAAGTGAAGAAATGAAAAGCAAAGCAAATGCTGGGACTATAAAGAGAAGTGTTTCCTCACCTAAGACCAAACTTCCTCCGTTGCACTGGCTGCTCACAAGCAATGCCAAGGGGTGTCAGTGGATAGGGTGATGGAGAGCCTGATTGTCAGGCACAGAGCTCTCCTGGGTAGAGTAGGGGAGGAAAGGAGGCCACAAAGGCAGTCAGTTCCATTGGTCAGAGGCTAAACTCCAAAGATAAGCTGTTCTAACAAATGAGCTTACCGTAATGTGCATTTGTGTAGCTTTTGAATAGACCACAGAGAGGGAGCTACCCCAGTCTCATTGCTAACCAGAAGAATACCTACAAGACTGTTCTCTCTCCTCATCACTGAAGCCTCTCAGGTTAAGGCATAGCAACAACCCTTTCTTTGCTCTCTCCTTGTGTCTGGATGAAGACATCTAGAATCCAGGACTTTAGGAGAGTTTTGGTTATTCTGTACCTTGAAGAGGCAGATGCCCAGCATAAGCCCAGGTTTCCATCCAGACCTACCTTGAACTAAAACATCAGTACAGGAAGTTTTTTGCAAATGTCCCTGACCTCAAAGCCTGTTTCATTTAAAATAATAATAATAATAATAATAATAATAACAACAACAACAACAATAATAACAACAACAATAAGATCCTGAAACAATATTACAATGATGTGATCCAAAAACAAAAGGGTTAAAAATCATAGAACTTTGGAAACCAAGAGTCACTTTATAGGACACGTGATGTGGATGCTCCCATTCAATTTCTCCATCTTCTTTTTTTAATAAGAATTCCCCAAACTATACATTAAAGTATATCAGGGATAAACATGTTGTGGCATCTTGGATATATCATAAGATCAGCAGCAGTTCAGGGACATATTAGCAATGAGAGCCTTAGGAAATGTGCTGTGTTTGCTCTAGGAGTGTTGTTGAGGGTTATAACTCAAAGTAGCCTCTGTCAGAACCAATAGAAAACTTTTTTTCTTAGGTCTCAGCACCAGGAATAGCTATGATTGTCCTGAGCCACTGACTTGTGTTTCCTTGAAGTGCACTCTAACACATAAATGATTATGTTACCATCTATTCAAAGCCAAATGTGTGGCCCACTTCTAGCAGGGTTACAGGATCTCCTGAAATGCATTTTATCTGCCAATATAACGTGAATTTTTCTATTTTCTCTATGCATGATATCTCTTTGTTAATTTCTTCAATTAATATTTTTACATAAGGTTGTATTATATTTTTAATAGTCATCTTAAAACATTTTAGGACTGAGAAATTCAAGAAATAAATAGTTAAATAAATAAATAAAAATAATGCTTTAGGTTTATGAAACCAATAAACAAAAGTGGACTTAATTCGATGTGTATACATTTCATGAGTCAATAGTGTTGGATATCTTTAACCATACTGGTCAGATCACTGTCTGGAATATTATGATTCATGACAGACACAATATTTTTTTCCACTCTAGGAAATTTTCTTTATTTTTACTTTTTACATTTTAATTAGTTTCAAGTATGCTATAGACATCTATATAGTTAGTAAAATGTTACCCCCAATTGCTCTCTCCCTCCCCTGACTTTCCACCTAGCCAATGTATTAATGCTAATTGCATTCCCTATGCCGTGCAGCTACTAATTTGTCCTTCTTTAACCCTTTACCCCATTCTCCCAGCCCCCAAATCTCCCCTCCCCTCTATCTGTCACCAAAATGTCCACTATATTTGTGAGTCTGTTTTTGATTGTTTTTTTATAGCTTAAATTCTGCATATAAGTGAAATCATATAGTGTTTATCTTTCTCTGTCAGACACAATATTTTAAGAGTGATGATGGATGACTTCAAACACCTCAGAAGAAGGAAAGATAGATGTGTCTAGAAAGTTTGAGGAAGTACCAAAGAAAAGTGTTTAATCTGGAAAACTAAAGACTTAGAATATTCTAGAAGCCTTAGGATTTTTGAAGAGCCATCACATGAAATAAAGAATGCACTTATTCTATTTCAATTCAGACACAGATTTAGAACCAGTGATTGGCAGCCAAAAATGGAGCAGATGTGAGATTAATGTAAAGAGGTGTGCCCACCAGGATGTCTGTAGAGCACAGGCACCACTGTCATGGGATATGAGAACGATGAGAAAGCGGAGCCTGCATTGCAGTGGAGGTACTCCCACCATGCCTGGGTTATTGGGGTAGTTGCTCTCAAGGTTCTCTTACAAGTGGATGAGTCCAGAACCCAGTACTCTCCCAGCTCAGTGATCCTGGCAAATTGCTTTTCTTCCTGGGTCTCATTGCCTCCTGCCAAATAGCAAGTTGGTGACCCTGAAGGCTTGACAAGCTAAATGTCCCTTATTTGTAGATAACTGTCTATTATGCACTGCACCATTTGCCAAAGGAAAGTTTACCAAGGACTGAAAACCAATTTTACTAAATGAAGTGCTATTATGAGACCTAGACCTTCCTCTCACAGAGTGATTGATGTGTGTTTGACCAGTTATGCAGTTCACTGCTCAGACTTGTCTCTTTCACTCTACCAGGAGAAGGAAGGAAAACACGTCCTTTTAAGCCACATTGCAGATGAAGGCAAAGTTCACACATAATTGCAATGGGATCGACCTAGTGCAGGATGGGCCGGGGAATTAAGGAAAACAAACTGAGGAGAGACTTGGGCAGCACACTGATGAGGAAACCAAGAGGAAATGAAGTCAGCAAGGGTTCTACATGTATATTTCAGAGTTGACAAAGCATAAGACTAACTGGACAGAGTTTCTGATTTATAAAGTCTTTTTATTATATTACCTGTTTTATATTATTTTGGAGGATCTGTTCTTTGAGCCAGAAAAATAAACAGCAGCCCTCAAGACCCTTTGGTCTAGATAGAAGAATATAAACTCTTACAACTTTCTGGCTCTGAACCAAGATTTCTGCCAAAAGTTCTGGGGATTTTGGACTTTTGCAGTTGGCCTTTGTATATTAGAAAAGTGAGGTTTACATGGAATACAAATGTTTCTATTCTGTAAGTTTTCAAAAGGTGAAGGGTTTAAAGTTTATTTGACAAAAACCAACAAAAGCACTGTTGCCTGCTGCTACAGAAAATGTGTGTTTCCTATTTTGTCTGTGTAATAGCTAAATAACTCCACTTTGGCATAGGCAATTCCAGTTAGCAAGATCCCAAGACTCCCTACCCTTCTTTGGGGATTGCAGACTGGCAGAGGCAGCAGGGAGCCTAGGTCTGCCTTCTGTATATCACATGTGTTTTCTTTTTTTTAAGAAAAGCAATTCTTCAACTTGAGCAGATGCCAGTTCCCACTGAGAGCTAACCTGGGGCTTTCTGGTTCCAAATAGCTGAACCAAGTAAGGTTTTATGTCGTGACCAGTGACTTAGTAAGGTTTTATGTTGAACATGCATCACCAACTTGGAGCATGCCCCTTCCTTGGTGTGTACCTGGGAGCAATACAGTGTAGTCTCTCTGTCCGCACCTAACTTGGAGCGGTACCCAGGACCCTACTGGCTGCTTTGCCATGCTGCCCCCCCAGAGCAGGGGCAAGGGTAAGAAGTAATGATGATTTTCATCTACAGATCTCTTCACAGTGCCATATGTGCTTTCTACTCTTTGACTTCATCTGATAAAGTTTGATTTGGCTCTCATGAACATGTAAAAGCTCAAGGTCCAAATGTTTACAGCTTTTAGTGAGGTGAATGCATGTCAGACTCAATATTCCTTGCAGCTGAGGACCTAGGCATTTTCCCAGCACAGCGCTGGCCCCAAACCCATTCCCAGTAAAAGCTTGCTGAAGGTGAATGAAAGAATTGGAAGTGAATTAATAAAAGCATAATTGATACACCTGATCGACAGCTCATGCTAAAGCTGAAACCTCGAACACTCTAAGCTCCACTTCCCATCGTAGTAATGCTTGCTCTTTATTTTATGCCAGAATCATGAATTAATATCCCTGATGAATGAGGACTTATAGTGTCAACATCACTATGGGGAAGAAAATGAAAGCAAGAAATTTCTCCAAAGCCACAGAGCCAGAGATTCAGAACCCTACTGACATTTTCCACATCCCTCAGTATAGTGGGGTCTGATATGCTGAACCCCTTCTCTTTTTTATAAATTGTAGTAAAATACATCTAACATAAAATTCACCATCTTAACCATTTTTAAATGTACAGGTTGATAGTGGTAAGTGTATTCACATTGTTATGCAACTATCACCACTATCCATCTCCAGAACATTTTCACCTTCCTAAACTGAAACAATAACTGCACATTCCTCCCAGCCTCTGGAAACCACTATTCAACTTTTGTCTCCATGTTTTTAACTACTCTAAGAACCTCATATAAGTATAAGAAATCATACAGTATGTGTCCTTTTGTGACTGGCTTGTTTCACTTAGCGTAGCAGCCTCAAAGTTCATCCAAATTGTATGAATCCCCTCTCTTCTGTGCAGGATGGAAATAGTACCTTTTCTCCAGGCTCTCCATCTCCTTCTAGTATCCTCATCTCAAACTGGAAGGAAGCCCGACTGCCTTTCTTGGATGACTAAATGGTGCCTCATTAGGTTGTGAACTAAAAACTATGCTTATAAAAATGGAATTTTGCTACATAACTATGGAAAATACAAGCTTAAGCAAATAAGCATTTCCTTGTTCATGTTACAAGGTCAAGTTGGTTAAAAGGAAAAAGGCTGGGGCCAATCAGCTGGTGGCCCAATTAGAGAATTTAGAGATGTTCCAAGCCCATGTTTTCACTTTCCCAAATGAGGAAAAGCGGCTGTTGAGGCTGTGTGTAGCCCGAGGGTCTGGGAACAATGCACAGGCCATCTGGTTTGCCTCTATTGGAAGGCTGAGTATTTTAGTCACTGAAGCCGCAGGATTGAGGACATTTGCAGAGAAAATGTGTATTTCCATGGTCTCTGGGCCCCAACATCACCCACCCAGCCACTTGGAGCCCAGATAGGAATGACTGCAGATGGTAGGTGAGCCTAGAGATTCCTAATTATATTCTTGAGTATACCCTCCCTTTCCTCTTTTCTACTTTGGGAGGGCCTTTTGTTTTCTACCAGCTGAAGGTGGTGAAAACTCTCCAGCCCCTGCATACACCTTACTCTGCTGTGGTTTCTGAGCTGTGGACCAAGTGTCATATCACAAAGGGCTAAGCACAAATGGACAAGCTGGAAGAGAAAAGCCCTTCTAACTCCAGCCTCATTTTGACTTCAGTGGCCAGTTCAGCCACCTCTGGAGATTGAGTATCACAGCACTCAAACCCCAGGGTGGGTGACTATGAGTTGATATCAGCAAGCTCTGGTGCAATGGCCTGACCCAGCTTGGCCCCTGGGCTCACCCCATGCTCTGTGAGCAATGCACAGGAAAGACATGCCTGGAGTGGAGGCTTCTGAGATCCAGTCCTATTTCCTACCTTGGGCTAAGCTTGGAGTGAGATGCTGACAGGAGAAAACACCTGTAGGGAAAGCGAGGCAGGAACATACTCAGCACAAATAGGACATCTCTCAGGGAAGACCTGTCAGGCCCATGCTCAGTTGGCAAAGAGACCATTGGGGAGCACAGAGGAAAGACTAGAGCCCAGGCTTCTTTCAGCTCAAGTCTCTCTACGAAATCAAGCTGGGCCTCCATGTTGCTCTCCTCAACCAAACCCTCAAATTAAATTATGCTGAACTAATATCTCTAAAATCCAAAAATCCATCAACAAAAGTTAGGTTGGTATTTGAAATCTTTCTCCCAAGGGAATGAGTATGTTTTAAAGTCCTTCATAAATTATCTAAAAGGAAATTTGAATCTTTCTAGTTCTTACAAGAGTCCTACAAAAACAGCAGGACACGTACAACCTCATTGTGTGCCCATGTGTGCCTATGGAATCTTCACTTCAGCCCCAATCCAGTTGTTCCGCATTTCAAGGAGAAATCTGACCCTCTCAACAGCCGTTCCCTTTCTCTCATCCCCACACTGAAATTTTCACTGGGCAAATTTGCAGGATCTTTTTTCTATGATTGTTTTCTTGATAAACAGTTCAGGCATAGTGTTTGAATTTTTTAATAGTTTCATTGCTTCATAGTTCCTGGGAAAACAATACCATAGGGAGAGCCTGAAAAAATGAAGCTGGAAATAATTGGGGAGTGAATAAGGAGTCAGTTTTATTCTTACTCTTTGAATTCCAGGAAAGTGGAGACGTGGCACACTCCTGTGCAGAGCAAGCACCTGGCAGCTGGCCCAGCATACAATGGGCCCGCCATAGAGTCACCGGCTCCTTGGAGAGAAGGACAATGGGAGGCAGCAGCCACCCAGGCCCCACGGAATGCTGAGCCACAGGCAGCCAGCAGGAGAGGCGTAGATTCCTTTTCTTTCACCTAGAATAAGGGCTCAAAATAGGATCTGAACAGGAGGTCCAAACTGAAGGCCATGTTTTTACCAGGAGATTTGCCAAATCAACTCCAAAGAATGCATTGCGCCCCTTTGCAGACCAGATCCTGTGCCTAGGAAGGGAAGCCACACCTAGAAGTCCTAGGAAACATTGGGGAGGACAGAGCCTGGGAGGCAGGAGGCTGGATTGGAAACTCTTACTAAATATGTCACTGAGCCCCTGTTGTCCTCCTGTTTGACCCAGTCCCCTCACCTAAAAACAAAAGGAACAATTTCCATCTTTGGGAGGATACCTGCAGTCATGGAGAAAAAGCACGAACCACGGAAACTCAGAACTGTACATCTGGATGGACGAAGTCTTGAGTGAGGGTGGAACAAAGAGCCCCACATGCCAGGAATTCACTTCGGGTTGTGGGAAACAGATGGGTCATGTAATGCAGGACCAAACATTCTTTCCTTGGCTACACCAAAGACCCCCAAATGTGGGCACACCTCATTGTTGGCCTGTGTTTTGTTATGTACATATTTCCTTTATTTATATATTTGAAGACCTATTGAGTGCTTTAGGAAGAACCTGGGAAGCACAGATTCGGTCCAAGCCATCCTAGGCACAGAGAATAGAATCAGAGTGAGGGCAAGAGATATAGGGTGGTGGCTTTTAGCTCTGGAAGGGAAGAGTTTTCTAGCAGTGACAGTCCAACCAGGAATAATAGGAGCAATGCAACCTTGCCCGTGTCCATACAGGGCTGAGCGCTGCCAGAACCAAAGTGAGATGGGATGGAGTTAAATATATGACCAACCATAGTCTTCCAAATCCCAAAAGTTCTGTCACTGCACCTTTTCTGTACCCTTAAACTGATGCTCAGTATTTAAAAGTTTCTCTTTTGTCTACAGCCATGTCACCCTGAACACATTCGATCTCATCTGATCTTGGAAGCTAAGCATGGTCGGGCCTGGTTAGTACTTGGATAGGAGACCTAGGAAGACCGGGTGCTGTAGGCAAGGGGGAAGTTTCTCTTTATCCTTATGGGTCTGACAGGAGAAAGGAAAGAGCATTGGAAACCAAGTAATTTTGAATGGCCTGCTCAGGCCACAGACTAAGTAAGCTTTTTCTCCCAGTTCCCCTCCAGAAAATTCTCTCTACCCAGATTTGCTTAATAGGTTTGGAATTCTTATCTCTTCACTCAGAACATTAGGGAAATTATCAAGTCATAGGGTGATGGGCCCATTAAAGTAAAGACTAGGTCTGTCTTATTCACTAGTGTTATTCTGAGGCCCAGCATAGCACCTGACACAGTGTTGGTGCTCAATAAATGTTTATCGATTGAATGAATGGCGACTTGTGGGCCACTCATCTTTTTAGAACAGGCAGTAGACACCGATGTGGCAGGCCCTGCATAAGACTTTCCCAGGGGACCTGGAATCTGACAGATAATGTCTTTTTACCTTCATATCACCTGATTTTAGGGAAACTGAAAGATTTCGGTTTTCTCTCTGGATTCCTTATCATGGTATCTCTGCTTCAGCACATGTATGAGGTGAGGAGACTGCTCCTATATGCTTCAATTTTACATTCATCAAATTCTGTGAATGCAGTATTATAATGTCTATTTTACATATGTGCAATGGAAATTCAGAAAACTTAGTGATTTGACCTACCTAGAAATGATTGCAAAATTTGGGGCTCATTGCTTTTCCCTGCAATTCGGATGTCACAATTTTCCAAATACCATTTCTGGAAGAAGTACTAAAAGGTCCTTTCATGAACACGTCAGCCCAAACACAGCCCAAGAATGGTCCAGTGAAAAAGCAGCAGTGCATTCATTGATTTGGTCTGTGACATTTCTAAAGGAAGAGGTCTTAGGCTGGGAATAAAATGTAAACTTTCTCTCACTGAATTTTACTGTTTAATATAATATGTGCCTTTCTCTTCAATGTCTCCATTAAAAATTAGGAAACTGGGGCCATAGACTTTAAATGAATTGCCCAGGCATACTACTGTATTTCAGGTCCTAGCTTGACCAATTCTAAGACCATGCTCTCTTAACTACACCGAACACTTTACTACAGTGTTCGTTTATTCCTCTAAAAAGAAGCTCTAATCTTTTTTTAAGGCATTCTCCCTGTACTTCAATTTGGATAGTTCATATAGCTCTGTCTTCCAGTTTACTGATGTTTTCTTTTTCAATGTAAACAGCCTTTTCTTAAGCCCATCTATTGAACTTTTCACTTTAGATCTAGCAACTTTTAGTTTTAGAATATCTTTATGGTTCACTTTCTAGTTTCCATGTCTCTGATGAGATTCCCCTTCTGTATTATGCTTGCCTTTTCATTGAAATATTTTAATATATTTATGTTGATTAATTTAAAGTCCATACCTACTATTTGAAAGATTCGTCTCATCTCTGAGTCTACTTATATTGATTTTTTAAATTATACATCACGTCTTCCTGCTTCTTCTCATGTCTAGTAATTTTTATCATATATTACACTATTGAAATAATGGATTTAGTATTTTTCCTTCAAAGAATATTGATTTTGTTCTGTCAGGCAATTTATTTACTGGTGGATCAGTGTAAGTTACTCTAAAGCTGAAATAGTCCTACTCTTAAGGCATTGCCTATCTAGGACCTCACTAAATCCCTCAGGTGTTCCATGAGATCTCTTTGCCCTTGCCATTGAAACTCCAAAGTCTCCCAAAACTATGTGCCTTCTGGAATCTCTTTTTCATTCACAACCAGGCCTCTCAGTCTTGCATATGAAGCTTAGTGCTTAGCCAAAGACTAAAAGAGATCTTCATAAGATTTTTTGCTGTCCCTTCTCTGAACAGCTTCTCCTCTCCAGCAGCATGCCCTACAAACTCTAGCCACTTCCATGGCCCTGAACATCAATCTGTCTCACCTGAATAGTGAGACCACAATTCTCTATTTGGTTTTATTTCCTTGTGCACAGTTTGGAAAGTGCCTCTATGCAGAAAACCATAGCGAACATGAAACGCACTTCATGTTTCCCTTCTCTCAAAAGTCATAGCTTACTCTTAAAGTAACTAATTATACTTCTTTTATCGCCAAATCCTTCAAAACTTATCGACTGCTCTCAGAATCGTTAAAACCATATCTTTGTAAAGTCCATGGGGATGATACAGAAACAGAATTCCTAAAGAAATATTTTGGATGCCTAACCTAGTAGGTAGGCAGACAGAACCTCCACAAAGGTTTGGATCAGATAGAAATTGCTATCTCTTCCACCACCTGTCAGTCTATAATTCAATCACTTAGAGCCACCACTAAAGTTGAATATATTTCTAGTGACAACTGTTTTCATAATAAAATTGCGCCATTGGATCACAACGCACATGTAATAAATAGATGAACCAATATCTGTTTTTAAGCTTCATATAGGAACCAAAAATGAAGTAATCTCTAAGCAATGCACTTGAGTTTGAAATATAAGTTTCTGGCTTATTGACATTTTGAGGCTTTGCTTTTCTTTAGGAAGAACAAGAAAATGTTATTCTAATATCTCTCAGGATAATACAGTCATACATTAGCTCTAGGCTCTATGGGTTACCTTGGCAAGTTTCTGATGTTTCCTTTGGCATCCTCATTACTGAATTAGGAATGAACAAATTGAGATCCACATTTGGATCAATCCACATTTGGTTCAATGAAGGCATAGGAGAATTAAAATGGAATCAATCCAAGTGGTGCAATAAATAAAAAGAGGCTTGAACTAAACATACAACCTCTTCTAATAAAATTCTATTTTGAATTGTTTTAATTAATGAGCAGGTTGAACTGATTTTTATTTTGCCTAATGTATTTTCTTCACTGTTCTTTTAATTTAAATAAAACTTCTTGTTATACTCTTTAACTTTTTATTCATTTATGATTTCGTAGAGTTTTTACAGATTTGGATAAAACATATTTTGTCTCTCATAGCTGTCTCAACTATTTCTTTTACTTTTTGTGTTTTTGAAACAGAAGTCTTAAAATTCCTTATATTCTCAAATGTGAACTTCTTTATAATTTTTTCTATTGTTTTCTATTGCCTTAATCATTAGAAAATTTTCATTTCTATACACTTAAAATTACATGTATTTTATAATTTTATTTATTTTCTCTTGTTTTATTCAGAGTGACTTTATTTTGTTGGAAATATAAAATATGGATCTAAATTACTTTTTCTCAATATTACTGCAAATTACTCCCAACTCACTTTTTAAGAATGCATATTCTGCATTATTTATAAGAGTTATTTACATATTAAATTTGTACCTAAGAGAGTCACTGTTTTGGATCCTTTGTCTGTTCAAATAGTCCATATTTTATTTTCTAAAACTATTTTCTAATAGCAGATAAATTTGGTTAAACATTCCTATATTATTTAAATTTTATAATATACTTGAAATCCTCACAAATTTATTTCCCGTACTACTTTTAGTATAGTTCTATTAACATTAAAAAAAAATACATCACTACATTAGAATTAGGTCATTTGAATAGTTATGTTCAAAGACATTTATAATATTTTTAGCGATTTAAAATATACCTCGATGTCAAATAGTAGTGGTACAAATTATTCCCTAATATTAAGTATCATAGCACCATTGAAATTTTATAGAATAAGATGTAATAACAAGAACAAAGTTCTTAGTACGTGCTTAAGTAAAACCAGAATACATTGTTTTTTATATACTACAATTCCAATTATAAAATGTTTTTATCCTCATTCATTCATTTAACAGTTATTTGTAAAACGTCAACTATGGGCCAAGAACTATTTGGAGTGTTGCTGCAGCAGTTAACATAGCATACACAAACACCTACCCCCATGGGCACCCTCAGGCCATTTCCCAGTGCAAGAGAGCCAGTGGTGTGCTGGAGCTGGCTCAAACCAGTTCACAAGAAAAAATTGTGAAATCAGGAATTTGCAAGGCAGTTGTTAAACACAGCCATCCTTGCAACTGGCCATAGTGGGAATATTTACATCACTGGCAAACACTGTATATCAGGGCCTCCACCCTACCTCACCTTGCCCTGCAGAGCCAGTTGTTAAACATTTGCCTTATTGACAATAAGAGAGTCAAACGATGAAGAATATAAATAAGTCCAAGATATATACAGTAAGTTGGATAGTAGTGTGTACTACAGAGAAAATTAAAGCAACGAAGTGGAATAAAGAGTGTTCAGAGTTAGAGGAGATAATGAAGTTTTGGATAAGCTGACCGGAGCTCACTGAGAAGGTAGCAATTAAGTAAAGACCTGAAGAGGCTGTGGGAGGGAGGGAGGCATGGATGAGCATGAACCCTGTGGGCAGGTGGCTAGTAAGGTGCTTGACCCATCAAACAAATCACTTCCACTCCCTTAGGGAAGGATGAGTAAGGTATTAAAAGAAGCAAGGGATTTGCCTAATTATCCCAAGAATTAGCAGTCATTTCCTGAGCAGAGACCTGGGAATAGGGGCAATTTTGGTTTCCTTCAATACAATTGGAGAGAGTCACTCAGGTGGACAGGATTTCTAAAAGTAGAGGGTTCTGCTGGACTGAACTGGATAGGTGGAAGCTAGAATAAAAATTGGAGGTTTTAACCAAATCGTTTGTGGTATTCAGAGATAAGAATACAGAATCAAACCTGGAAACTAGAGCAGAGATCCAGCAGGTGGGTCTGCATTTCAGTGCAGATTTCATTCCATCCCAGGAGATCCAGGCACCAGGTCTGAATCACAGAATAATTACAGACCCCCTTTTCTAATCAGTGGGAGAGTAAAGGTAGTAAAGAATTTTCAGTAATTTGGAGCCCGGGAGGATTTCAGTTCATCACTAAAGAGTCCGTAGACACTTGAGTAAGCACTGGAATGGGCAATAGGTTCACTCAACTTCTTTAGTTTCTAAATTAATAGTAAAATCAACAATTCAGCACTCCATACTCACCCTTTTATAGCTCTATGTAAACGTACAGGAGTGACACCGACCAAAAAAGTGATTTGCAAAACACAAAGTTTGTCACTTTTTCTTTTTTGATTTTAGACAGGGAAATCCATGGCTGATTAAGTTTTGGGGGACAGAAGCCTGGGAAAGGTACATTAAAATGTTAATAGAAATGTCAAAATAAGTAGTCATTAGGGATGTATACAGGTAATATTAAACCAGCAGACGTACCAACAAGACCCAAAATTCCCAGATAGAACGATCTGATGCATTTTGGCTTTTCTTCATTCTACATGCTCAGCTAATCTGTACTGTCATACATGCACAGGGACCTATTTTGTATCAACTTTTCTTGACCTATTAACTTAATATTTTTGTTTTAAGGTCTGTTTTCTGGTTTTGCTCTTGCTTTCCTGATGGTTGATGGGGTCTCAGTTTCTCCTTGTTTCCCTGCAGGGCCCTCCTCGATGTCCCCTGGTGGTAGAGGCAAGAGTACTCCCATGCGCATCCTTTCCAGGGAATGGAAGTCACTCCTGAGTTCCAGTTGTGGTTCAGCCTCTGAAATAAATGTAAGAATTTCTCAGCATGCTCTGTTTTGCTCTTCCTTTAAGTTGCAAAATATTTAATTGGTCTCTTGGGTTCTGTGACAGCCTTTGGGCTCATTTTGTTGGTTTTTCAAATTGTTTTTAGGTTTTCTTTTCTTTTTTTTTTTTTTTTTTTTTTTTTTTTTTTTTGTGGGGATGGTCTTTGTTTTTCTCGGAATGTCCTGAAAGTCTCTCCTTTGACATTTGACCTACTGCTTTGACTCTGGGCAAAGTGGATTTCTCAGGCTTGATACCAGTAAAGACGAGAACTATTATGAAAGCCATTTTTGTGTACTAATCTTTGTGAAGTTCTACTTTATGATATTGGAAAATCATTTGAAATTAAAAGGAAATGATGAATGTAGAGTGACTAGCTTATAGCAGGCACTCAATAAATAGTGCAGAATGTGAGAGTGTTTTGTAAGCTTCAAGATCCTTAAAAATTCTGGCTAATAATACCTCCTCTGCTGTCCATTGTATGCCTCACCTCTGTGCTGTAGCTACTGATGCACTTGCCTGTTTTGCCCAGTGAACAAAGAGTGCCTGGGCTATCAGAGGCAGAAAACCAGCCCTTGCTCCTCACAGAATCCCCTGCACTCACCACTAAGCCAATGAGGAGCAATAAAAGCAGCAGTGTCCGTAGCCACACTGTAATAAAAGAGCAGTAAAATATAGTCTTTGAAAGAATCTATAATATCTCAGCCACGAAATCGAGTTAATATTTCTCTAAGTAGCTCAATTTTTCTTTATTTTCTTTTGCCTGGGGAGGCAGTTATGGTCTTGGTCTTCGTGGAACATTGCCACTGAGATTTTCATTTATGGATTTTATTTCCAGGGAAAAGAGATAAACATCCCAAGGTGAAAATAGTTCATTATTTTTATTAATTTGCATAATGGTCCATTTCCAGAACCTGGTAGATTGATTACCAAGGGATCCACCAAGGGAAAAGGGCCATTTAGGTTGTTTGCACAATATTCAACACAAATTCATCTTACCCAACAGCTATCAAATTATCCCATTTTCTATAGAAACTTATTTTTCTAGCCACCATAATAATCACTTTCTCTAAATTAAATCATTGTTTTAGTCAGCCAAACTACTTTGATTATTAAAACAACATAGAACATTCTGAACAACATTGAAACCCAGGCATAGAGTGAGTTACAGGAAATCAAATAGAATAATTGGCTCCAAAGTTTACTTGTCTTACAAATATTTTTTCTTCCTCTATCACTTAACATTTTCTCCTTGACATTACTTGATTGAACTCACATAGATTCTATTCCTCCAAAGAAACAACCCACTTGGGCAATGTGAACACTAACGGTCACAGCTTTTGGAGTTATCTGCCACCAAAAAGAATGGCTTTCATTTATTTTTCGAGTTGAAAAAGTTTTTCTTTTTCCTGTTCACAAAACTCAAACATGCCCTGAGTAATTTAACTCAGACCGACCAAACAGAATAAGCAAGTTTTAAGCTGTGACAGGACTTGGAATGTCTGAGTCTTAAAGGAGAATTATTTGGAACTTTGTTTTGGAAGCTAGACTGCCAAATAATGAATTTTGTCTCAAAATCTGAGCTTTGTTTTTTGTTACAATTTCTAAGGCAAAGAACCTTAGGATAAAAGGCCAGAATTCTCTTAAAATGAATAACTAAGGTAAACTGAAAAAAGACGAGACCACTGGTCTCTAAACTTTTCTGATTGGACACTTCTATCAGTCTATAAAAAGAAAAATTGAGAACTATTACTGCAATTCATAGGATGTCATCACTGAAGATATGAAGTTAACAATGTGTATGAAATTCCAAACCCAAACACCACTGCTAGAATTTACAAAGGAAATTTCGGAAAAGTGGCTTCATCGTGAACCTCCAGCCCTGACCAAGAATCAAAGGATTCAGGACACCTACCTAACAGATCCTGTCATGGCCTGCAACTTGTTTTTAGCCAAATCTCTGAAAGCTCCCTGCTACAGCTCTGCACACCTGGAGCCCCAGATTATCTCTGGCAGCATTCCCCTCCATTTTAGGGTGCCCTACCACCTAATCACACCAAAGGAATCATTTATTCCTGAGATGCACAGTACATACTTGCCCTTCCCTTGTGTCATGTCCTCTTTGCCTTCCGTGCCTTCAGGCTGCAGCTCTAAGGTAGCAGACCCCACCTTGCTCACCATTCCCGGCACTTAAAAGGCAGTTGGCACAAGATTACTCTTAATGAAACCTTATTTGCACTGTCAGACAATTTGGGCGCCAGCTTCCCCAGGGACATGGACAGGTCCCTTTACTTCTATCTCAACCCCCCCTGCCCCCCCCGCCCACACACACACTCAGTATTCAGTTCTGGCAAGAACCACACAGCTTCATTCTAATGAAAGTGGGGCCCCCATTAAAATCCATGCCACCAGGATGTGCTTTGAAAATAGACCTTGTAGGCTGAGATCACATCAGTATTTGAACAAAAGCATTCGATTGCTGTTATTCTGGCTTCTGAAATGCAAAATACACACATTTCAGAAGAAATTCCCACAGTTTATATTTAAAGAATTTTTATCCTGGAAGACATAGGTCGGCAAAGCCAAGTTTTGTAAGAGAAGTTTGGTGTTAAGATAGAAAGTTTTCTGAAAAATTTCTTCCCTTGGTTCTAATTGTGCTGCAGTATTGCATTCGTGATGCTGTGAATAAGACCGAGTTTTGCTTAAAACTTACTTCATGGTTATTATTTTCCTCTATAAATTTCAACATCTGCTCACTAATGTATGGAGTCCTTACTATAAATTTTTGAATAATTATTTTGTTTAATTGTTTTTCTAACATAGTCCCTCCAAAATAACTAAATCTACCTTCTTTCTGAGGCTGTTCTCTTGTGCAAATAATTGTACCCTAATTTTATAATAAAACACATTGGGAAGATATTTTATTTTCTATTAAGTTTATTGAGGTAACATTGGTTAATACAATTATCTAATTTTCAGGTGTACATTATAATTTAACATCTGCATATGCTATTGTGTGTTTACCACTCAAAGTCCAGTTTCCTTCAACTATCATATATTTGATCCCCATTACCTATTTCACCCTTCTCCTACCCCCTTATTTAACCCCCTTTACTCTCCCCGCTCCTACTCAACCTCCTACTCTCTGATAACCACTAGTCTATAGTCCATGTCCGTGAGTTTCTGTTTCTTTGTCGTGCTCATTTATTGTTTTTAGGTTTATATCCCACATATAAATGATATCATGTGATTTTCAACTATTACTGTCTAGCTTATTTCGCTTAGCATGATTATCTCGAGGTCCATCCATTTGTCGCAAATGGCAGTATTTCATCTCTTCTTATGGCTGAATAATATTCCATTATATATATGTACCACAGCTTCTTTAGCCAATCATCTATGGTAGGACAATTCGGTTGCTTCCATGTCCTGGCCACTGTGAATAATACTGCTATGAACATTGGTGTGCAAATATCTTTACGGATATGATTTTTTAAGTCTTTGGGGTAAATACCCACCCAGTAGAGGGATTGCTGGATCATATGGTAGATCAATTCTTAGTTTTTTGAAGAATCTCCATACTGCTTTCCATAATGGCTGTACCAATTCACAATCCCACCAGCAGTGTAAGAGGGTTCCTTTTTCTCTGCATCCTCTCCAGCATTTGTTATTACTTGTCCTGTTGATTATAGCTATTCTAACAGGTGGGAGATTGTGGTTGGATTTGCATTTTGCATTTCTCTAATAGCTAGTGATGTTGAGCATCATTGTGGTTTGGATTTGCATTTTGCATTTCTCTAATAGCTAGTGATGTTGAGCATCTTTTCATATGTTTGTTGGTCATTCGTATGTCCTCTGGGGAGAAGTGTCTGTTCAGATCCTCTGCCCATTTTTTGATTGTATCGTTTGTTTTTTTCTGTTGTTATTGAGTCATGTGAGTTCTTTATATATTTTGGATATTAGGCCCTTATTGGAGAAATTGTTGCAAATATATTTTCCCATTCTGATGGTTATTTTTTTACCTTGTTGATGGTTTCTTTTGCAGAGCAGAAGCTTTTTAGTTTGATGTGGTTCCATTCATTCATTTTTGGTTTTATTTCCCTTGTCTTTGAAGTCAAATTCATAAAATCTTCTTTAAGTCCAAGGTCCATAAGTTTAGTTCCTATTGTTTTCTTCTATGCACTTTATTGTTTCAGGTCTTATATTCAGGTCCTTAATCCATTTTAAGTTAACTTTGGTATGTGGTGATAGACAAGTCTAGTTTCACTCTTTTGCATGTGGCTTTCCAGTTTTCCCAGCACCATTTATTGAAGAGGCTTTCCTTTCTCCACTGTATGTTTTTTTGCTTTTTTGTCGAAAATTATTTGCCCATATAAATATGGGTTTACTTCTGGACTCTCAATTCTGTTCCACTGGTCCATGTGTCTGTTTTGCTGTCAATACCATGAAGTTCTGATTACTGTCACTTTGTAATATAATTTGAAGTCGGGCAGAGTGATGCCTCCAGCCTTGTTCTTTTATCTCAAGATAGAGAGAAGACACTTTAAAACAAAAAGATGTTCAGGACACAAATGTTTAACTCAGAGTCCAGATTCTTGAAAGAATATAGTTGATAAACTGAAGATATTTTTCAGTATAAAATAGTATAACATATTCAATGATTTGATACTGGGATGGAGGACATTATAATAATAACAATGAATAAGAAAACTGTTGATTTTTTGCATACTTTGAAGTAGGTAAATTTGGAGCTGGGTACTTCAAAATACAGTACCTTATTTGATCCTCACAGCAGCACAAAGTTTTAGGTGTTATTAGACCCATTATACAGATAATAAGGACAGATGAGGCTCAGAGACATCAAGTGATTTGCCCAAAGCCACAGAGCTAATAGACAGTGACACTAGGATTCAAACCCAGATGTTTATGACTTCAACTAAGTAACTCTTAATATCTTAATTTATATACTTACCTCATATATGACATTGTCCTCTAAAGTGTTGTGGTTTGCATCCTTTCCCCAAGGAAGTAGAGAGACTTTTACTCTTAGGACAGGCTGAGTCATTATTGCTCCTGCTTTAATTTTTATTCATGTAGTTATCCTAGAATTTTTATTTTATATTATTAAGTTAATAAATGTAAAAGTAGTTGCTATTTTTTTATTAAATTTATTGTTGTGACTATTTCCTGAACGATACAAAATATATTGGAACATATTACTTGTGATTTCTATACTTCCACCTACCATGGTATAGCTTTTCAGCATTTTAATGGCACTTTATTTTTAAGCCTTCCGAAATCTTCTTTAATTCCATCAATGTTCTTTTAGATTTTTCAATATATTTGCCACCATTTTTATAGTCACTATTATTCCTGGCAACTGACTCTTACCTCAGGTTCATTTTCTTCCTTATTACAGTCTGTCTTTTAGTAGTACTTCTTGATGACTTTCTAAGGGAGAAAGTTTCCTAATCCCTGTTTTTCTGAAAATGTCATTATTTCTTTGTTTTGGCATTAATCGTTGTGGTGAGGAATCTTTCACTGATATATTAGCTTTGTGAAAAATATTCTTATCTTTTTCACATTTCCAAGTCTTAATGGATCTAGTGTAATTCTATTTTTATATTTTCTTCACAGAACTCCTATGCTTCTTAGAATGAAAATGTATGTTTTTTCTTGAAATCTGAAAGATTCTCAATCATTGTGTCTTTAAATATGGCCAGTCTTTCATTTCATTTACTTTATTCTCTCTTTCTGGAATTTATATTTCAAGGAATCAGCGTACTCTATCCTTCATATCTCTTGGCTGCTCTTTCTATATCTATTCCTTTCTCTGCTGTGTTCTGTTTGACTTCCTCAGAACTACCTTCTAATTTACTAATTCTTCAGTTGTATGTTTAATCTGTTCTTTAATTCTGCCCATTGATTTCTTCTTTTCGATGATTGTATTTTTCACCTAAATAACTGCGTGGCTCTCTTAAATCACTGTTTACACCATCTAATCCTTTTTTATGGTTTTCATTCATCTTCTTACCTCTTTAATACTTCAAAACATACCATTGTTCCTTTCAGATTCATGTACTCCTTCCAGTTTTGAAGGTGCTGATTCTATTTCATTTGTTGACTGTGGTTCATTTTCTTGGGTGGTTGGTTTATAATTCTGATTGTCGTCTCATCTTCAGTGATGCTATTTTTTTTATGGGAGTCCCATGATCCTGGGTTGTGAAAGTTTCCCTACAGCAATAACTTAACAATTGCTTCTGCTAAAAATGTAGGACTGAAATGGTCCTGAAGGGTTATTTTAATTTCTCCTCTTGGAATTCTCACACCAGACTGGTAGTACAAGTTTGGATTACACATTTTTGTGCACAGATCTGGCATTTCATTTTTCACTGATGTCTTTCCTCTCTCCCTTCCCCCAGATAGCAATGTGTTTACAAAATTCTTGAGTATATTAGTTTCTGTTAAATGGAAGGGGCAGCTTCTAGACTTTATGCTCAGTTTTATCCCATAATATAATGAATGAATGGAACCAATATCCCATCTCCCACTCTACATGAATGAATGGAACCAATATCCCATCTCCCACTCTACATGAATGAATGAATGGAACCACATCCCATTCTCCCACTCTACATGAAGATAAGACCCCAGGCTCCTTCCAAAGATTTCTGAACATTAAGCTTCATCACTGAACACCTAGCAATTTTTCCTTTCTTTTTTTTTTTTTGTCTAAGGTTAGCTAAGTGTCAAAATGAGTTTTAGTTTCATCTTATGAAACAGAGTAATTTTCAAAAAATTTCCGCCATGTCCTACACACACCCACACACACCCACACACACACACATGCACACATTGCCTGTTGCCTGACTAACTCCTGCTGTTCTCTAGGCCCCAGTTTAGATGCATTTTCTCTAGATGCATTTTCTCCAGGAAGATTCCTCTGAGGTCCCCAACTCCAGGAGCAGCAGGAGGCACCCTTGCCATGTGCCCCAGGTCACTATACTTACCTGTCAGAGCATTTCTCACCAACTCCTACAACAGACTCTAAGACCCTTGAGATTAGGTTGATTCTTGTTTCTCATTTATGCCCAACAGCTGGGAAAGAGCCTAACTCAAGCTAGACACTCTTTACATGTACTGGGATCACCTCTTATAGGCTAGATATTGTCCTGGGTGATGGGTGTGTGCAGCAAAGTTAGACAGAGCCCAGTGTATCTTGGGAGAACAGACCCTTGTCCCCATTTGACCTCATCTCAACCCCAGTTAGTGCATTTCCTGTGGTAATTTGCTTCTAGGACTTTCTAGCATTATGAGTTTCCTGTGCATAAGTAAGAAAGAAAGTCAACATTTGTGGAGTATTTCTCATGTTCCTTGTCTTATTCTAGGGATTTTCTTATATGTTATCTCATCAATCCTCACAAATAAAAACCCCTCTGAGGTAGGTCCACTGACCCATTTTGCAGAAAACTAAGTCTTTAATCGGTAAACCTCTTGTTTAAGGTCAAAAAGCTAGTATGTTTTCTTTTCGGCCCAAATCCAAAGGGTCTGGCCCTAGACATACTCACTGTTCTCAATAAGAGAACTTGTGACTAACGAGCATCTGTGTCCCTGATGGCCAACCCAGAGCTTGGAGCATCAGGAATTTAAGCACCTGTGGAGCAGAGAGTGAGATGAGGAACACAGATGCTGCTTGAAATGAACATGGAGATGCTATCTTGCTATTCAGATGTGAGCCTGCAACAGCATTAGCATCTCCTGGGAGCGGTTGGAAATATCCCATCCAGACCCACTCAATCATAATCTACATTTTAACAAAATCTTGTGTTATTCACATCACACTTCTGCCTGAGAAGTGCTGGCTAGAAGTCATCTAGAATATGACCAGGAAGAGTCTGGAGCCAGAGGGCATAGTAGGTCTGGGAGTGGGATTCAATGTTATGCTTCTCTTCTACCATACACTGCCTTTCATGGTTTCCCTTTTGAGGGATCCACAGGCCAAATATTGACTAACCTCAGTCTGTTCCCAAGTATAAGACTCACCCAAATTGAGCATTCCTAACACCTCTGAGGCCTTTCCCTATTTTATGTTCCTGGAAAAGACAGGCTTATTTCTCACTCTGCCCAGACACCCACCATAGACAGAGGACTTTCCAAGAAGAGAGCTGGATTACAGACTCCCTCCCTGGCCCTCCTGGGCCTGCATTTTTTTTCTTGTGTTGCACTATATCTCAAGGCCCCTCCTGTGGCCCTGGGTTTCAGGAGAGAGCCAAGCCAGGAGGAGAGAGGGTCCCTATATTAGCTACTTGGGTTGCCATAACAAAGTACCACACACTGGGGGACTTAAACAACAGACATTCATTTCACACATTTCTGGAAGCTAGAAATCCAAGATCAAGGTGTTGGTAGGTTTGGTTTTCCCTTAGGCCTCTCTCCTTGACTTGCAGATGGTATCTTCTCTCTGTGTCCTCACCTGGCTTTTTTTCTGTACCTGTATATATCCCTGATGTCTATTCCTCTTCTAATAACAACTGCCATCCTCTCTGTTTAGGCCACACCCTGATGATCTCATTTAACCTTAATCACCTCTTTAAAGGCTCTGTCTCTAAATACAGCTGCGTTCTGAGGTACTGGGGACAGAGCTTTAAAATATGAAATTCAAAAGAGACACAATTCATCTCATAACAGGCACACAACTTTCCTCACAGAAAGGGGTTCTCACAAGTAGCTTTTCCTCTACATGCTGGGTTCCATAGCAGCAGTTCTCCTTGATGTTTTATCTGCTATATCCTTACAGAGCCTGGTCGGTGAGAAACGATGTATGTGAGGGATATGGAGAAGAGAGGAAATGCATGACGATGTAAAAATGTTTTCTCTTGATCAAACCCAGAATTTTCCTCTGAGAAAGTCCCTGGTAGCCCTGACTTGTGTTCTGATGTGTTTGCAGCTGCTGCAGCTATAGCATAAGATCTTCTCTTTAGCTCAGGGCAAAACTCAGTCTCATCTCCTTTCTGTTGTTTTTAAGCTAGAATGCTTATTTTTACCCAAAGGGCAGTTCACCAGCTGGAATTTAAATGTTCATAAAAAATATTTCAAAGACACGTTTTTAAAACCCACTGTCTCTAAGTCCCCTGAGAGAACCTGTGACTGCTCTGGAAATTCCTCAGTTCATATTCTTAATCTTGCTTAAATGAGGGAGGAGGGTATAATTTATTTTTGAAAAGATTTTGAAGTCTTCAAATATACTCCCTGGCTAGTTGAAAGTCTGGAAAGAAATCTCATTTGTATTTCACTAATGCTCAAAGTTCTGATAACTATGAATGCTTTCATAGAGACTTTTGTTTTGATTTCTCCTCATTTCCTATACTATTTATTAGCAACTCACAGTTAGAATATACGATGACCCAGAGGAGATTTTAAACAACTGAAATTAAACCCTGGAACAAATTAAAATAGATACAGACAAGTCAATGAGAGTAGAGGTTTGAAAAAATGTGTAACTTTACCTTGAAGAAAAGAATCCTTGACAAACTGTCCAGCTTAAGAAAACATCTTCACTACTTGAGCTTCTGAGGCACTAGGATCAAGAGAATCACCCGAAGTCATTTCGAGGTGGCTATTCAACAGAAACTTCAAGCAGGCGGAAAGTTGCGAAGGTGAAGCCCCACCTGGGCCTGAAACAGGCCTCCGAGGATGCACAAAGGGCCATGTGGCACCGCAGTTTTGAGAGGATCGCCTTGGTCAGCATTTTCTTCTGCAAACAGAAGCACAGACTCTGTTACCTCACTTTGGTTCTGTCTCTAATTTAACTGTAGGATTTAATTAGATATTCAAAGAAAGGAGGGAAATATAATCAGACCGTGTCAGACTTTATGAGGAAGCAGAGAACAGTGTCAGGACATGCTGCCCTGGGATGTACGAGGAGAGCTCTCCATTCCTCCCCAGTGGTTTTCTTTGTTTATCAGAAAGCTACCTTGCCTTTTTAAAAACCTCTTTCTTTGATGAAATGGCCAACCACTATGCTCCTAGATAGTTCTACTCTTAAAACGGGCTGCTGGAAAAATTATCTTCTAATCATTGCTCACTGTGCATCTCAAGGGATCCTTTCTCCTTAGTCACTGGGGAACCTGAGGATCTGGCCTGGTCACAGCTCTCCTATTCAGAACATACTGTTCAGTCACACTTGCAGGTCAAGGCCTGTGTAGATTTGTCAGAGGAATTAGATTATGATTCTTTCTCCAATATTTGTGTACTTCCACGGATTTAGAAACGGACAGACAAGGTTCCTGGAAAGAAAAGATTCAGGAAAATAAGCCCTTTTTTCCCCTTCCCTGAGGCTCAGAGATAGAAAATGTGGCTAGTGAACAGAGATGCCCAGGCAAGGTCAGACTGCTAAAGGTCAGGGACTCATGCAAGGGAAATTACCTTGTTAACAAGGATCATGGTTATCTAAGATAGTATCATAATATCCAGCTTATATCGAATCCCATTTTGACACAACTCATTGTTAGTATGTGTGAGCCCAGAGGGGAAAACTATGCCTTTCGGTTAAAAAAAAAAATACTCTTTCAGAAATCAGGCAGATTTCCTTTAAGACATCCCTTAATAATGGATCCAAAGTAACCCAGCACTCGAAAGTCAGACGACATTCAGGGTGAGAAGCCTGTGCCACTGGGAACTAGGGAAGCCAAGGGTCCTTAGAAAGAAGGCTCAGTGTCTTTGCTGTAATTTTACTGAAGACAATAGAGTGGTGTAGTAATTTGTGTCACAGCAGCTGCTAGAGTAAAATGAGGGGGTAGGGTGGGGCAGGTGGAATCCCTCTGGGAACAGGTCTGAGTCCCTAACACCTACCCCACCTCAGACAAGCTGTGAAGACTGCCTGGCCTGACACCAAAGTCAATGGTACGCTCCCACCCAGAATTCCTGGGAATGTCTGTGGAGAGAAGTCCCAGGGCAACACTAGACCTCTCCCTGCTAAGAGCGATAGGAAGGGAGAGTGTACCATTGTACAGGAATCCAGTGTTTATGGGACACAAATGTAAATGTGACTGCCTTTGTCCTCTATAGCTGATAAAGTGTGAGACTTGCTGGTTTGGTTATGTGTATATTGTTTTTACTAGGCCACTCTTTGTTACTCTTCTATCCAATGTGATATTGCCCTGGGCCTGTGGATGCCAGTGTTAACACAATAAATATAGAGCCAGCCCATTGTATTAAGTTCTAATATGGTTACTATAGGGAGGCCTAAAGGGCCAAGTGATTACATGAGATTTCTCCTAAAGTGGGTGGGAGGGGCAGGCATTTCTGAATTCAATAATTGGGAGGAAGAGTTTATCAGAAAGGAAATAAAAACTTCCTCTCTCCACTCAGAAAGACAGATAAGAGATCTCTGCATCTCAAGGATCTAACTCTGCTTTCTGGACCTGGGAGGTAAGTATAGGCTTTGGGCTATAGCACACAGAGACAGACCACTATCTAGAGGAAAGCAGAAGCTTAAATGCAAAGGTTCTCTGAACATCCAGAACTTAGGAGCCAGACCACCCAACTTCATGCTACTCTTCTTATTTGTCCTTCTTAAATGACCCCTGAGCCCAGCATAGTCTTGTCTGAATGGCATGGCCTTGCTTCAGCTTTGCTGCTAGGGAAGGGGCATCTGTCTTCACTTTAGCCTGAGTTTCTCAGGGACACAAAGTCCTCTCAAGGAGGATGGGAGTGTAGGGGCAGTCACACAGAAACCCGAGGGCAAAGGTCAATGTTTGCAATTAAGAAATGGACTGTCACCCTCCCTCCTTGATTCTCCTTCCATGATCAACTTTGGAGGAGTTTTGTTTGACTTCAAGGAAACCTCAATCATCTTATAATCAAGAGTAGAACTAACAAGATAAGAGGGAATAGGAAGAATTGAAGACAACTTTAGTGAGTGGAGGAAGCTAGATACTTGTGTTTGCTATTCAAGTGGACAAATGTATATGCCACCTTAGCAATCCTAAGAAGCTGGATGCTGACAGTAGCTCCAGGAGCTCCAGTTCATTGATCTAGCAATATGGGAAATACATCTAGTGTGTTTCCTGGACAACCTTATATTTAATTTCTTGAGTAGAGCTCTTTGGGGATCTCTTTGGGGCTTGGGAATTTGGAAAATAGTGAAGTTAAATATTTCAGCAGAATTTCTCAGATGTACCAAAATGTGTATTTAAGCTAAGAAACTGAAAATTTACTTTAACTATACCATTGTCCAGGGGATTTATCACAGGAGTGTAGCACATATAGAGTGAGAGGGGATGCAGAATGTACATCAATGAGCCATAATATATTTTACTCATCTTTTTTTTTTTTTTTTTTTGGTCTGGCTTATTTGACCATTAAAAATTTAGAGATCCACACGTTGCATGTATCACTAGTTCATTTTCATTTCTGAGTAGTAATCCATTGTATGTATATATCACAGGTTGTTTATCCATTAACCTGTTGATGGGCATTTAGATTGTTTCTAATTTGAGGTTATATAACTAAAGTTTTTATAAACATTTAAGCACAAATATTTGCATGAAGTGTGCTTTCATTTCTCTTGTGTGTATATAGTAGCAGAATAGATGAATTGTATTAGAGATATATATTTAACTTTTAAAGAACCTGCCTAACTACTTTTCAAAGTGTAGAAGTTTCATTTCTTCCGTATTCCTGTCAACATTTAATATGTTTAGTCTTTTGTCATTTAATCATTCAAATATGTATGTACTCATATCTCCTAGTGGTTTTAATTTGCATTTGCCTAAGATGTTAAGCATCTTTTCATGTGCTTATTTGCTATCCTCATATCTTCTGTAGTGAAATGTCTATTCAAATCTTTTGTCCATTGAGCTATTGGGTTTTTTTCTTATTATTAAGTTTTAAGAGCTCTTCATATATTCTGGGTAGAAATCTAGTTTTAGATATCTGATTTGCAAATATTTTCTCCCAGGCTATAATTTGTCTTTTCATTCCATTAACAATGTTTTTTTTTTTTTTAAGAGCAGAAGTTTAATTTTGATGAAGTCCAATTAAGCCATTGTTTTCTTTTATGTTTTGGTATAGTATCCTTTAAAATTTTTTTGCTGTATCCCAGTTCTTAAAGATTTTCTCCTATGTTTTCTACTAGGAGATTTAGTTTTCGATTTCATGTATAGGTCTGTGATCTATTTTTATTTAAGTTTTTATATATGAAATAGGACATAAGTCAAAGTATTTTTCCCATGTAGATATCCATTGTTCCAGCATCATTTGTTGGAAAAAAAAAAAAACCACCAAAACACTCTTTTCTACTCTGAAATGTCTCTGTACTTTTCCTGAAAATCAATTGTGTGGATATGTGTTTGTCTATTTCTTGACTCTGTTTCATTTATCTGTCTATCTTTTTTTAGATTGGTATAATTTCCCCAGCTTTATTGAAATATAATAGACAATTAGTTGCTCATATTTACATTGTACAATTCAATGAGTTTTTTTATTCAATTTTAGTTGGCATATAATAATGTTAGTTTCAGTTGTACCGCTTAGTGATTAGAGCTCAACTGATCACCTCACTAAATCTAGTACTTCTCTTCCCCCTTACATATTATAATATTGTTTACTATTTTCCTTATGCTACTCTATATATCTCCATAACTAATTTGTAAGTATCTATTTGTATTTCTTAATCCCTTCACCCTTTTTCCACTGTCTCCCAAACCTCTCCTGTCTAGTAGCCCTTAAAATGCTCTCTGTATCTATGAATTTGTTTTCATTTCTGTTGTTGTTATTGTTTATTTTGTACTTTAGATTCAGCATATATGTGAAATCACGTGATATTTGTCATTCTCTATCTGACTTACTTCATTTAGTGTAATACCCTCTAGGACCGTAAAGGCAATATCTTTTCCCATCCCCTTCTTTTTAGTCTGTGTGTGTCTTTTAATCGGAAGTGAGTCTCTTGGAGGCAGCATATGTAGAAGTTTTGTATTCTTATCCATTCAATCATCCTATTCTTTGGTTGGAGCACTGAATTCTTTTCCATTTGAGGTAGTCATTGATAGATATGGATATTATCATTTTTTATTCATGATTTGATACGTTTTTCTTCTTAAAGAATTCCCTCCAACATTTTCTGTAATAGTGGCTTGGTGTTGATGAATTCCTGTGGCTTATTTTTTATCTGGGAAGCTCTTTATCTATCCTTCAACTCTAGATGATAGCTTTCCTAGATAAAGTATTCTTGGTTGTAGATCCTGGGTTTTCATCACTTTGACTATTCTGTGCCAAGCTCTTCTGTCCTTCATAGTATCTTTTGAGAAATCAGCTGCTAGTCTTATGGGTGTTCCCTTGTAGGTAACTAACTGCTGTTCTCTTGCTATTTTTAAGATTCTCTCTTTGTATTTAACCTTTGACATTGTAATTATGATGTGTCTTAGTGTGGACCTCTTTGGGTTCCTGGTTTTGGGGATTCTCTGAGCTTCCTGGGATTGTATGTCTATTTCTAGGTGAGGAAAATTTTCCATCATTTCTTCAAATAGCTTTTCCACTTCTTGTTCTCCTCTCTTCTTTCGAGTACCCCTATTACACAGATGTTTTTGCACTTAATTTTGTCCCAAAATCTCCTTAAATTATTATATTCTTGGTTTCTTTTTTCTTGCCATTCTGATTGAGTGTCTTTGGCTTTTCCATTCTCTATATTGTTAGTTCGATCTTCTTCTTCATCCACTCTGTTAATTCTCTCTAATATACTCTTCATCTTGGATAATGCATTCTTCATTTCTGACTAGTTCCTTTTTATAGTTTTATTTCCTTTTTTATGTCTTTTATCTCTTTGTTAAGGGTCTCACTGAGTTCATTGAATATCTTCATAACCAGTGTTTTGAACTCTGCATCTGTTAAATTGCTTTATTCCATTATTCCTGGATCTCTCTTCTGTTCTCTCATATGGTTTGTGCTTCTTTGAATTCCCATTTTGGCTGCCTTTCTGCATCTGTTTCTATGTACTAAGCAAAGCTCTTAAGTCTCCCAGTATTATTAGCATGGCTTTGTTTAGTAGGTGTCCAGTGGCACAGTCCTGAGAGAGGTTCAGCAGCAGGCCAATTTAGCCTAGCCTGTTTCCTTCCAGGGCCACCTATTAAGATTCAGCAAGCAATCCACAGATGCTGTGCTTATAGCTGCCTCAAGAAACTATGCCAGAAATCAAGGTAAGCTGCCAACAGTATGGGTCCTAGAACTTGCTTTTCTCTTGCTGCTTCTAAGAGTCTCTCTTTGTATTTAACCTTTGGCATTTTAATTATGTCTCTTGGTGTGGGCCTCTTTGGGTTTCTGGTTTTAGGACTCTCTGAGCTTCCTGGAGTTTTATGTCCATTTCCTTCACCAGGTTAGGAAAGTTTTCCATCATTATTTCTTCAAATATATATTCAACTTTTTATTCTCCCTCTTTAGGTACCCCTATGACATGGATAATTTTACCTTTAATAGTATCCCATAGGCTCCTTAAATTATTATGATAGTCTTGGCTTCTATTTTCTTACCATTCTGATTGAGTGTTCTTGGCTTTCCCATCCTCTATATAGATCATTTGATCCTCTTCTTTATTCACTTTGTTTATTCCATTTAATATTCTTCTCATAGCAGATAATGTGCTCTTCATTTCTGACTGATTCTCTTTTATAATTTCATTTCTGTTTTTATGTTTTTTATCTCTTTGTTGAAGTTCTCACTGAATTTATCTACCCTTCCCATAAGTTCACTGAGCATCTCTATAACCAATGTTTTGAACTCTGCATCTGTTAGATTGCTTGACTCCTTATTTCTGGATCTCTGTTCTGTTCTCTCAAAATCGTTTTGGCTATTCTAGGTCTTTCAATTTTACTTGAATTTTAGAATCAACTTATAATTTCTGTAAAAACAAGCCTACTGAGATTTTTATTGAGATTCCATAGCCTATAGATTAATTTGGGGAGAATTGACATCTAAATAATCTTGAGTCTGATTCATGACCAACATATATCTCTCAATTTAAGTTTTATTTAATTTTTCTCAACATCAATATTTGTTTTTATGTAGGTAGAAGCTTTTCACATATTTTAACATCTTTATCTCTATTTCATAATTTTGTATTATTATAAGTGGGCTTGTTTTTTATTTTAATTGCTGGTTCTTTGTTAGTAAATAGAAATAAAATTGATTTTTTACATTGGCCTTTTGTCCTACAAACTTGCTAAACTCATGACTTAGTTCTAATAGCTTTTTTTGTAGATTCCATCAGATTTCTACATAGGGAATTATATTGTCTGCAAATAAAGACAGTTTTGCTTCTTTCCAATCTGGATAACTTTTATATCTGTTTCTTGCTCTATTTCATTGGTTAGAACTTTCAGTAAAATGAGTAAAATGGTTGTAATGAGATATGACACACTTCTCCATATGATTATCTTCAGAAAAGAGGTGACAATTTGTAAGCATTGAAACCAATCGTAATCATTGCCTGTGAAGCTCCCTTAAAGGCTAGGCAATAATAGGTTACACAACTTGAGGTCATTGTACAGCTATTTGTGCACTTGATATAATCCAGCCAAAATTTGAGGGCCTTGGGTTCAGGTGAGCACCCATAATTGCCTGGATTCTCACTTTGAACACATTCTTATGTCCTGCAACCTCATGGTGAGACTGGTGATTCTTTCAATCCTAAGCAACATTTGAGGAATGTCTGTGTTATCAGCGTAAGTGTCTCTCGTAAAATTCTCTTCTTTAAACTCTTAGCTTTGAGGGACTTCCATATCTTCCAACTTCTTTTCTCAGCCAATTCTCATGAAGAGATCAGTCTATCTTTTCAGTTCTTCCTCTCCAGCTGTCTCTGCAACATAATATAATTTGGTTACAAAAGGAAACTGTCCTCTCCTCCCATGCACTCCACATCCACGGTTTCAGACACTGCCTTTACCTGCAGGTTGAGATCTATCCAAGCTCTGAGTCCAAACCTCACCTAAAGCAAGAAACATTTCCAATCCAGTCCCCAGGAGACTCAGCCTCAGTTCATAGTCACAATACTATGCATTCCTGTTTCATTCTTTGTGTTTGAATCTCTGCCTCATTAGCCTCTAGGGTACTCATGGCTTATAATTGCAAGTGGTTAAGAGCGAAGGTGAAGAAACTGGGAATACCAATATAGCCCATGGACTGAAAACTCATTCCTGATAGAGAAAGTAGAAAAATGCAGAAAGAAATAAAGATTAACATTTCCTCAGTACAATATATCATATTGGCTAGGAAAGAGGCCTTAAAATCCCATTGTACAAGTTCTGATCCTGATTCTACTACACACTGTCAACTTAACTGTGAGCAAGTTATTTAACCTCTCTTAGCCTCAGATTCCTCATCTATAAATTGAGAACAATAATAGTTTTGAGTGTTAAATGAGAGTATTTGTTTAACAAATACTGTAAAGTGTTTAACAAATTTCTACAAAGAAAGTAATTAATATGTACTTTAACTGTTATCATCATCATCATCATCATCATCATCATCATCATCATTTCCACAATTACTTTCCCATCCTTGTCTTAGTTGATTGATCTTCATGATATCACAGAGTCTCACAATCCCTTAAGATAAAAGTCACAAACAGACCTGTCCTCTCCAGTACAGCAGTCCTGACCTTGGTTCATGCTGAAGTCAACAGAAAGTTTATCTCTACCGACACAGTAAAACTGTAAGAGAGGAGAGAGTCAAAGCTTGACCTTGAAAAACCCAAAGCCAAAAGGTCATCTGTGGAAGGAGACATGTGGAAAAATCCAAAGTTTGTGAAAGACAGATCAGAACTGGAGAAGAAGGAGAGATGGTCTAGGTTGTGCAAAGACATAGCCCAGGGCAAAGTGGGACAACATGCTGAAGCTGGACTCCTTTTCCAAATTTCCCCATTCCTTAACACCACACCTACTAATCTGCCTAGTGCCTCAATCCATTATAGCAAGAGTCCTGGTTACACCTCACCTTATATTTGTACATTGCCAGGGCTAATGCCCCTTTTTAATTTTAGCTTGAATGTCCCATGCATCTTCTCATTCATTCTTCAAAGACCACATGTTAAAGCCATAGACGTCCAGTGCTGAGCTAGGCATGGGGGAATGTAAAAATTAAAAATAAGGCAATAAACATAAATGTTACCTTTGGGGAATTCAGAGTCTGATAAGGGAGACAAACACAAGCAAAATTGTGAAACAATAGTATTAACTACATAGGAAAGTGACATAAGAAGTCCTAGAAAATTAAGACCAGCACCACAAATTCTCTCTGGCCAAGTCAAAGATTAGTCCTTTAACTATATTGCTACTAGATAGTCAGTTCTTTAGAAAAAGGGAAAAGGAAAGGGTGACAGTATCCTGGCTCTATTTAATTTGGAAATCTCCATAACTAACTCAAAGTACATGATCATAGTTAAAGATGGCTTTGAAATTGACTGACCTTGACTTTTCAATTTTCTTCACTCTAACCCATTCTGTATATCGCTGTCAGATTATTTCTCAAAGCATAGAACAAATACGAAATTCTCCAATGGTAAACTTTCAACTGCACCAAAGCACTTTCAGAATTAAGAGCATATTCCTTAGTCCCATGGATCCTTTGGGCTTTTATTGGTAGCTAACGATAGAAAACAACCATGGCTCATGAAAGCAAAAACATTTTGTATTAGAAGGTTGTGGGAAGCCCAGAGAATAGAGATAGAAGATGGAGGACCTTCCAAATAGACAAACTCAGGATCATTCTAGGGTGTGAAGAACAGGAATTAATGACCTGTGCCTTCAGGATACAGCCATTGTGGTGAATAAAAGCCCAATGCAAACATAATTTCAGTTTATTCAGTCAGCCAAACATTCCAGGGAGAGAATTTTGGATTGGCCGGACCTTAGTCATATTCTCCTACATTGGTCAGCAGAGATAGAGATGGGTCAGGACAACCTGAATGAAAGTTCTACTAGAAAGCTACTCATGGAGAGAGATAGCCACCAATGATAAACTGAGGAGTTGTTACCAGAAGAAACAATGGATGCCAGATAGGAAAAAATAAATAAATAAAAATGAACTATGAAAACAAATTAAAAAGTAATCACTTTTGACCACTAAAGCAGGAATGAGCTCTCATGGATGACCAGAATAATTGCTCTGTTTCATTTCGTGAGGCGCAATTCTAGGTGCCTTTCTGTTATCCCCACTTTAAAGATGGAGAGTTGCAGGCTAAGGTGAGATTTAACTTGAATCCTGACTAATTGGAAAGGCCTGATGAAGACAAGGATGTGATTCCAGAGCCTCCACCCTGGGTCCTGCTCACTGCATTCCTGTGCAGATCAGAGGGTCTCATGCACCTGTAGCAGCCCTGTGTCAGCTGCTGTGCAAATGGAAAGGGCATGGCAACACCAGAGTTAACCCCTCCTCTAAGCTAGATGAGGTCTCTTGGGAAGAGGGATCAAGGTCAATCATTTCCTCACTCTGTCTAGAATGATTCCCTGATGAGAGTTACTTTACCTTAATTCATGATTTGCAAACAATTAGGTTTTAATAAAATGCATAGAAAACTAAAAGTGTCCAGAACAGTATCAAGTATGTCTTTGAAGGCAGTTTTGGACCTAGTTCATCCTTGTCACCTTCACCTCACCATCAGCAGAATTCTGAAGTTCCTCACTCCCTGCAATCAGTGAAAGGAGAAACAGGCTGAGCAAGGAGGGCAGGGCAACCTCAGGAGATTTCAAGCCCAGGCAAGGGCTTTAATAGATTCCTTTAATAGATTCCTCTTGTTGTCTAAGTCTATAGGAAGGCTTTTTTCCCCTAAAAAGTTAAAGACTATTCTAGATGTTGGTTTCATGGCTAATTTGCTTCTAGAAAAGCAAACAAAATTGACTGTAATTTAGAGAGAACTCTAGATATAGCCAAGTCTAGGGTCCTTTGGAATAATTAAGATGTAGAGATTCACAGAGAGACTGAGTGGTATAACATGGATGTGAGAGAGCAGACTCAGAATCACAGTGCCTGACACATCACTTACTCATCCTGTCTTTGTACAAGTTTAACCTTTTTATGTCTCAGTTTATATATCTGAGAAACAGGATAATAAAGTATGTCTTCACATGGTTGTTGTGAAAAGCAATGGATTAGCACATGTAAGTGCTCACGATAAAGCCTGGCACATAGTAGCACTATGGCATAGTTATTCATATTAGTGTATAAAACTCTGCTCCCAAAACACACTTTCTCAACACTGACCTTCAGAGAGAAATTGACTTCAGAAAAGATGCCAGTTATTACTATCTGTGATCTCCTGCCCTCAAACTTATAGATCAGAACTCAGAAATGATTCAAGCACTGACTCTGAACTCAAAACATTGCTGACAGAACTTTTCCACTCCAAGAAGTTGCTAACTAATTACATTGACTAAGTCTTTCCCTGAGCCAGAAATGTGATAACACACATTTCCTTAGAGAGATGGACCAAGAGGCCTGAAGTCAAAACACCAGAGGAGCTGATGAAATTTTGAATGGATATGTGTCTCCATGAAGGCGGGGGTTGCGGGGGGGGACTGGCATAGATTAGGGGGCGGGAAGAGAAGGAAAAGGGAAAAAAATAAGGAGCAAGAAGCAGGGAAAAATTTTTTTAGAGACTTCAGAATCATGTCGTCTTCACATTGAGATAAAGTGCACATCCAAACCTCCCTCCATCCCCGCCTTGCCTCTCATGTCTGGTCCTATGGCCATGCCAAGCAGAGGTTGGACAATAGTGTTCACCTTTTCTCTTTGTTATTATCTCATCTTATAGGTCTTCATGTGCTGTCAATTTTAACCCTATGCAAGATCATGATTTCACTTCCAACTGATGGTTCACTTAGAGAAATCTCACTAAGTGATAAGATCTTCCAGGCAGTCAAGATTGAAGACAACTTCGGATTACCAAACTAATGTGAGCCTATGTCAGCTCATCCTAGCGGGGAAGTACAAAGGAGAAGTCAACATCCACCAACCAAAAATGTCTGAAATGCAGCCCAGCTGTGGTGAGGCATCATTCACCTCTTCACAGCAGGTGTTCACTCCCCTTGCCCCTGCATCTTTCACATGACAATTTAGCTTTTCTGGACTCTGTATCTTGTTTTGTTTCTGCCAATCAAATGCTCCTCTGCTCCCTCTGGCTCTGCTGTTTGAGAGCTTCTGCTCATTGTGCTCATTCTTGCACGTGCTTGCGCGCTCTCTCTCTCTCTCTCTCATTCTCTCTCTCTCTCTCTCTCTCTCTTTTTCTCTCCCCCCACCCCACCACCTGGTGTGCACTATTCCAATGTCAGCATCCCTCTGTATGTTTCATTTTTAAAATCCAGAAGAAACAGGATTTAACTGGGTCAATATGGTGCTATATGGAGCAACCCTGCTGGGCAGGGCTATTGCAATAGGCTGCTACACAGAAAATCTAAAGACAGCTGCTTTGGGGTAGGCTCAGATCCAGAGTTCCCTCATTTGTGGCAAGATCATGTAAAAAATTCCTTCTTGACTTTCAGTAGTCAACATATTCATTTAAATTTCAGATTTTTTCATATGTACTGTAACTTCAGTGAATATGAATATGTATGGAACAGCTAACTATAGAGAATGTTTTGTAAATGATATCAGAAAAACAGGAGGAAGGCAAACGACAACAGAATTTGGGAACTTGTAGGAACAAAGCTCTCTCAGGATCACTTTGCACTTTATGAATCCAGACCTATGAGCAATCAGAGCAAGAGTGTGTCATATTCCTCATTTACAAATTTATTGTAAGATGTCTTTTTTGATCTGCAGTTCATAGGAGGTGTTTCTCTACCCCAGGGGTCCACCGCAGCTCCTCTTGTGAAGTTAGCATTTAAACATTCAGTAGGGATGTGCTGGACCACCTAGGCTCCCCAAGTGCCCTGTCCAGCTTCCACACTGGCCATCCCTGTGCTGGCTGGATGTCTATAGTCCAGGCCACAAAGATACTTCAAGATTTCTGATTTCACCACTATGGCAATTGATTGTATCATTACACTCCTCTGGAGAAAGCAGCACATATTTAGGTGAGTGATAGAGGAGGTGGTTTAAGAAAATTTTTCAGATCTTGTTAATATCTTCTGTGGTCTTAGGAATCTTATTTAACTTTCAGCTCCTTGTCCATAAAAAGGAGATATAGATATGCACATAATATGGATTTCAGTGGAGACTGAGAAGGGCATCCACTTATAAATGACTGAGGAGGCTGATTTGGCAAGGAAAGACTTCAATTCCTAAAATTGACTTAAGTTTTTGTAATGATAGAAAGCAAGTGAGATCATCACTACTGTCTGACAAATCCCTTCAATTTATCCCATTATTCCAGTTAGCTCTTTAATTTTAAGCAAGGTATAGCTAAAACTGTGATTTCCATAGAGAGTTACTCAGTGGCTAACATTATTGTATAGGTCACTCTATTTCCTTCCTGGCATAGTAAATACCTGTGCTCTTATGATTAAGACTTTCAAAACTTGTAATGGGCTTCCCTATATTCTTCTGGGCTGAGAGCAGCCATGGTGGCCACTCGTGACTCAGCTTCCTATGCACCTGGTCTGATCCCAACGGGAGTTGGCCTGAGAGAAATAACACCCACTTCATGAGATCAGCCTGGCTTCTCCCACTTGGAGGGGCAGGCGCCAAGGCCCTGCTTGGCTCCGTGCTCACAGGAAGCAGCTCTAGACTAGCTGAGCCAGCCTCATACTCTCATTTTGGCTGTCCTTGGCACACAGCCTGGTCCTCTCACAACAGGAGTAGAAGACTGCCACCAAGAGCACTTGGACAGCTGCTTTCACTCTGAAAATGGGAATGACAGGACAGGTGTCTTCTTCCAGCCCTGCTGGAGAAGGTGAGCACTTGCTGGGAACCTTGGTGTGTATCTGAGTGCTGAAGACCTGTGGAAGCTCATCATCTCCATCAACTCAAGAGGGAAACCAAAATAGTCCAGAATATCCAACTAGAAGTAAGGCTTGAAGGAACAAGCTAAAGTCTACTTTCAACAACCTAGGCACATTCATATCCCATATACATACGTAATGTGAATAGATGGCTAAAAGCATTCATGTGAAATTTAAACTTTATCTCATGCACCTTGGAGTAAAATCAAAACCAGAGAGGTCAGTCTTAGAGCCAAGAAAGAAATCCGAATGCGCTTGATGAACACAGATGTGACTGCCTGGGATTTGGCAGTATGTTCATGAGATCAACTGTATGTGATGCATTGAAAGTGCTCACTTATGGAGTGTAACCGCCTTATCTCAGAATATATGATGCTTGAGGGCTCACAATTATCTGAAAGAAAGCTCCCCAGAAATAAGATGTCAACAATCGCATTTTTGTAGCCCATATTGATGACTGTGAAAAACTCTTTGGCATCAATAAAACTTGAGTGATTGCCTTTTCCAATTGTCCAAAATGAGAAGCGGACCCAAACAAGCACTTTTTGCCAAGGGGGATTTTTTTAAAATTATCCCTAAACCTCATTTACTATAGACTTAGTAAACAGCCAGAGCGTTTCCTCTCTCTACATGACCCCATGTATACACATGTACTCATGTGCACATACATGCATGAAATGTATGCTTATGAAGATAAACTAGCAGGGTCAGGCTGACTGGGAAAGATGACTATTGCGCTTGATAGGTAAAAATATGGGCAGTGCACAGAACATATAAGTTCTGTGCCAAAATCTTTATTATATGGGGCCCAGTTTGCTAAGAAGTCCTTCAGCCTTTGTGTTTGGATAAGTGAGGGTTTGAATTACTCAAAGTGAGTTGTCTTCTAAAACCACACAGAATTATTATTTTCGCAATAAAACCTCAGAACTCCTAAATCTCATGAAAGTAAAAAAAGCCATGTCCCTGAGGACTAAAATAGAAAGAGAAGAAAGCAGCAGCCAAGAACATTATTTCCAGCTTACAGAGGCCTGCCTCCCTGTTCACATACCCATCATGATTTGTAAAGGAGGTTAAAGGTCTAGCTTGTCCTACCAAGATTAAGAACTTGAGGCCAAGATGCTTGGAGCCGAAGCCGAACAGGCCCAAAGAGAGCATGCATCCATTCTAAACCTCACCAAGATGCTATCCCCTAGGTGTTGAAATTCAAGGAGGCAAAGAAAATTTTCCAAAACACTGTATTTTAAAAGGGCAGAAAGTGAAAGGAATAAATGATGCTCCATCTCCCTGAAGGTTTTGAAAATTACTAGATTACCATTTCAAAACAGAAACATTTTGACATGATGTAGTATTTGGACTAAAGAGTGGAAGGCTGAATCAAAAGCAAATTTGTTGAGTTTGGATATTGGGGGAGCTTTCTCTTCCCAACCTATTTTATTCTTTATTGATTCATTGCATCTACAAAACCTAACACTTTTACCATATAGCTGCTATTACTCTCTTTGTCCTCCTAAGTCCCCTTATTGGGATCAACTGTTGGTGAAACATGTTAATGTGCCACAACAGAGACAATCTTATGCTTTTATGCCAGACCAGCACTCACTGGTCCTTTTTCCCAACTCCCATTCTCTTCTTTTTATGTCTTCACTGTATGGTGGTATTTGGTATCAAATGAACCTACATAGATTTCTACCCCTGCCCCCTACAAATGCTGAGAGCTTAGGCAAGGAACAACTTTCTGAGCTTGTTTTCTCATATGTGAAATAAAACCCTCCAGTAAGGATTAAATAATATAGTTTATAAGATTGAGAAGATTATCTAAGCAGGACTAATCTAATCTAAAAGCAGAGAGTTTTCTCTGGCGTCCCTGAGGTATGTCGGCCTATGAACTCCAAGGGGCTCATTTCACCAACGTCTCCACAAAGTTCTGCATCAAGGGCACAGAGAGGGCTTCTGCTCCATCTGAGGGAGTCAGTCAAAATCGTTCAACAGCATTCTTTCCAAATAAGTAGAAATATGGAACAGGTTGGCATACTTTTGTTTAAAATCTGACCCATTTTTAAAGATCGCCATTGTTTTCTTAAATTCACTTTCCTTCCTTTGCTTCCTGTACATAAAGAAAGTTTACACTCACAAACTCGAAACACATCACAACGTAGAATGTGCATGATGTCACCCCACAAAAGTTATGCAGGGGAATTCCAAGTCAAATGCCATGTCTCCATTGGAAGCCATAGCCAATCTTAAACCAGTGTCCAAATCGCTAAGGGGCTGACTATCCCCACTGTCCTCAGCATGTGCACACATGGGTCTGAATGATAGAGGAAAAGAAGGAAGAGACAGGAGCAATAGAAGGATTTGTCTGCTAATAGGTTTTCCAGATGGTAATTTAAATTGTTCTGAATTGTCTGAAATAACATTAGTCATATTGTTTTTATCTTTTTCTTACAGACTTTTTAATTCTACTAAATAATGAGGTTTTTAAATCATTTTCCATAAAGGTATAAAATTATCCTCTGAAAGAGAAAAAGCATAATTGTGTGTAAAATGTCTGTATAATTTTTGGATTGAAAGAAAGGCCAGGGGTACTTTTGTTCCTGTGTATATTCTTCTCTCTTCTACTTAGAATAAATTCTTCATCTTCTCTTTCTGCTTTCTTCTGCTACCTACCCATCTTTGTGTTCAAATATAACCTCTTTGGAGAAGATTTTTTCCTATACTCCTTTCCCTCCCAAGAAGACTTAGTCATTCTCTATTGATGGCTATACTACCTGTTTTATTTACCACAACTACAGCATTGATTACCCTCTAATTATCTACGTAAACCACACTCTTGGAGTCAGATAAGTACTTCATAAAGACCCATAATGCTGATATCATAGGAAGGCCACTGCTCATGGAAAGAAAAAAGAACATAGAGCCTGGAAACCATATGACAAAGAAAACTCTAGAGTCTGGGAGAGTGGATTAGTCATGGTGTGGATTGACCAAAGCAATGGGTGAATGCATCTCTCAAGAAAGCACATTGAGTAATTGGAAAGAAAGGGCAGAAATCCAATTGGATTTTGGGTATGCCTGTAGATCCTTTAGGTGCATGGAGTCATATTCATTCCTGAATCACACAGACGGGGATGAATAGGAGTTAACTTCTCAGCTTGGTGCTCTTCAAGGATGTTTGTACTGTCCTTTCCATGAAACAATACCCCTCAGGGATCCATGTAGCTCAGTTTGAGAAGAACAGTTATATTCAATTAGAAGTCATCAAGCATTTTAAAAAGTGTAATAACTTTAGTAAATTGAGAGACTACTTAGATTGTGAAATTTGGAGTTGGTGAGCAGTAGGAAAATACAAACGATTTCAAGATGGAGACTCTGTTAAGATGTGGTGACTGGTGAAAAAAAATGGGAGTGACAGAGAAGAATGGGTGAATAAGAAGATATAGGATGTTGGTTTTGATGCCCTCTTCTACTTGGGTAAAAAATGCGGAAGAATCAAAATAAACATGATGTGTGGGAAGAACGAAAATGTCCTTGGTTGTGTTTGCAGATGTTTAGTTTGACTGCCTGTGGATCATCTGACAGGAAATGCTTGCGAAGACCATAGGTCTGCTGTTTAGGAGAGGTCTGTGCTAAAAATAATATTTAGGAGCCATTGGCTTTGCAGGCAACCAGAGAAAAACTGTGGAAAGAAAAGGTCAAGGAGAATAACTAATGTATCGGGACCTTCAGAGTGATTGAGGATCTAGGGACAAATTAGATGTTTTTTTTCTCCTGAGAATTCAGTTTAGTGTAGAGGTCAGGATACCACTTTGAGACAATTCCAGGTAAAGAATGATAGTGGCTGGCAAACAACAAACTGAGAATACTCAGATTTGCCTACAGCAGAGTACCAAGTAAAGAAATCATGGAAACTGAGACTAGAAAAACTAAATTGAGGCCAGCTAATGAATGACCAAGAATTTTGGAAGGCAAATGAAAAATGTCAGAGTTTTATGAGCAGGGTAACCTCAGAGCTAGGGCTCTGTGGGGCATTGTCAAATTCAACTGGAGGAAGCATTTTGTGGTAGGGTGACTGGCAACATGTGGAGAACAGGGATACAGCCATATAAAGGGGAAATGAGAGGCAGTGAGGGCTACTGCCAGGCAGGGGAGCCATTTAAAATATCTAATGACCCTAATAACATGGGCACTAACTATTCAGAACAGATGCCAGCCAAGGCACCAGACCGGCACAATATCAACAAATGCAAGCTGTTGGATGGAAAGAGGGAGGAGGGGGTAGCTGTAGGGTAGATACGAGCCATCTATTATGAGTGATAAAATATAAATAGGAAATGCAGATGGCCCTGTAATGATTATGATGCAATGTCAACAAACAAGGGAGGAATGATTTCTTGATAAAATATAGATCTGCTCTTCACATGTGCTTTCATGGAACAAAAGAGAAAAATGAGGGGATTCAAACACAGAGAGAACTTGTGGGCTAGGAGTATCTGGGTCATTGAGAAGCACTGCTGGCTTTAATTTCCCATTCATAAACTTGGCACGTTTCAGTCTTTGCACTAGTCACTCTCCACAACTTTGGGACCATTTATCTTACTTTTCCATAGCAGTAAGCTAACCCAAAAATGTAATAACAAAAGAAAATAAACATTCACTTTCCTATTAGCACATGCTAATTTACCTTGGACAGTAGACATCCAGAGCCAGGAGAGATGGGACCACCCATGCTCTGCAGGGAGTGCAAGGTCGCTCTTCACCATTATGGCTTGAGAAAGGCTGGAGTATGTGTCCTCATAGTGCAAGGAGGAAGGAGGATCACAGAGCTCTGGAACAACATGTGTTGGTGTGTTCAAGCTGCAATCAGAGGTGCCTAAGGTACTTTTGCTACATTCACCTTTTTTAGTACCTTCTTGCTAGTCCCAGCAAAAAATAACCTCAAGGGTGGTGGAAATCCCCATCAAATGGTAGCCTAACCTGGGCTTATAAACCTCCAGTCATAGGGATCTCAGTTCTGCCATTTTTTTAAATCTCTGATTATTGGAAGTTCTCTTTTTGTTTAGCGGAACTCCACCTCCCCTTATCTTCTTCCTATTTGCCCCTTTGGAGAGACCAAGAAGCAGTGCAGCTTTTAGGTGGTTCCTTCTGGAACTTTTGTAGCAGTGGCATGATGTTGCCAGTCACATTGGATGACCCCACAAGAAAAAAGACAGTGGGGATGAATGGAGATCTTGACTGCCGGAGATCCTGGAATTGAGCATTGATACTTTCTGTACATAGCCTCAGCCTTTCTCGTTTAACCTGCTCTACCCTCTGCCCTATCAGCTTGTTCCTACGGCAGTTTGATGGTGTATGTGTGTGTATTGGGAAAATTCTCCCTTCTAATTTCATCTATTTCTTCCCTTGAACAATGTCACCTTGGCAGAAGGCCAGCTAATACAAATTACAAACATCTAGTTCAGGGAAGAGTAGATCAGAGCTTATTTATTTCTGCTCATTGACCTTAGCTCAGAAGATGAGAAGCTGACTCCAAGGTCATTTTCCCCACTTTTCTTCTGCTCCACTTTACCTCACCTCCAGTCACTCCTCCACATCAGAGAAAATTTAAATGGCAGGGGCACGTAGTTTCCCCTTCAGTTTTGCCTTCCTAGACTCTTTATGCTGTGGAAATGGACCCTATATGATCCATAACCCAGTACTCTCTCTGCAGGTTGAGTGATGTTTATAGGGTTCTCAACCATCTTTCATAATGCCCAGGAACTAAAACATCCTCTGAATTAGGAGACATATCCACTCTCCTTTAATATCCTCCTCTAATATGGTCTAAAATTTGTTTCTTTTTGCATATATTCTTCCACCTATTATAGGAGTGAGGCTGTTTGTTTCATCAACGATCAAGATTCTTTCTCTATATTGGAGTCTTTTTGTTCATTTGGGTGCATTCCAAGAAACATGTATTTCACCTACAACTTTTCTAGAAATTTTTGCTTTATTTTTCACGGTGTCTTATTTGGCACATATAAATCTATTCCTATTATTTCTTTATTGTTAATTGTATCTTTCATTAAGTATTTTTGTGATGGTTAATTTTTTTGCACTAAATGCTACTTTTTATGAAAGCAATCTTTCCACCCTTTTTTGCACTAAATGCTACTTTTTATGAAAGCAAGCTTTCCACCTTTTTTTTAGAGAGGAGTTGCATTTGAGAAACAGTGTAAGAGAGTGGTGGTACCTGTGCCTAGCTTTTACTTGGGATGTTTGTGTAGCTTTTAAAGGGCTTTCTTTTATTTTGACTACAATTGAATTATATTTTTTAGCTTAATATGAGTGATTATCTGTGTATCTCTATCTATCTATCTATCATCTATCTATCTATCATCTATCTATCATTTATCTATCTTTCTATCTATCTATTGATAAAATTTGTATTTTTATTCTTAATTCTATCATTTTGTTTTATATTTTCTCTTTTGGTATGGTTTTACTGTTTCCTTTACTGTTGCTTTTCCTAAGAACTTTTCTTTTGTTATTTTCTCCCAGTGATTTGGAAGCATATATCCTATTTCAAATTTATTTCCGGGATCCTTCATTATTTTCCAAAGCATACGTCTTTTGTTTTCTCTAATTTTAAAGTTCAAGAAATTTTAATAACGTTTTACTTCCTTGACAGATGAGGAATTGTTGCATGCCTTTATTCATTTGCTTGTGCCAGTATAATTATTTTTAACTTACTATTCAAATGCCCCCATGTCTTTTAATTTAATATATTTTTTTAATTTTTGAAAACAAGTTTGACTCTTGATTTACAAAACTATTAACATCTAAGTCTAAGTGTGTACCTGGAAATAATGCTAATCACAAGCTTTTTATATTATGATTTTCTCTTTCCTAAATATTTGTCTTTGATTTATTTTTCACTCAGCCAGTAAGTTTTCCAAGGGCACATGGATCTGGGATAACCAAGCCTGTCTTTCTGATAAGTTCTAACAGGCTGGATATAGAAATTTTGAATATCTGTATATTTCCCAAGAAAATTCAAAGGAATTCCTGCAGTGGCTTTATTGTTCAGTGTTAAAAGAAATGTTCTAAAATCTCTGGAAGATTTTTTTCAGATATTTTCCTTTGTAATTTTCCTTTCTTTCTGCAAGGGCAATTTTGGATGATTATTTTTGATCATTAAAATGAGAATATTTTGGCAAGATATATCTGACTGCAGATTTCTAATCACAAAATGATTCATTTTATTCAAAGTCCATATTATCTTTTATAACCTCAGAAAGTTTTTCTTCCATGTGATAATGTTTTTCTGCATTTTTTTGTTTGTTTGCTTTTAGTTTTTATTTCACAGAATGCCAATTAGTCAGAAATTGGATTTTCCCTTCTGGATACCCATTATATTCCCTCCCATCATATTCTACTTTGTATATTCATTCTACATTCTTATAAAGCTGATGGAGTTTGGCTTCTAGGTCATTGCTTTTTTCTTTTGCCAACTTTTTATTTCACCATTTACGGTACAGATTTTAATTCTGTCACAGTCTTTGGCATTCCTACATTTTTTTTACTTTTCTGTTCAGTCTTTTATTTAAGTCTACCCCAACCTCTTCCATATGTTCATCCCTATCTCATAAGCTTCATGATTTCTTACACTTTATTCGGAGCAGATAATATATGGAAGAACTATATATAAGAACTATATGTAAGGTAGTGGGGTGGTCAATCATTTTCTCCATATCCTTAGAACAATTATTTCCCTTTTTTAACCTTAGTGTTTTCTCATTACTTCATTAATGTCATAATAGAACAAGAAAAGAACTCTCAGGGTTCTTCACTAACACCTGGGAAGTATTTAATCCCCTTTTCCACTGATAAAATCTTAAGCTAAGGGCCTGCTTGTTGCCTGCTACCTCTAGTTGAAATCCTCTTGCCTATAAGGTATATAATTTGTATGTCTCTGTTGAACTAGAATGAATTGTTATCTGTGGATGTTGCTCCATCTGCTGAATATGGAGAGGAGAATGTGCTTCTGGGTAAGTGAACACACACTGCACTTCTATCAATCTTTGCTGGAGATAACTAAACATATAGGTCTCAAAAAACTAAGACTTGAATGCTTGATAAAGTCAGAAGCAATTTCTCAAATGCTTGACTGTATATATTCTTTATAGTTTTAATGTAATGCTAACTCTATTAAGTTTCATTAAATGTTTTGGTTAGAGTAGATTATCTAAATTAGCCTTTTGCTTGGTTGATCAACAGACTAGTTTACCTGAGCGTATCTCCCAGGAGGTATATTTTGAAGAGAGACAGACTATCAAACTTATAGTTCTTGTTAACTTGCCCTCTCAAGTGCACCCAGCAAAAAAGCAAGTGGGGATCACTCATGATTCTCAGAAATGTGCTAGTCTGAGGTGGAAACTGTGTTTCTTTTTAAAGGCTGATCAAAGAACAGGAAATGAACATCTGCTTAGGGACTATTTCAGACAAAATGCCCTCAGTGGAGGGATCTTAGACCAGCTTCTCAACAGTGGAAGCTCTGCACACTTGTTGGCTTTCTCACTGGTTGAGACCTCTTCTCAAGCAGGTATGTCACCCAGAGCCCCTTTACCTAAGACATGAATGCATCTGCTAGTGCAGTGGATTCCTGCTCCATGAAAACTTTAGGTTCCTGACATCAAAGGAAACCTGTAATTGCAATGTTGGCATTTAAATGAGGTAACACCAAAACCAAAATGGCCTTTCTCTCCCAGCTTTTGCTTTGGAATTTGACAAAGACAGACTTGAGGAACGTGATGACATCCTAAAAGCCTATGATTAATTCATGCTGGTCCCCAAGTTTTTGCCCCTCAGTGCCACATAGTGAAGTAGTTACCACCACCTGGTTTTGCTCCACAGTCAGACAGCACTTTCAAGAATTCCAGTCATCACTTAAATAAAAATAGTCTTGCGTACATGTGTTCTTATAGAGTTATTGTACGTAAATCTTTTTTATCCATTCCCTCACTGAAGTCCCCTTGCATAAACAACCCTGCTTACTAACAGATTATTTACACATGTAATTGTTTGCTTTTTTTCAATCAGTTGTTCAATATGGGGTTTTCAGCTCCCTGTTCCAATGTTTTTATACAAATTGGAGGCTAAGGTGGCAGGAAATGAGAGCTCCCCAGAAGAGAAGTAACTGTGAAAAATGAGACTATGTCTGTCTATTTACATATAGGAAACAGTATAATCAAAGGAAAGAAGCAACTCAAAGTTTTCTAGTTGTATTAAATCAGTAGTGCTGAATTTTTTTGCCAAACCAAAGTTTTCAAAATGTATGTTTATTACTTTTGGTTTGAAAATAATCAGTATACATGAGAAAAAGTTTATTGTAATTATTTTAAAAATATGCATAACTGAATGTGAGTTTTTCTGCTGAAAAGTGTAGGAGCTTTGACAATAGGGCCCAAACCAGACTATAGAATTTTCATTAAAGTCTGGAAAATAAGAATGTTATTTGATCAATGCCAGAGTGAAGAAAGTCTATAGAAGGCAAAAGAGTATTATGTCAACTTTTGTCCAGAGGAAAGTAGTAGTATTTCTGTGGTTACACATTTCTAGATGGTCCCATGTATACTTAGTTGTCTATTAGATGAGCAGTTGGATCTGTGACTATGGGGTATCTATGCATTACTGCAGCCTCTCAACTAATGAGGCTTGGCCAGGATACTGAGGATCCACTGGTCAAAAATCTTGGTAGTAGAAAAGACATATTCTACCTCCTCTAGGTTTCACTATAACATGGCAATATCATTCCACCCTGAGCCTACAGAAGACTTCAAGTTTTCCCAGGGTGGCTCTAGGCTTGTTCTATGCTGACTGGGGTGAAGCACCTTTCTTTGAACTCTGGTAGCAAGAAAAATTCAGTGTTCTAGATTTGAGCCTTATCTAACTGTGCTGATTCAGAGTCATTGATAAAGAAAGAGGCATTGTTATGGACTCCAAGTACAATTGCCAAACCATGGCAAAAGGCACCAGGCCCAGGGCTCAGAACTTCTTGACCTGAAAATACCGATGAACTCTTAGTGAAAGAGATTTCATATGGGTAAATCTGCATATTACAGTGGAATTGGTTAGCCATGTATCTTCATCACAGTTTAGATTTTTGATGACACATAGTCCACCTAGTTTAAGAGAGTATAATAGAACTATCTGGTTAACATAGCCCAGAACCAAACTGAGATTTCCTAGAGCTTTCAGCTATCTTTTTAACTGTGGCTATATGCTATGAAGTCCCAGAATCCCTCCTGTTTTCATACTGGGTTCCTGGAAACAACAGAGATGGGTGACCTGAAGGCCCAGCTGAGGGAAGACCAAGTCTCATGTACAACCCAAATTGTGCCCAAGAAAGACAGAGCTGTTTTAAGTGCTTCCAGCGTGTCCCAGTTTATGGAACAAGGGAGAAATCCTGGATCTCACCATGGAATAGGAAAGTCTCTTCAAAGGACAGTTCTTGACTCACTGATTCCACTTCCTCACTTCTTTTCATGACCCTCCTCACTCTAATCACAAGTCCACATTCACTATGCTCTAGCAAGATTTCCTAGGCACTTGTCCAGACCTCTTTGTGTTTACTTTCTTGGTGGCGTTGGATGCCACTCCTTCCTTGAACTTTCTTCAACTGTGTTTCTCTGAAGCACAACCTCCAGTTATCCTCCACCTTTCTGGTCACTCCTTCCTTATATCCTCTGTGGCCTTCTCTTCCACGCCTGCCTAATAAACCTTAGTTTTTCTCTATTCTGTCCTCAAAGCCTTTTCCCTCTACTCAACACTTTGCCCAGATGGTCCCATAAACACTCACTCCCACATACACTCTGATGACTCTTGAATTTCTATCTCTACTAGACTCATATCCCTTCCTCTGGATTCATATTCCCAGTTGCATGCTTCAAATGCAAAAATTTTATGGTATGTAAATTACATCTCAATAAGAATGTTAAAAAAGAAAAAATAAACGTTCTATTCCATTGATGTATTGATCTATTATATACACTGCATGTTAGCCCCTCCACCTTCTGGCCAAAGTTTAACTCCCAATTCTGCTTCTCCCATCTGAGCCCACTACATTTCAAATCTAGCAAGTCATGACTACATTTAAAATTGTTCCCTACATTCAGTGTTTTTTCATGGCCCCTTTCCTTTATTTCCTATTTCCTTTTTATTTTCTTTATTTCCTTTATTGCCTATTTCTGGGATACCTCTTGGTTTTCTGACAAATGCCCATTCACTCACCAGTACCATTCTCAATCACAGGTGGCATCTGGTTTCTCTGCATATGGTTCTCACACAGTACTAATCTTAGGGGACCATCTAAGAATTCCAGTCCAGGACTTTTCCTGAATGACAAGGGAGCAAAGGTAGAAGGAAAAGAGAGAAATGTAGAATTGCACAGATCTGGATTTCAGTCTGGAAAAGGAATTATCATGGGGAAAGAAATTAGCCTCTCTGATTGTCAGTTTCATATTTATAAAAACAAAATAAATATTATATACTCAATAAATTGCTTTGAAAGAATACATGAGATGAGGTGCTTAAGGTAATTGGCACATTCAATAAAGGTTAGCTTTCTTTGTTTCTTCCTGTACCTTGACTATTTTTGTATGTTTGGTCACAGATAAATGTCTGGTATTGAGTGGAAAATTTATAAATGTTTTGTTGAGTGAATGAATAAATAAAGAAATGATTTTTTTCTACTGTCAGTTGTGGACCTATCTGTTCTGGGTAGTCACTCATTCTGAACTGCTCTGACTCTTTATATGCCCCAATAAGGTTAATGTAGGGCCTGAAAAGTTGATATTGTTAACAGTTATTGCTGTTCTTCTACACTATACTGATGATGATGATGATGATAATGATGAAAATGATGATGAAAGAATAAACAAACATGATGTAGGACTTCATTAAGAGCTTTCACCCAAGAAAATCAAAGAAAATACAATAAAACCATTAGAAACATCATGAGAATTTAGTAAATCCCTCTTCAATAAAATGGCAGATTATAAAACATCAAAGTATATCCGAAACATAAACAACAAGTACTTAGAAAATAAAGTTATTAAAGAACACCCCACTAGGTCATAAAAGCAATTACAACAAAAACGTCTGGAAATAAATTAAACAAAAAATATAAAGTAGCTATATAAGGAATACTAAATTTCTGAGGAATATGAAGGACCTAAATACACAGACGTTATACTCTGACATTAAATATCATAAAATGTCAGCTTTTATCCCACAGATATTAACATTTTCTGGAACTATACAATATGTTTCTAAAGTTCATCTGGAAACATTTTTATGTGTGCGTAATCTGGAAATGTCTGATGGAAAAAGAGTAGTAATGAGGTCAAGGCCTATTAAATATTAAAACATATTCTAAAGTCGTGGTAACTAAAGTTTTCTCTAGAGTAGAAATAGACAACTTGGCAATTATAAAGAAAGTTTAGAATTACATACATATAAGATTATAATATATTATAATGCAGAATTTAAAATCATTGAACAAAAATAGATCATTAAATAAGGACAAGAGAATAACTGCGTAAAATCATGAGAGAATCAAAGCTCATTTCTTACCTAATCTCCAACATTCAGCATATTCGACTCAAGGGGATTTATGAGTCTTTTGACTCATGGGATTTATTTGAATGTTTTAAAAAGAAAATGTTTTAAATATTGTAAATATTTTAAAAAGTAAAATCTATATATATTAGGAAAAAACAGGTGAATTAGACATATAATCTTTCGTTAGAAAAGATGTTTCAAGCAAAAAACAGAAACAAAAACCCATAAAGAAAAAAGGTTAATACATTTGACCACAAAAATATCACAATGAAAATCAAAAGGCCAATAAATGGCAAAAAGAGGAAAAACATTTTTAGTCCATATAAACTCTGCAAATCAACAAGCTAGAACAGCAACATACTGAGAAAGATAATAAAAAACACTAATGGGCAGTTTACATTAATAGATATGCAAATCGCACAAAGTAATTGGAAAGAAGCTTAAATTCCTCAGAAATAATTGCAAGTTAATATGTTTTCCATTGTTCATTTAATAAAGTTTTGATAATATATAATTAAGGAAATATATAGAAGCCCAGCCGATTTCATTGGCAGTAAATATGTCATCTAAATAAATTAAAATTGCTCACATACTGAGATTTCTGGTCAACAGATACAGATGGGATTTTGTATGTGCAAAAGGTCTGAGTAAAATGATATTGACATTGACTTTGGCAGCCATGCAAAAACCAGAAACAACAAGGCCATCGCCATATATTCCCAAAATGAAATACAGTGCATCATAAGAATGAATTAGATCTGTAAGTCTTAATGTGGAATAATTCCTGATTGATTTAAAATGAAGAGCAAGTGTGAAATAACCTACAGAGCACTCCCAACTGCACTTAAAAAGATGAATATATCTAGTTTTATGTATTTAAATATTTTCGATGTATAAAAAATTTCTAAGAACAGCTGCTTTTGGCAATGAACCATAGAGGATGAGTGCCTAGAGGAGACAGACTATATCTTCTTTTTATTCTCTGTTGTGTGTATTTTAATTGTCGACCATATGTAGATTTTTCTCAGTAAAACTCTAGCTATTTTAAAATATTATAGGAAAAATTCAATATTTCTAAGGCTTCTTTCTCAATACAAAAATTTATCAGTCAATTTATAAAATATTCTTTTTAAATAGGAAAGTGATATTTTGGTCACCTTTGTAATACATTCTTTAAAATGCATTCATATATGTTGTCTCAATTTTTAGTCACAACCTCCCACAGACATGGATTTAACCTTCTGTTTTATTGAAGAAACTGAGTTAGCCAATTCATTAATAACCTGAGTCTCTCTGAGCTATTTCCCATACAAGGAATGACTTTCCCAAATCACATCTCATCTCCAGAAGTCCTCTGGGTCTGCTGCAGCTGCTGTTTTTAATATGTGGTAAGGGGTCTGGAAGGATCACACCTTTTTTCTCACTCACCTGGGTCTGCTGCTTGTAGCAGGAGGTCATTGCATTTGGAGAAGAGAGATCCATAGCCCACTTGCTCAGAATAAGCCTTCTTTGGTTACACGACAACGCAGAATCACCTAGGGCTCAGCCAGCTTTGGTGTCTTAAGACCCATAATACTATGACACAGCACATTCTTGTGGCCCTTGGTCCCAGTCTGTGATATAGGCCTCCTGTCTGTTGTAGAAATTGTCTGTTGTAGAAATACAGAAACTGTAAAGTGAAGAGTTAAAATAACCTTCATACCTAGGGAATAAGGGGAAAAGTTGAATTTTATATAAGGCCTTTAAAGTCTATACTATTTGGGGCCAGTTTTTTATTACATAGTTAGCTTAACAGTTCTGTTTATGATTTGAAAAAAATATATTTACAATCAGCATGATAATTTTACATATGAAAATAGGTTATCCTCTATGAATTAAACAACTAGAAACCATTTGCATCTCTCAGGTACTTTCCAGATGCATCTTATTGATACTCAATACCCACCTATCTGAGCCATCCCCTGCTCTTCCACCTCTTGCCACAATCCAAAGTGGGCAAAACCTGTAAACTATATGCTCAATTACTTGGAATTCCAGTTGGACTCCACCATTAGAAGGCCTCCTACAACCTTTGGAAGATGGAAGAGAAAGAGAAACTATTTAACACTCCCACAGCAGCTGAGTGCAGGCATATATCTTTGGCAGACAGAAGTCATGGTGTTTTCCTCTGCCATGAGGCATCATCAGGGAACTCCCCCACTTCAGGGCTGATCTCAGTGCTAGGTATGTAGCCTCTGAGATCTATGTGGAAGCTCCAAGCACCTCAGGCATCCTTCTGAAAGCACCTGCTTGGGTATTAGAGATGGCACAGACCCTTTTCAGAATTTCTGAAGGTGGCCCTATTCTTTCACATCCCAGGTTGCCTAAATCTCTAGTAACCTGGTCTTACCTCTTATTTTTGAAATACCTAGAGTGGTACTTGAATTCTTGACTAAACTTCAACTGAAAACAATCTACACATCTTACTTATTTCATTAATTCGTAAGAAAAGAGTTTCCTAAGCAATGATAACTGGAGTTCATATATAGAATTAAACAATTTGTAAATAGCAGAAGAGTGAAGAGGTGTTTCAATTTAGTTATGTTTGAAATATATTTTTTCTCATTTTAAAACACACATTTTATATAAATTACAAAAGGATTGATTCCACTCTGCTAAAGTGAATAGTTACAGTTTTATCTGATGTCTTTTCCACTGAATAGATTTCTTTAACTCACCCAGCTTATCTGAATATCCTGGGTATGAATTTCATTACAGCACATGGAATGCTCTGTCCAAGGCAAGAGCTGTCAGTATGGTGAACTTCTTCCCTTGTTATGGCTTAGGACTGCAGAGCAAGATTGCATCGTAGCACTACTTCCCACAGATTGGACTTACTGTACTTAAATAGACCCAGGTTGATTTATAGCCTACAGGTCAAGAAATATAAAAAGGCCTTCCAGGTAAATAAATCCTAAAATCCATTATGTTTTCATCATATAAACTGAAAAATGAGGGAGAAGGTGGTTTTTCCTAAAATAACAGGATCTAAAAGATTATTTTTTGTACTATGTTAGGAGATAAAGCATATCTCATCCAGATCTCTAGGATATATAAGAGTGAACATCTAACACTACTTAGCTCTTCTTTGCATTAGAAATCCAAGAAAGCTACTATAGTTCCACTGACAGTCAAGTTGTCTGGGCTGGCTTCTTTGTCTAGATACATGCAGTAAGAGAGTTGCACCCTCCTGGCCTGGGGAAGAGCCTCTTTTCTGTCCACTCTGAGCCTCCTGGGTGTGTAGAGCTGCATCACTTGTGCACTAGGGTCTATGTTTTCTCTTCCTTCTTTCCCTTTCTCCTTTCTTCCCTCACTTTCCCTCCTTCCCTCACTTTTCCTCCTTCCCTCTCACCCTCCCTCCTTCCTTCAATCTTCTTTGAGCATCTTCTCTATGTCTATTACTGTAATTAAGTGCTGGGGATGTTCTGTTGATCAGGACCCAATACACCTCTTCGAGAAACAGACCCAATTAGAGAAGACAGTCAAGGCATCAGCAATTACAGGGCAGTTTGATGCATGTTATACCAGGAATAAGAACAAGACCCTTTGGGGCACATTGGTGTGGCAGCTAACTCATCTAGGGCTATCTTCTCTGATAGAAATATAATGTGAACCACATACATAATCTTGAATTTTCTTGTGGCTACATTTTTCTGAAGTTCTAAAAAATTCAATTAATTTTAATAATATATTCTATTTGACTAAATATATCCAAAAATTATTATTTCAACAAGTAATTGATATAAAAAATATACTAAATCTGTTATGCATTTAATACTTCCAGCTTAGAAATTTGTTCCCAGTCACACTGAAATGCCCACATTTCAAGTACTTGGCAGCCACAAGGGACTAGGGGCTTCTACCTTAGACAGTGGGGTATAGGGAGGTGAGGAAGTGTTTTCTAAAGGACCTAGCTCAGCTGAGCTAATGGGTGAGTGGGGGACTTCTACAGAAGGGAGAAGAAAGGACAGTACATTGAGAAGGAGGCTCATGTGCAGAGGCTAAAAAACACAAGACAGGGAGCTTGGCAGGTTTCAGGCCATTGGCAGTGTGGTATGGGGGAGATAGGGTAGGGAAGACACAGGGAGAATGACAAGGGGAAGATGAGAGCATACCAGGTAAGAGCAAAGCAAAGAGTGCAGAAGAAATCTGAACTTCTTCCTCTAGACAGTGGAGGCCTTAGAAGTGTACTGTGTAGCGATTTGGTCAAATGAGCATTTTTAGAACAATCTAGAAAGATATACATAGTATAAATGGGTGGAGGGAAGGACTAGAGGCAGAAAATTCTCCTAGAAAGGAGAATCCAAGCTAGAGATCATGGTGTCTTGCACAAAGCCAGTGGCTGGAGGTTCAGAAAAATGAATTCAATAGAAATTAAATAAATGAACTCAAAACAATCTGATGACTGCTCGAATGTAGGGGACACAGGAGGAGGAAAATTCAAATATCCCTGGCTTGGAAACAGGTGTGTGTGATGCTATTCAGTGAGATGGAATACAGAGGAGGGCAGTTTCTAGGGGAAAGCAGGAGTTCTCTTTAGAATATGCTACATTTCAGGTTTGTCTTAGCTCAGGACTGCTATAACGAAATACCACAGACTGTGGGGCTTAAACAACAGACATTTATTTCTCATAGTATTGGAGGCTGGAAGTCCAAGATCAAAGTGCTGGGAGATTCTGTTTCTGATGAGAGCCTCTCTTTCTGGCTTATAGATAGCCACCTATCTATAGGTGGCTGAGAAAGAATGTGAGGGGAGAGCTCTCTGGTGTCCCTTCTTATAAGGGCATTAATACTCTCAGATCAGAGCCTCTCCCTTAGGACCTCAGTTAACTTTAGTTACCTCTTTATATGTCTTATCTCCAAATACAGTCACATTGGGGGTTAGGATTTCAATTTCTGAATGGGGAGAGAAGGTTATTGGAAATAATTCAAGTGGAGAAGCTGCAGTGGAGGATTCAGGTATTGGGCTGAGGAAGAAGGTCTGGGCTAGAGAGTGGTATGGACAACCATCACCCTCACATACCTGAGCCATCCTAGGGCCATGGACAAGGTCTTACTTCACAACACTCCTGCTTGACTCAGACTTTCAGCAACACTCACCAATCCTTGCCAGTAGCCTCCAATCACTCCTCACTGCCCTTTGCATTATCTCCAAAGAAATCTTCCTAAAAGAGTGTCACAGAATAAAGTCCTGTTGTTCACAGAGTAAAGTTCTCATTCAAGGAGTTTGACCACCTGGGCATTCTTCATCACAAACCTTACATCACAAGCACAAAGTCCTTAACATCATCCCTGAAATCAGCTGCTCCTTCCCTAGCCTACTTGAAATGTAGGCTCCTCTCTGAACAGCTCACTCCACTGGACTAGGACCCCCCAAGCCCAGGCCTGGCTGATGGCCACGGAAGATGTTCACCATCACTGTTACCTGTCCCATGCAGGAAAGGGGACAGCATCATTTCGTGTGATTTCCCAAAGCAAAACCAAGACCTGTGGAGAAAAGCTGGAGGGAAGCTGATGTTAGCTCACTCACACAGAAGCCTACTCCAAGACAATGCTTCTTCCAGATGAACATGTGCGCAGAGCTCCTGGAATCTCGCAAAGATGCAGATTCTCACTCTGCGGGTCTGGGGTGGGCCTGAAGCTCTGCATTTCTAAAAATGTAGGTACTGTGGCCTCTACATTCCACTTTGAGTAGCACTGCTCTTCAAGACCATGCCACAAACATAAGTTCTCTGGCACAGGAGGTATTAGAATATGGGCTGGATAGCCATGGAGGTACACCATGAGGAGATCTGTGCTCTGAAATTCAGAGATCTGTAATTCTTCTGGTATTAAACATATCTCTAAGGACAGCATGGGAGGTCTCTATCCCTCTGCACTGAGACTGTTCAGTAGGGAGCCAGGGCTGAGAGTGACCAGGGAGGCTTCTCTGCCTCCATTGCCAGCCCTGCCTTCTCAGAGGAGTGTAGTAAACTTTATATAAAATGTAAATCTTCATACTTTCCTTTGTAACTTTTCTGTCATATCTGTTCTGGCCATGAAAATGTGCTTCCAAACTCCAAACACAGAAAGCATAGATGGCCTTGGCCCCAGCTGCTAGCTCTGTAGCCCAGGCTGTACATGGGCAGAGACTACCCTACCCATGAGGATGGGTGGCAAGGAGAGCAAAGCCTGGTCTTCTCTCAGGAACCTGGGACTCCCAGAGTATCCAGGATATTTCCTCCCAACCTTCTTTTTCTCCTTCCCTGCAGTCTGACTTCCTGACAGTTCCCTTCCTCTTTCCCTCCTCACCTTCATTTCCCTAACAAAGCCCTCCTAAGGTTCATGCCATCCCCTGCTCCTCTCAGAGGGCTTGGCTGACCCAATATCTTTGACCAGTTTCTTTTGGAGTGTTGGTGCTTTTCATAAAGGGCAGAAAGAAAATGCCAGATAAACCTTGGTCATATTTGCCACAAACATTTTCCTCAGTTTGTTATTTACTTTTATTTAAGCTTGTAGTACATTTTTATTGTTTATTCAGAGGTTTTTAATTTTTACAAAATTCAAACCAATCTCCCAAGGATATCTCCTGACACCCCTGCCAAAATTTCATCTTCTCTCCACTCCATTGCACTGAGACTAATATTTGTACCTAAACCAACTCTGATTACTCAGCATGGCGTGAGGTCATCTCATTACCCAGGGCCCCAGCTTTCCAAAAGGCAGTTTTGCAATCTCCTCACCTTCCCTAAGCATCCTGGGGTCTCCCACACCTCAAGTGGCATCTTTTCTAAACAATTACCATGCTCTTGTCAGGAGGCTTCTGGTGAATCAATTTTCCCTAAAGCATTATAATTACAAAGCCCATGTTCATCTTGAAATCTGGTAAATATTCATCCTTCTCCCTCTAGATTGTTTTTATTTTTTTACTTTTACAGTCTACTCTTCATGTCATATGGAATATATTTTTTTTCAGGGGCAGAAAAATATTTTTGAAATGCCATCTCAGATGTTTAATAAATAATGTATATACACACATATGTATATATATACACATACATACATACATACATACATATGTATACATTTACACACACACACACACACACACACACACACACACACACACGTATTTGTGATGCCATCATGTTATGTCCCCAGCAGAAAAATGCAAACATCTGGTTTTTTTTGCTGCCTAAACTGTTAGTGCAAAATGTGCCGAGCCCAGAGGGGCTGGTCCTGGACCAGGAGCCCATCAGGGTAGGACAAGCCCTGGAGGGATCTGAGCTGGCTCAGCTAGTCACACTTTAGCATGCTAATGCATGTTGGTAAGCAACCCAGACAGGGCCAGCCTCAGGGAGCCCCAGCCCCTCGCAGGATGGGTGTCTTGGCAGAGTGCAAGAGCATAGCTCCACAGGGCCAAGGAACAGCCAGTAAACAGTGATCCCAACAGGCAGGTAGGGACTCTAAAAACACCCACTGTGTCCCCATCAGGCCTGGAATATCCCTCCTCTAGAAGTAAACGGGCCATCGCAAAACCAAGCACTCTGGGATGAATACCGAGACACACAGACAGCAAGGTCAACCTAATGCTGAACTATCCAAGGGTAAGCAATGTCTGCATCTGTGAGACAGAAGCATCAAAGAACAGAAAGAAGCAGTGTGGAATATGGAGCTGGGTTTTTCCTACCACCCAAAAGCATTACTTGTGGTTCCAGCAAGCTAGTGTCTCCAAGTGGTCCTCAGGCTGGCAACCAGAACACAGGGCCTTCAGCCCCCACTAGGGGAGGTACATGATAGCAACCCAGGTTCAGGGCATGGCAGAGAAGTAGCCCACTGAAGATGGAGGAAAGAGCCATGTGCTAAGGAATGCCTGTGGCTTCTAGAAGCTTGCAAAGGCAAAGAAGCAGATTTTCCCTCAGAGCCTCCAAAAGAAACAGCCAACACCTCAATGCTAGCACAGTGAGACCCATTGTGTACTTCTGACTTCCCAAACTGGAGCGTAAATTTGGGTTGTTCGAAGCCATTAAATTTGTGGTAATTTGTCACAGCGGCCACAGAAAATTAATTCACAAAGTTAGATGCAGCTGTGAAAAGAAAAATGTTATCAAACTCTACCCAAATGCTGTTTCTTTGAAATATCGCCCAATAACATTATCCACCTGAATGGAACACTGTGCATCCCAACTGTAAAAATGAAATAAAAGATTATGGGAAAGACAGAACTGTGATCTGCTTCTTGGATTACACGTGCCTATTGCAGCTCCAATCACATGAACCAAAATATGTATTTCCATTTTCTACCCCGGAGATACACTCCATTTGACGTAGAGAGAAAAAAATCCTTTTTATCTATGAATTGAACATTTAATGTTGGATATTTGATAGTAGGCCACAAATAAGAATTCCAAGAGTTTAGAAAAAGGACAGTCTGATCCTCCACTAAAAAAAAATAAAAAATAAAACATACCCCAAAGACTAGAAGACATTTCAGAAAGCGCTTTATACATAGCTAAATTATACATTTTAATCAGAATGATTCCCGGAGTGAAAGCAGTTTCTAATTGACATTTCTGCTTTATCAGCATTTTTTGTGTGCTTTAAATTCTTTTAAAGGATATAGGAAAGGTACAGCTATAGCTTGGAAGCATTTTATCCATTGACTACAAAACCAATGATTTCTGCATTTTATTTGGACTACATAGTCTTTCACTCATTGAAGCCTAATTAAATTTTGCAATTTATCTCTGTAATAGTTAGACTTTCACATGAAGCTACACCAAAAAAAATTTAGATCCTTAAACAATGGAAAGGTATATAGCATGTGGAAAATGTGAACATTAATTTTGTTACCACTTGGCCAAGCAGAAAAATGGGAAGGCCTTTAGTGCTTATCTGAGATAAATGTAGCATAAATTAACCAACTTGGATTAGCCCCAGTTGGAGCCCCAGACCTGAGTAGGAGTCCTCATTTATACTTAGCTGGGTGTCCTTGGGAAAGTAACTTGGGCTCTCTGGTTTTCAGTTTCCTCTTTTGTGATTAAATAGGTTGCATTGTTTGCTAGTCTGTTCTGCTTCTTTTTCAGTAGACTGGAAGGGACACTGGATAGGCACCATATCTGCTCTCTCATCAGCAAGCACAGCTTAGACCAGCACTTAGTACTCAATAAGTGATCTGACATGGACATTGATGGTATTTGCTCAAAAGCCTTCACCGCACTCAATAGAGATAGCTGTTGCTTCTCCACATGATGTTACTGGTCTCAGCTGGGGTTAGAGGATCACGATTGCTTTATTCACATCTGAAGCTCCTGCTGGGGCAGCTGAAATGGTTAGGGACTCCCCAGATCTCATTCCACAGCAAGGTATTCAGACTTCTTATAGGCCAACTGCTTCCAAGAAGGCAAGAGAGGGCACAGCCTCTTCAGGCTTAGCTGGAAACAAGCAATTCTGTTTAGGCCAGTTCTGTCATATTCTGTCATTAAAGAGGAAAGGAAACCCATCAGTCCTTGATGAGAGGCACAGCAAGCATATGCAGTTAGAGGGCTGAAAGGCAGCTGTCGATACACATTACCCACCGCTAGAGGTGCCCCTGAGTTCTGGTACTCACATATAATTTAAAGTAATAACTTCACATGTCCCAAAAGCTTGGAAAATTAGGCTTTGAGATATATTATTGTATTCATATCTCATTGCTGCTCTAACAAATTAACATAGGCTTTGTGGCAACACAAGCTTATTATCTTATAGTGCTGGAGATCAGAAGTCTGAAATCACTTTTACTAGACTGAAATCAAGCTGTTGGCAGGGCTGGATCCTTCAGAAGGTTCCAGGGGGCAATCCATTCCCTCGTCTTTTACAGCTTTTGGAGGCTGCCCACATTCCTTTGTGCATGGCCACACCCACTATCTTCAAAGCCGGCAAAGGCCACTCCAGTTCTTTTCTCATGGCATTACTCTGACACTGCCTTGCTCCCTCAGTCTTTCACTGTTAAGGACACTCATGATTAGTGATACTGCTTAATTACAGGGATACATTCTGAGAAATGTATTGTTAAGTAATTACATCATCTTGAGAACATTATAAGATGTACTTACACAAATCTAGATGGCATAGCCTACTACATACCTATACTATATGGTGTAGCCTATTGCTCTTAGACTACAAACCTGTCCAGTATGTTACTATACAAAACAATACGAATCAAATCAAGCCCAAGAGAAAATGATGTGATCAAGAAATGCAGTAAATGTGAGATATATGAGGCTGCTGCCAGCTTAACACAGCATAATCTTTCACAGCAATTTTTTTTAAGTAAGTACAAAGAGTACACTCTAAAATATCAATAAAAAGTATACCATAATAAACGCATAAACCAGTAACACAGTCATTAATTATCAAATATTATGCACTGTACATAAGTGTATGTGCTATACTTTTATACGACTGACAGTGCAGTAGGTTTATTTCCACCAGCATCACCACAAACATGTGAGTAATATGTTGCACTATGAAGTTATGATGGGTGAGGCATCAGTAGGATATAGGAATTTTTCAGCTGCATTATAATATTATGGAACCACCATCATAAATGTGGTCAATCATTGACCAAAAACCTCATTATGCAGAGCATGACTGTACTTTGGGCCCACCTAGATAATGCAGGACAATTACCCCATCTTAAAGTCAGCTGACCTTAATTCCATCTGCTGCCTTAATTTTCCTTTGTGATATAACATATTCACAGGTTCTGAGGATTAGTATATGGGCATCTTTGGGGCCATTATTCAGTATACCACAGTTATCATTTCAGGTACTTTTTAAAAAATATTCTAATAACTTTAAACATATTTTGTTTAAAAAAAATCTATAAATATGAAGCCCCTTTCTTCCATTCTAATCTGCTAAACTTTTTAAACAAAAAAATATTTTTTTAAAGGCTTTGGCTGAGTCAAAGGAATCCTCTCGGTAGAATATTTAGTCTAGGGGAAAGAAGAGAGGACCATGACAGAATCTGCTGCTATTAGAGAGTTGGTGGTGGGGGCATAGAGCCCCCAGAGTCTCATCAGGAGAACAAGCTGGGCATTCACCCAATATCTGTGTCACTCCCAAGACCAAAGCTAGACAACAGCACATGAATGCTGTAATGTTGGCAGACAATGCCGTAATTCTTGGGGAAAGTTTGTCCAGCAGGTGTTTCCAGCAGAATATGTGATCGAAGTACTTTAGAGCCTACAAGTGTGACAAATGGAAGATCTAGGAGAGGGCATTTCCTTCATCTAGAGGCAGAATATCATTTCCTGAAATTTTACCGATAATCTAAATTTTCAAAATATAATAGAAGTCTAAATATCTATTCCTTTTGCTTTACCACTAAAAGGGAAGCAGAGACTGACTAAACACATCAATATAAACTTGGTCACTTAATGAAGTCATTCAAGATAAAACTAGATTATTCTACTGCACGGAAAAATTAGGGGGTAGACGCTTAAACAACCAGTTCATATTGCAGACAAACCTACTGCATATGTGGCAGTGGAAACAAAGTAGAAAAACTATTTGAATGGTTTTTTAAAGGGGGAAGCAGGTGGCTAAGAAAAACCTTGCACAGTAATTCTGTCATCTTACTTGTCTCTCCAAAGCTGAGACTTGATGTTCTGCCTCATCTGTTTACTGCACTTTATAATAACATGAGTGAGACCACTGATGTTAGTGTAAAAACTACACATGATTTTGGCTTGATAACTGGGGCACATGCCTTGACTTTCCAATCCAGGGAGGCAAGGAAACTTCCCAGAGCGAGGCTATCGGACTACCAGGACCACTAAACTATGCATAGGCAGCATGCTGGAGGCTCAGGAAGTGCTAATCAAATCTTATCATGCTCTGTGATGTGGTGCTCTGAGTCTTCATCTGACCTTCCACTTGGAGAGTTTTATGGGATCAATTTTTGAGCAGCCAATCAGTCATACCAGGCCCAACCAGAGCAAATGACTCTGAGACTCAAACATGTCCAGTGATCTCTTCTGACTTCCTGTGGCCTTTGTCTTTGCTGGCCCCGCCTGATGTGAGCTACTCCATCACTAAGCCATCTGCACACACAGTTCTCCAGGGCAGGTGACCCTGAGTTTCTAGTATTCACAAGAATGGTGCCTCAGTTTGTGCTAATGCTAATGTCCTGCTCCAGGGTAAACCACTGCTGCCCCTGATGATAAATCAGAAAGAGAAACTACAGGCGTGAATAACAGAGTTATTATCCCTTCCAATGCCAAATACAAACCAGATGTCTCAATCCACCAACATGTTCCCTCCATCCTTATCCCTTTCCCACAGTTCTCAGACTGAGAAACAAAGTAAAGCCCATTAACAGGATATTCTCTATTGATAAAGATGGGTTTGATAATCTAAAATGCTAACATGATCCTACTATCATTAATTCAATCAAACGACATGGGAATTATGTTAAGAGCAGTGGCTTAAGCATCAGAAGTTTCAGAATTCTCATCCTAAATTTATTTCTCTGAGTCCATTTCCTTGTCTATAAAATGTAGATAAATGACCTTGGCCTTAGTTGCTTCCTTCATAGCAATGTTTTAGGGATCAGTGAGATCATAGAAATGAAAGTTTCTTAAAAGAATTATTGTGACCTTTATTGTAACACCTATGTGTTATTACATGTTAGCAGTTCCAATAAAAAAAAAGAAGAAGAAGAAAATAATTGGCCTCACTGAATTCATTCTCCATGGTTTGCCAGGGGCCTGGAACCCAATCATTCTTCAGGAAAATTCCCTAGGTGTCAGACAAAAGAGAGGTGTGTTCATGAACCTGACAAAAACTTTAAGATATCCTTGCCAGTTATGTTCTAATAAAAAGATATTTTAAATTGACTAACTTTTCAGTTCCAGCCAAGGTAGAGTAGTCCCACTTCCTTTCCAGTTCTCTCTTTAAAAGTAAAAAATTGCTAGACATAACACAATAAGTCAAACATAAAAAATTAAACAGAATTTTCTATGATCCAGCAATTCTACTTCTTGGCATATAATCGAAAGAAATGAAAGCAGGGTCTCAAACAGATACTTACTATACACTCATGTTTATAGCAGCATTATTCACAATAACCAAAAGGTGAAAGAAACCCAAATGTCCATCAATAGGTGAATGGATAAACAAAATTGAGTACATATATACAATGGAACATTATTCAGCTTTTAAAAAGAAAGAAATTCTGACACATGATACAACATGGCTGAATCTTGAGGACATTATGCCATATGAAACAAGCCAGTCACTAAAAGGAAACTATTCTATTATTCCACTTATTTGTGGTACCTAGAGTAGTCAAATTCATAGAAATGAAAAGTAAAATTGTGGTTTCCAGGGAACTGGAGGAGGGGAATGGTGAGTTATTGTATAATAGGTACAGAGTTTCAGTCTGGGAAGATGAAAAGATCTGGTTATGGATGGTGGCGATCTTTGTACATTAACATGAATATACTTAATTCCACAGAACTGTAGAATTAAATGATAATTTTATGGTATGCATATTTTACCACAATGAAAAAATGAAACATAAGAACACTCTGAAAGATGGAAAGAATAAGACATCTTTCAAGGGAAATTGGGACCTGAGGAACAACACAGCGATGCGGTCCATGGGTTTTCTTTATGCTTCCACATAATTCAACCAGGGTGCTAGAGAAGACTGCAACCTGGACTATCAACAAGTTCGGACAAAAAAAGCACCAAGCAATGCTTAATTCCTGTAGCTGTGGGACTGGGGAAATGTCAATCTAACAGAACAGAAAGTCTGTTTGACAATAATTGTTCTACTGTAGCCAAATAACAATAGAAAACACTCTCATCCCCCAATTCCCACAACAGTTTCAGCAGGGCTGACTGGTGAGCCAAACTTCTACCCCAAGACATCATCAATGAGGAGCTGCTAGCAGACCTCATTTCCCAACACCCCATCCTAGTGTGAGCAGGGCTGAGTGGGGAGCTGAACATTGACCCTTATCTGGACCTTTGTACTATACATAACCGGAATGACTGCCTTCTAATAAAAGAAGACAAAATTGGATCCAGAAATTCTCAATGCAATACTGAAAATGTCCAGGATACAATAATAAAAATTACACATTATAACAAGAACCAGAACAATCATACCATGAATGAGAAAAGACAGTAGATTCTAAGAACATGACTCAGATATTGGAATTATATGACAAGAATTTTAAAGTAATAATTATAATTCTTCAATGAGCAATTATGAATCATCTTGAAATAAATGAAAAAAATATAAAATCTCAGCAAAGAAATAAAAGCTATAAAAATAAATAAATAGAAATTTTAGAAAAATACGATAACTGGAATTTTTAAAACTCAATGGATACTCTTAGCAGAAAAAAGGTGGGGACAGAAGAAGAAATCAGTGAATTGAAAGATATAAAAAACATAAATTACCCATCTGAACAACAGAGAGAAAATAAACTGTAAAAAAAAAAAATGAGAAGAGCCTCAGGGACCTGTGGGACATCAACAAAAAATCTAACATTCATGACATTAAAGACCCAGAAGGAAAGGAGAAACAGTGTGGAGCTAAAACTATATTTAAAGAAATAATTGCCAAAAATTACATGGTGAACAATATAAATTTATAGATTCAAGAAGCTGAGCAAACCCCAAACAGGAAAAACTCAAAGAAGTTTATGCCAAGATACATTATAGTCAAAGTTCTGAAACCTAAAGGGAAAAAAAAGTGAAAAATTTAAAAGTGAGGGAAAATGATGCACCAATAGAGAAACCAAGTTTATTAGTTGTTTCTATTATTCCCTCTCTTTCTTGTTTTTCTATTTTTTTAAATGACCAGGACAAAATTATTTTTATTTTCTATAATGAAAACATATTTCATATTGTATACCATCATTTATTGAAAACATATCAATTCCTTCCACATTATTTAAATTTTTTCTTTTATTTATTTATTTTTTTATGGTGACATTGGTTAGTGAAATCCAATAAGTTCCAGCTGTACACTTTAATAGTGAGGCATATATATATTTACACTGTGTGTTCACCTCCCAGAGTTAGATTCCTTTCTATCACCACATATTTGACCTCCTTTACCCTATCTACCTCCCCATCTCTATTTCTTTTTTAACTTCTAGAGGGTAATTGAACATTATTTAGAATTCTATTTCAATTTATTTATAGTATATTTGAGTATATATTTGTATATGTTTTTGTTTGTTTTGTTTTGTTTTTTTCAGTGGTTGTTCTTGGTATTACAACATGTATAAAGAACTTATGATTATCTTTTGGTATCAACATTTTGTCACTTTGAATGACATGTGAAAACCCTATTTCCACTTGGTACCCCACTTTTAAAAATCTAATTGTTATATTTCCTCTACATGAATTGAACACATACCAGATGATGTTATAATTTTTGCCAAAATCATCAAATATAATTTTAAAACATCACGAGAAGGATAGTCTATTATATATACTCCCATTTTACCTATTTTATTATTGTCATTCTATTATACTTTCCTTTCTGGAGAACTTCAGCCATTCTAAAAGAGAAAGTCTGCAGATGACAAAATTCTCTTAGTTTCTTTTCTCTAAGAATGTATCTATTTTCTCTTCATTTCTGAAGGATATTTTCACTTTGGATAGAGCCATGAACCAAGAGAATCTAATAGACATTTATAGAAAACTCCAATCGAAAGCAGAATAATATACATTCTTTAAAGATATGTGGTTTTCAAATATTTTCTCCCAGTTTGTATCTTGTATTTTCATTCTCTTAACATTTCATATTTGTATGGTTATGCAAATCTGTATATGAGATAAAATTACATAGAGCTACACAGATACACACACACACACACATAAAAATAATGCATGTAAAAAGTGTTGAAAACTGAATACAGTCAGTAATCTAGTCTAATATTGTCTGTAGTAGTTTTCTAGATACAGTAACAAAGTACCATAAATTGGGTGACTTTAAACAACATAAACATGTTGTCTCACAGTTTAGGAGGCTACAAGTCTCAAATCAAGGCATCAGCAGGACTGTGGTACCTCTGAAACCTGTAGAGAGAATCCTTCCTCATCTTTTTCTGGCTTCTGATCATTTGCTGACAATCCTTGGCATCCCTTGGCTTGCAACTGCATAACTTAAATAACTGCCTTTTTCATCATATGGAATTCTCTTGTATGTCTCTATCTTCACGTGTCCATCTTCTTGTAAGGACACAATCATATTGGAGTAGGAGCCCAACCTACCCAATATGACTTCATTTTAACTTACTACATTGGCAATAACCATATTTCCAACTGGGTAGTTAGGACTCTGACATAGATAACATGTACCATGTGAATTCTGTTTTTTTTTTTAATATTTTACTATAGTTATATAAAATATTACCATTGGGGGAAGCTGGGTGAAAGGACATGAGACTCTGTGTACTATTTTTGCAACTTTTTATGAGTTTATAATTGCCTCACAATAAATTTTTTAAATCACTTACTTGATAAGCAGAAATCAAGCAGGGAGTCTTACTCCATTTTTCATGTTCACTGACACATTTTGGGGGTGTTATATTTCCAACTGTTTTTGACAGGGAATGAATTTTCTCCTGTATTTTTTCTGTGGTTTACCCTAAGTGTTTGCTGAATATATAGCATATTTTTAAATAAGCTGGTCAGCAGCTTTGAGACTTTGTTGAGATTTCTCTTCTCATTGCAATCCCTTCTAAGAATTTCACAAATAAATCACCAAGCATCCTAAAAAATGATGGTCAACAATTTCTCAACCCTGCAGACAAAAGAAGCCACTATAATTCTAAAAAAATGTTCACTCCTCGCTAGTCTCAAGTTACTGTGGTCTGGGCTTGGAGAAATGGTGACATTTTCTTGACCTTCTTTAGAGAAAGCTTAAGAGATCATTCCTGATCTCAAGTGGCTGGGTTTTGTGGTTCCTGTAAGTTCCTGGAAATGATATGATGGAAACTAAGAACATAGCTATGTGAAGTGAGGCCCAGAGGAGAAAGACCATGGGGCTCAAACCTCTCCTTCCTCCCTGCTCCCTCAGGAACCCTAGGGAAGATGCACTACAGCCAGGAGCCCAGGGTTTATCATCCATATCATTGACTCATGATGGGATTCCAAGATGCAAGCCAATCAGGAAGTCAGGTTGTGTTAGAGAGAACAAGGAATCCCAACAGTTGTGATCAAATCCTGAGCCACATTTTTGGGGAGATCGAAGTAGGGACACTGTATCAGCTTTCTATAGCTGTATAAACAATTCCCACTAACTCAGCAGCTTGAAACAGCATATGTTAATTATCTCACAGTTTCTGAAGGTCAGAAGTCTAAGCAGGGTTTCTCATAGGCTGAAAGCAAGGTGTTGGCCCAGGTGTATTCCCCTCTAGAACTCAGGGTCCACTTCCAAGCTCACATTGTTGTTGGCCAAATTTAATTCCTTGCAACCGTGATCCCAACTTCCTTGCCAGCCGGAGGTTGTTGGCTAAAGGTTGCTCTCATTTCCTAGAGGCCTCACTCAGCTCCCTGCCTGTGGCCCACTCACCAGCCCTCTCTCAGCATGACCCTTGCTTCCTCAAGGCCAGCAGGAAGACCTCTCTCATCTTTGGGCTCTCTCTTCAGGAAGACCCAGGTGATCTCCCTTTTCATTACTCAAAGTTACTGATTAGGGACCTCAATTTCATTTGCAAATTGATCTTCACCTCTAAAACCTAATCGTAGGAGTTAAACTCATTATCTTCACAGTCTTGCTCCCCACCCAAGGGGATGAGATTATTCAGAGCATGTACACAAGGTGATGGAAATCTTGGAAGCCTCTCAGAATTCTTCCCACTGCAGTGTGGGACCCTAGGAGGAAGTCTTGAAATGCTGGGCCGAGTGCTGGCTAGAGTACAGGACAGGACAGCTGGAAAACTCTGCAGCAGAAGGCAGAAAAGGAAAACAAAGCAGAGCCCAATCCCACGTTAAACCAAAGCAGAATGCAGCAGGGATAAGCCAAAACTCAGGCACTCCACAGTACCTCAAGTCCTAAGCCAGGTGGATAACAGACACTAATAGTTATTCAGGAGCCTGGGAGTCCCATGCTAGAATTTGTCACATAAGTCACCAAACTTTCTCGGAAAGAAAGGCTAACAATTTCTCAATGGTGCAGGTGAAAGAGGGGGCCATAATTTTCAAAAATAGCCACCTCTCTCTACTGCCTAGTTAGAATGCCCCGTACATAGAGAAAGAGTGACATTTTCTGACCCACTCATTTCCAGCAAGGTTGGAAAAGACAGCTGCTGACTTTCTTTGAACCCATCGGAATCATCTCAGAAACCAGCTGGCTAGGCCTGAAGGTGGCAGGGGACAGGGTAGGCTCCTCATAGACTCAGATCCTGGAAACTGGGAAAGCCAGCAAGGTAAGAAACAGGCTTCCCTGAAAAGGACTTCTCATGATCTTACGGATTTGGGGGAGCCTTCTTTTTCTATCACCCATATGGAGAATGATATGGTGTGTAGGGCTGAGTTACACATGGGTCTGCTGTACTAGGCTAGGAGTACAGAGATGATGAGAAACTGGGAAGATGGCTGTGGTAGATGCAAGAGATGGACAAAGGGATGCCTGTCCTGGCTTAGGAATCAGCATTGCTGTGTGAACTTCAGGAGAATATTATCTTCCTAGATCTTAATTTCATATTTATAAAACAGAGACAATAATACATATACTAAAACAAAAGTGGTCAGGAAACTTTAAACCATCACACAATGAAGGCATGACTGTTACTACAATAACCTTTACCAATGGGCAGCTTCAGTGAATAGAGATACTTTTGCTTTGCATGCAGATAAATTGCCCTGCTGTTCCATTGACCACATATGTGACTAAACTAAAAGAAAGCTGACACATATTTTTTTCCCACATCTCCACAACTAAATAATTAAGGATGGTAAGTTCAATTTTCTGTCTCTAGAAATTAAGACAAGTAAGATACAAGGAGATTCCAAGTCAATGAAACCAACATTTAAGGCACAGTTGCCCTCAGATCTATTACATGATGCTCTGTCCATCTCCTCTCCATGCATGTCCCATTGGAATTCCTTGGACAAGGTGAAGACCAGAAGGGAGGCAGTCATAGAGGATAAGCAACAGGAGCAGAATGTGTTGGCACTGAGGAACAGGGGAGGGATTCCACTGGAGCAGAACCTGCAGGCTTGGGTCCCAGGGTCCAACATCTCTCACCCTGATCCTTATTCCACGTTCTCTGGGAGGAAATGTCTCCCAGAATGTACCTGCTGAGACCAGGTAGCCAATGCAGGCCATGAGCCACAGTGGGGACTCCAAATTGGTGTACTAGCACAGTCTTCAAATCCTAAAACTAGCAGACTGGGAGCATCAGGGAAAACACAGCAAATGTGAAAGGCCAGATGCATTCAGTGTTGTTCTGCTGAATGAATACTCACTGAATGGGCACTAAATATATCAATGTGAAGGCCATTACAGGAAAGAGGAGTATTAAGTCACCACCTGTATTTGCTTGCTAGGGCTGGAATAACAAAATACCTCAGACTAGAGGGCTTAAACAACAAAAAAATATTTCTCACAGTCCTGAGCACAAGAAGTCTGAGATCAAGGTGTAGGCAGGATTGTTTTCTTCAGAAACCTCTCTCCTTGGCTTTAGATGGCTGTATTCTCCCTTTGTCCTCACATGGTCTTCCCTATGTGCCTGTATCCTAATATCCTCTTACAAAGACATCAGTATTATTGAATTAAGACCCTCCCAAATGTCCTCGGTTTACCTTAATTACTCCTTTAAAATTCTTGTCTCCAATACAGTCATGTTCTGAGGTGTTTGGGGTTAGGACTATGACATAAGAATTTGGGGAGGACACAGTTTATCCAGTAACACTACCCCAGGCCCAAGAGCACTGAACCCGGAAGAACAGCACCAATCAGCAGATCATTCCGCGTATGACCGCACCGCTTCTCCTCTGATATCCAGTGCCCTTCTGAAAGTGACACGTAGCTGCTGGGTAGTAGACTTTCTCTGGTCACTTGGCAAGCTGATGCTCCAAGGACCTATGCTTGTAACCATGGTAATGTGTACTTCACAGAACTTTATAGAACAATAAGGGAGAAGAAAGCTTGCAGTTCAGTATGCTAAAACATCCAGTATGACACTCCACTGACCTGGTCATTCCTTATGACTGGGACTCTGGGGTAAGAAAAGTTAGATAGAGCCACCATTTAACCAAATGACCAGGGGGCAAGTTTGTGAGTGGAGCTTCCTACTAGAGCCTGGTGTCTGACCTCTGTGGCTTCTGCTCTGTCCTCAGATCCTGGGAACAGAGCCTATTAACAGATGCTGATGGTTTGCTCCTATTGGCATTTACTTTTTAAATTCAAAGTAGTGAGTGGCACTGAGAATTTCCAATTCAGGGAGGGCCAGTGGAAGAAATGATTTGCACCCCCATATTTGGATACCCCATGAGTTGTCCTGTTCCGAGACAAACATATGCTCTGGGGAGAGGAAGATACTCAGAGCAGGAAGCATGGTGACTGTTCTGAGCCAGAGTTAGGTGACATATGTCAGTCAGTAAGGCCCACAAAACCAGGGCAAGAGCCAAAGTCTCTCCTGCTGAGGAAGAATCTGGGGCCATATCAGAAAGACCAGAGAGGAAAGACATTTGTGCCAAAACAGAGCAAAGAAGCTGCATCCTTCCTAGGGCTTCTCAGTGAGAAAGCAGCACAATGAGTGTGCACAGCCAAACTGCACTGGGAGCACCCACCCTGTCCCTGAGGCACCCTTGTTCCAGGCTATCTGGTCAGAGTAAGGCCTCTAAAAAATCACAGCCAGTAGAGTGAATCCTGTCCCAAGCCCCTGCCCTAAGAAGTAGTCCCCAAAATTAAAGCCTCTCCCAACTGTAAGATGTGGTCAGGCCTTACTGTGCTCAGACTCACCCGGCCAAGGGCCTGCAATGTGATCTGAGCTTGAAAATAACAAAGCCCCCAAACCAGCCTGTGTTCTGTGGGTACCTACTGTGTGCATGAACTTGCAAAGGATAATTGGACCTGATTGCTGGTCCAGCCTGAAAGGGAGATAGCACACAGGTGAGCCTCAGTCAGGGTTCCACCATGAGCAGAACCACTGGGGCCTATGTCATTGACATTTATTACAGGGATATGGCCTGACACAGTCCATGTGATGCTGCTACTTCTGGTTCGGATGCCCTAGCCTGAAGCCTTCAGGGCAGGCAGTTGGGGAGGATGATGAACATGAAGTACAGGAAGCACTAACAGGACATTGGACCCACAAGGACAAACCGGAACCATTTTTATCTCTAATTGGAGATGCTGGAGCAGGAGATATAACAGGCCTAGAGAGCTTTGCTGACAGTTTTCCCAGGCTGACTAAGTGAGCCAGCAGACCAGCAACAATGGTTACCTCTAAGAAGGTAGGCTGCTCCTTTACAGTAGCCTTCCATATGTCAAGTAAAGTGTAGTCCATGCTGTCTTGGAACAGTTCAGAATAGAGAATTTGGGGCAATAATTGTTTCAGCTCAGCTAAGGTGACACACTAGAAATCCACCCAACAGATACCCATGACACAACCTAAAAAGTGATCATTTGTCCTAGGAAAACAGAGTCCAGGAGCTCTAGGAACACAACTGTAGGGAATTCAAGTGCCCTTTTAAAATGAGGTGCATAGGTCAAGAAAAATCTAGGGAGGTGGTAGTTCTGAGGTGGTTTTGGAAATAAAATATAATCCTTGACATGAGGACTCAGATGCAGCTGGCCTGATAGACAGGGTCCTATAGTGTTGTAGGCAGCAGCACAGAACAGGAGCAGGAATGGGCAGAAGCAGCTCCACCTGCAGAGCTCAAAGAAGACAGGGAGGACAGAGATGAGTCTTCTGCTTCTTCTCCCAGGGCAAATAACTTGACATAAAAAATGTTTCACAGGCCATGAAGTTTCCTACTCCCTTGTGTGAAATTAAAGTCTTTAGACTGGAATCACAGTATCTTTTTTAAAGATCACATTTCAGATGGCCCATTTTAGGCCTTGAACTCCCCATGATACCTTACTTTATTTTTCCCCGAATTTTTACTACATTGAGTAAATATTAAAACATAAATGAAACTCAAACCTCCTTTCATTACTCATCAACTGTAGCTGGCATCAAACATAAGGGGATTATCTTTTGCCTGCAGCCCAAATAAGGTTGACACTCCCTCTTTTTGTCTTCTCTCCCTCTCTATCTCTTTCTTTCCCTCCCTCTTTTCTATCAGTCCTTCCTTAATTTTTCCTTTTTTATTGTTTCTTACACTGAAAACTAAAAAAATACAACAATAATAAAGGACACGTAACCAAAGAAAAGCAGCAGGCATATTGTCATTCGACAATGACAAATTAACTGTCTCCTGAGCCTGTGCTTTCCCTAGGTCCTGCCCACAAGACCCTTAACTGTACCTGGAGATCTCGGCAAGGAGTATAATTTGTACTTTGCTCTTTTTGCTTGATATTTAATACATATATTTTCCACTTTACCAAATTTGCTTCCCTGTTATCATTTACAACAAGCCCTAAGTTTTCAGGGAATGGACTAAAGCCTGTTCTGGTGATGGGAAAGCCTTGGTTGGGGCCCCAGTATTAAGAATTGTTGAGGAATGTGCTTTAGCCTGATTATGATGCACAGAGAGCCACCCTCTGGTCCTTGTTGGCAGTGATGGTCAGTCCAGAAGAATTCCTTTGCCAGTTAGATATTAGCCTCTTAACACAACTGAAGTGAACTGAGGAGTTTTCTCTAAAGGGCTACAGGTCAGGGAGAGTAGACACTGAGGTGCTACTGAGCATTTCACTAATCACGTCTTATCCCCTCCACCAGAGGCATCTGACTCTCCCTATCTAATCCTCTGCCCCATCCCCAGTGTAGCTCACCAGGACCTGCAAGGTGAAGAAGAGATTTTAGTGTTCTTCATCAGGAAAACCTTGAGGACCATTCACACACACACACACACACACACACACACACACACACACACAAAGAGCAAAATATTTTTGTTATTAAATTTGTACCTAAAATCCAAATATATATGAAGTTTTATTATATATGTCATTTTAAAATGTTAAACCTAGATCAAAAAAGACATGAGACATATAGAAAACAAAATGTAAAATGGCAGATATAAATCCAACTATATTAATAATATTTGTCAGCGCCCAGCTGATAGAGAAAAGGAAGGTTCGATGGTGAGACATCCACTTGGAAGAGGCAGACATGAGAATGAAATGGCAGGCACCAGCTTTATTGTGGGAGCGCAGTTCTATTGGGGGAAGTGCAGTTTTGAGCACACTTCTTCTGCTCTCCTTCTTGTGTTCCCTTTCTGCTCTACAGGGGACTACATGGCTCCACACAGACCAGAGTACAATAGTGGCCTTCTGCCACACATGCGTGATACAACAAGCTGAATCTTTCTTACATAAGCTAGGCACAGGTACACTACTACACTAATGTAACATTCTAAATCCAGATCCTACTTCTAGCCGGGAGCCTGGCTCACAGCTAGACCTTGGAACAGCCAGACCTTGGACCAGCCGAGCCTGGCATGCACAATATTAAATATAAATGGGATATCTCTGTTCTGTTCTCTCATATGGTTTGTGCTTTTTTGTCTTCCCATTTTGGCTGTCTTTCTGCATCTGTTTCTATGTACTAAGCAAAGATCCTGAGTCTCCCAGTCTTATTAGTATGGCTTGTGTAAATAAGCGTCCTGTGGCACAGTCCTGAGAGGTGTTCAGCTGCAGGCCAAGTTTAGCTCAGTCCAGTGCCCCTCTGGAGCCACTTGTTAAGATTCAGCAAGAAATCCACAGATGCTGTGCTTACAGTTGCCCCAAGAAGCCCCGTTAGAAGTGGGGGCCAGCTGTCGTCAGTGTGAATATTGGCTCTGCTCAGCAGAAAGACAACAAAAGACAGAGATTAAAATAATAAGACACACTTTAGATTCAAATATACAAATGAGTTGAGGGTAAAGGGTAGAAAATATATATCATACAAATGAACTATAAGAAAACTGAAGTGACTTATTTATATCAGACAAAATAGACTTTATTTTTAAAATTTTATTCAATTTATTTAAACTGATAAAACATAATAGTCTGCCCATTTCTCCTACCTCCCACCCCCAACCACCAAGTCATCATTCTGTTCTCTGTGTCTATGAACTTGGGTTGTTTTGGGTTTGTTTTTGTTTTTGTTTTTGTTTTGGTTCCACATATAAAAGAAATCATATGGAGGGGAAAAAATGGTGTAAGTAAGTGATAGAGGCTTTGTTCATCCCTCTTATGACCAAATCAAAGTTGTGACAGAAATATGAAGCAAACAGCAAGCAAAATCACTGGGGATCTAGATGAAGAGAAGCACTACAAGTCGGGAGAGAAATAATTAATCAATCTGCAATGGTAGAAGGTAGGAAGGGGCGAAGACGTGAGGCTGCCAGGTCCAAGTGACTGAGTGGGACAGAGGCTACGTCAGAGGCAGCCAGCAGCTGCATGTGCCTCTTAAATGGGCTGTGCTTGCAAGCGGACTTTTGCGGTGATGAATCTGCTCACTCTGAGCACCGGAACCGGGCTAGTTGCACGGAGGCTCCAGGAATTTACAGGGGGATACTGAGTTGTCAGAATAAGGGCCAGAGACAAGTATCTCTCCCAGGCGGAAGTGTCAGCAGTATCCATTGTTCCTCTATTGAGCCCTCCTCCTCCAGGATACAGCATCGCCATAGCTGAGACATCATCAAACTAGATAACAGAAGTTGCTCTGCCCAGAGGATTCCCTGAAATTCCGCCTACTACAACTCACAGCCCCACCTAAGCCTCATCCATTTGTGTCCTCCGCGAATCCAGTGGGCTGTGCTGAGCAGAGCCAATATTCACACTGGTGACAGCTGGCCCCCACTTCTAATGGGACTTCTTGGGGCAACTGTAAGCACAGCATCTGTGGATTTCTTGCTGAATCTTAACAAGTGGCTCCAGAGGGGCACTGGACTGAGCTAAACTTGGCCTGCAGCTGAACACCTCTCAGGACTGTGCCACAGGACGCTTATTTACAAGCCATACTAATAAGACTGGGAGACTCAGGATCTTTGCTTAGTACATAGAAACAGATGCAGAAAGACAGCCAAAATGGGAAGACAAAAAAGCACAAACCATATGAGAGAACAGAACAGAGATCCAGAAATAATGGAGTCAAGCAATCTAACAGATGCAGAGTTGAAAACACTGGTTATAAACATGCTCAATGAAATTAGAGAATGTGTAGATGAACTTTAACAAAGAGATAAAAAACACAAAAATGGAAATGGAAATTATAAAAGGGAACCAGTCAGAAATGAAGAACACTATCTGAGATGAAGAGTATTTTAGAGAGAAAAAACAAAGTGGATAAAGAAGAGAATTGAATCACCAATATAGAAAATGGAAAGCCAAGGACATTCAATCAGAATGGCAAGAAAAAAAAAAAGAGCCTATGGGACACAATTAAATGCAAAATATCTATGTCATAGGGGTACATGAAAGAAAACAAGACATTGAAAGAGACATTTGAAGAAATAATGATGGAAAACTTCCTTAATCTGGTGAAGGAAATAAAGGTACAACCCCAGAAAGCACAGAGAATCCCATAAAAGATGAACCCAAAGAGGCGCACATCAAGACACATCATAATCAAAATTCCAAAGATTAAAGACAAAGAGAGAATCTTAAAAGCAGCAAGAGTAAAGCAGTTAGTTACCTACAAGAGAACACCCATAAGACTGGCAGCTAATTTATCAAAAGAAACTATGCAGGACACAAGGGCTTGGCACAAAATATTTTACGTGATGAAAACTCAAAATCTACAACCAAGAATATTTTATCCAGCAAAGCAATCATTTAGGGTCGAAGAACAGATCAAGAGCTTCCCAGACAAAAATAAGCTAAAGGAATTTATCGACACCAAGCCAGTATTACAGGAAAGGTTGGAGGGACTTCTTTAAGAAGAAAAAACATGTACCAAAAATAGGAATAAAGAATGGTAATAACTACCTTCCTATTACCAAGTACCTCAAGTGTAAAAGAATTAAGTGCTCCAACCAAAAGATAGAGTGTCTGAATGGATAAGAAAACAAGACCCCTACATATGCTGCCTATAAGAGACTCACTTCAGATTTAAAAAGGAAGGGAATAGAAAAAGATATTGCCTTGATGAACCTAGAGGACATTGTGCTGAATGAAGTAAGTCAGATAGAGAAAGACAAATATCACATAATTTTACGTACATGTGGAATCTAAAGAACAAAACAACAACCACAACAAAAGCGTAAATAGACCCAAAGATACACAGAATATTTTGAAGGCTACTAAGTGAGAGGGAGGTTGGGGAGGATGGTGAAAAAGGGCAAAGGGTTCAAGAGCTACAAATGTCCACAAAATAGACATGGACATACATAGCATAGCATTAGGGAAATAATTAATAATGTTGTAATAAATATGTAAAGGAAAAGAAGGGTACTTGATTTAGCAGAGTGATTGCTTTGTGAGTTATATAGATCTCTAATCACTGTATTCTACAACTGAAACTAATATATTATTGTATACCAACTATAATTTTTAAAAAACACTGAATTGTACAATGTATATATGAGCAAATAATTTTCTATTATATTTCAATAAAGCCATGGAGGGGGAAACACTTTCAAAGACATAACATATACAAGAGGAACCATCGTGGATTGATGCTCTTTGCCAGGCCCAAATTTATTTTTATTTTTTATTAAGTTTATTGGGGTAACATTAGTTAATACAATTATGTAATTTTCAGATGTACATTATAATTTGGCATCTGTATATTCTATTATGTGTTTACCACCCAAAGTCCAATTTCCTTCAGCAATCATATATTTGATCCCTTTACCCACTTCATTTTGCCCCTACCTCCCTTTATTTGACCCCCTTTACCTCGTCTACCTCCTCTCTCCTCCCCCATCCCACTAGTAACCACTAGTCTATAGTCCTCTGGTAAGCACTAGTCTATAGTCTATGTCCATGAGTCTCTGTTAGTTTGTCCTGCTTGTTTTGTTGCTTTTAGGTTTATATCCCACATATGTGATATCATGTGATTTTCAATTTTTTCTGTCTGACTTATTTCACTCAGCATGATAATCTTGAGGTCCATCCAGGTTGTCGCAAATGGCAGTATTTCATCTCTTCTTATGGCTGAGTAATATTCCATTGTATATATGTACCACAGCTTCTTTAGCCAATCATCTATCGTAGGACACTTCGGTTGCATGATTCTCTTTATCATTATGAAGAGTCTCTCAATATCTTTGTTTACCTTTTTTATTTCGAAGTCTACTTCATCTGGTATTAGTACCGCTACTCCCATTTTTCTCTGAATGCCATTTGCTTGAAATACCATTGTCCACCCTTTCACTTTGAGTCTATATTTGTCTTTGGAGCGGAAATGTGTCTCCTGTAGCAGCATATGCTTGGGTTTTGTTTTTTGATCCATTCTGCAACTCAGTGCCTTTTTATTGGTGAGTTCAGTCCATTTACATTTAGGGTGATTATTGAAATATGAGGTCTTCTTATAGCCATTTTATCTTTTATATTCTGGTAGCTCAGTGTTTCCACTGCTTCCCTGTCCTTGTGTTTCTGTTTACTTTATTTTGGTTGGCTTTTGTAAGTTTTCCCTCTGGTCCTCCTTGTTTTATGTTATATCCTTCAGTTCTGAATCTTTGGCATGTGGTAACCATTACGAATAGTTACATATATACAGTTGTCCCTTTGTTTCTGTACATGCCTAATCTCCATTCCCCTTTGCAAATTTGCATCTTTGAATCCCTCCATTTTCAGTCATATTTATCTCAGTTTGTCCCTATGTATGCTGATGTTCATTACTATTGTTATAACGATTCTCTTCTTAGTATGTAAGCTTATAATGCCCTGTTCTTAGTAGGAGTTGCACTCCTCTGCTTCTATTTGCCTGATAGTCACTTTATTCCTAATTATGTATTTTTTTTTTTGTCATTTTGTTTTAGGTGAACTGACCCCTTTCAGTATTTCCTGTAGTGCAAGCCTCATAGTGGAGAATTCCCTCAATTTTTGTATGTCTGGAAAGGTCTTATTTCTCCTTCATATCTAAAGGAGAGCTTAGCTGGATACATTATTCTAGTCTGGTATTTCCTTTCATTTAATAGTTTAAATATTTGATTGCATTCCTTTCTGCACTGAGAAATCTGAGGATTATCTTATGGGTTTACCTTTATAAGTTACTGTTTTTTTCTCCCTGGCTGCCCTGAGAATTCTGTCTTTGTCATTGATTTTTTATTATTTTATTAAATTCTGGTCAACTATTTGTCTGAAAATGCCTTCTAGTCCCTGTTCCTTTTCCTCGCCTTCGGTAATACCCTTTATTCTTATGTTTCCTCTCCTGATGGTATCAGCTAGTTCTTGTATTTCTCTTTCATTATTTTTCATTCTTCAGTTTCTCTCTTCTTCCTTCTGATTTATTTCTAGATTTCTGTCTTCGATATCACTGATCCTTTGCTCCATTTGGTCAACTCTATTTCCCAAGCTTGCTATTTTATTTTTCAACTTTCAATGTGTTCTTTATCTCCAGAAGATCTATTCTGTTCTTTTTGAGGGTTTCAATCTCCTTGTTCTGCTCATCTAGTTGTTTTTTCAATTACTGAAATTGTTGATATGACTCATTTTGGAACTCACTGAGTTTTTTCAGAAATGCCATCCTGAATTCTTTATCATTTAAGTTGCATATTTCTATGTCTTTCAGCTGATTTTCTGGAGATTTTTTCTTTTTTTCTGAGATGCCTTGTCATCTTGGTTGTTCATGGTGTTTAATGGACTATTTCTCCACCCAGGCATTAATGAAAATGTATCCTGCTTTATTTCCAGAAAAAAAGATTTATCATATAAAGGTCTCTCTTTAGCCTGCTGCAAAGAAGGTGCTTTTCTTTTGATTTCCAGTAGGTGTTGGATCCCTGCTTTATATAAAGCCTTAAAAATGCCTTTTTTATTTTCTGATGGATATTTAATCACACTCACAACCTTCAGTTTCAGCCCCTGTCAATGTTAGCAAAAATTTTAGTAGCGTTTTCTCAGATTCCCTTGGGGCTCCATGGTGTTCTGTCTCAGAGGATATGGCGGGGAGGGGTTCTCTGGTTTGAGAATTGGGGGCTGCGGCTCAGCCTTTGTTTACAAACATGGTCAGTAAAAATCAACTGTTGTTTCTTGCCAGCCAGTTCTCTGCTTTCGGCCCTGATGACTGGGTCCTGCTGCCAGCCAGCCACTGGGAGCTCACAACTTTCCCAGGCAGCGCTGTTCAGGGAACTCACCACAGGCACTTGCTGCTCCTTCTTCCCTCCCTCTCCTACTGCAGGGAGCTCGGGCAGCTGTGAGAGGCAGCTTCTTTACTTTTTAACAGTTATGAGGTAATAGCTCATTGTGGTTTTGATTTGCATCTCCCTGATAATGATGTTGTTCTTTTCGTGTACTTATTGGCCATCTGTACGTCTTCTTTGGAAAAACATCTATTCAGATCTGCTCATTTTTTAATCAGATCATTGTAGTTTTTTTGCGTGTTTGCTACTGAGTTGTGTGAGTTCTTTATATATTTAAATATTAGCCCTTTATCAGATATATGATTTGAAAATATTTTCCCCTTCGCTAGATTTTTCATTTTGTTGATGGTTTCCTTTGCTGTGCAGAAGATTTTTAGTGTAATATAGTCCCAATTGTTTATTTTTGTTGTTGTTGCTTTTTCTTTTGATGTCAGGTTTAAAAACTCATTACCAAGACCTATGTCAAGGAGCTTACTGCTTATATTTTCTTCTAGGAGTTTTATGGCTTCAGGTCTTATGTTCAAGTCTTTAATCTATTTTGAATTAATTTTCATATATGGCATAAAGTAGTGATCTAGTTTCATTCTTTTGCATGTGGCTGTCCAATTTTCCCAACACTATTTATTAAAGAGACTATTCTTTCCCCATTGTATATTTTTGGCTCCTTTGTCATAAATTAGTTGACTATATATGTGTGGGTTTATTTCTGGACTTTCTATTCTATAAAATTGATGTTTATGTCTGTTTTTGTGCCAAACCACACTATTATAATAGCTATAGCTTTTTAAAATTTAGTTTTTATATACATGGTTAGACATTTATATAACTTATAGAGTGATCCTCCTAATTACTCTAGCACCCAAATGCACTACACAGAGCCATTACAATAATATTGACTATATTCTCTATGCTGTATTCTATATTCCCATGGCTGTTTTGTAGCTACTAATTTGTACTTCATCCCTTCACCTTTTTTACCCAGGCCCTACTCAAGACCCTTCCCTTTTGGAAATCACTAGTTTGTTCTCTGCATCTGTGAGTCTGTTTTTTCCTTAGTTTGTTTCTTTTGTTCCTTAGATTCTCCTTACAAGAGAAATCATGTGATATTTGTATTTCTTTGTTTGACTTATTTCACTCAGCATAATACCTTCTAGGTCCATCCATGTCATTACAAAGGGTAAGATTTCATTTTTTAATGGCTGAGTAGCATTCTATTGTATCCAGTTGTCTATTGATGGACACTTAGGTCACTTCCACATCATGGCTATTATGAATAGCACTACTGTGAACACAGGGGTGCATAGATCTTTACAAACTAGTGTTTTGGTTTTCTTTGGATAAATACCCAGAAGCAATTTCTGGGTCAAAAGATAGTTCCATTTTCAGTTTTTTGAGGAACTTCCAAATTGTTTTCCATAATGGCTATACTAATTTTCAATCTTATCAGCAATATACAAGGATTCCTTTTTCTCCATATCCTTCCTAAAACTTGTTGTTTTTGACTTATTGATGATAGCCAATATGACAGTTTTTAAGTGATATCTCATTGTGTCTTTAATTTGCAGTTCTCTGATGATTAGTGACCTTGAGCATCTTTTCATATGTCTATTATTGGCCATTTATATGTATTCTTTGGAGAAATGTCTCTTCAGGTCCTCTGCCCACTTTTTAATAGGATTGTTATTTTTTGTTGTTGTTGAGCTATATGAGTTCTTTACATATTTTGGATATTAACCCAATGTCAGATGTATCATAGAGAAATATCTTCTCCCATTCAGTAGGTTGTCTTTTCATTTTGTTGATGGTTCCTTTGCTATGCAAAAAATTTAGTTCGATATAGTCCCATGTGTTTATTTTTTCTTTCATTTCTCTTGTCTTAAGAGATATATCAGGAAAAAAATTACTAATAGCAATATCAGAGAGTTTACTGCCTATGTTTTCTTCTGGAAGTTTTATGGTTTGGGGTCTTACATTTAAGTCTTTCATCCATTTCAAGTTTATTCTTGTGTATGGTGTAGGAAGGTGGTCTAGTTTCATTTATTTGCATGTATCTGTCCAGTTTTCCTAACACCATTTGTTGAAGAGACTATCTTTACCCCCATTGAATATTCTTGCTTTCTTTGTCATAGATTAAATGAGCATAAAGGTGTGGATTTATTTCTGGTCTCTCTGTTCTGTTCCACTGGTCTATGTGTCTGTTTTTACACTAGTACCATGCTGTTTTGATTGCTACAGGCTTGTAGTTTAGTTTGATATCAGGTAGAGTGATACCTTCAACTTTGTTCCTCTTTCTCAAGATTACTGTGGCTATTTGGGGTCTTTTATGGTTCTATGTAAATTTCTGATGCTTTGTTTTAGCTTTATAAAAGAATGCCATTGGTGTTTTTATAGGGATTGCTTTGAATTTACAGATTGATTTGGGCAGTATGGCCATTTTAATGGTGTTGATTCTTCCTACCAATGAGCATGTTTAGCTACCATTTATTTGTATCTTCTTCAGTTTTTTTTCCCAATGGCTTAAAATTTTCCAAAAACAGGTCTTTTGCCTCCTCAGTTAATTTAATTCCTAGATATTTTATTGTTTCCAATGCAATTGTAAATAGAATTGTTTTCTTAATTTCTCTTTCTAATCATTCATCATTGGTGTATAAAAACTGACTTTGAATATTAATTTTGTATCCTGCTATTTTAATGAATTCATTGATCAGTTCTAAATTTTTTTGGTGGAATCTTTAGGGTTCTCTGTATATAGTATCATATCAGTGGCAAATAATGAAAGTTTTACTTCTTCCTTTCCAATTTCGATACCTTTTATTTCTCTTTCTTTTCTGATTGCTGTAGTTAGGACTTCCATTACTATGTTGACTAGAAGTGGTTAAAGTGGACATCGTTGTCTTGTTCCTGCCTAAGGGAAACACTTTTAGCTTTTCTTCATTGAGCATAATGTTAGCTGTAGGCTTGTCATATATGACCTATATTATATCCAGGTATGTTCCCTCTATTCCCACTGTACTGAGAGTTTTTATCAAAAATGAATGCTGAATTTTGTCAAAGAATTTTGTCAAATATTTTTCAGTTTGGTAATGTCATGTGTAGCATTAACTGATTTTCAGATATTAAACAAACTTGCATCCCAGGAATAAATCCAACTTGATCATAATGTATAATATTTTTAATGTATTCTGAATATGATTTGTTAATATTTTGTTGAAGATTTTTGCATCAATATTCATCAGGGGTAGATTCCTTTTTATTTATTTATTTATTTATTTTTGGTACCATCTTTGTCTGATTTTGGAATCGGGGTAATTGTGGCCTCATAAAAAGAATTACGGAGGCTTCCCTCCTCTTGAATTTTTCAGAATAGTTTGAGAAGGATAGATGTTATTCTCCTCTGAATTTGATAAAATTCATCTATGAAACCATTTGGTCTAAGACTTCTGGTTTTTAGAAGTTTTTTGATTACTAATTTTTTTATTTTGATTTCATTGGTGGTAATCGGTAAGTTCAGATTTTCTGTTTCTTCTTGACTCATCTTAGTTGATTGTATGCTTCTGGGAATATATCCACTTCGTCTAGATCATCCAATTTGTTGGCATATAATTGCTCATAGTGTTTTCTTATAATCTTTTGTATTTCTATGGAGTCCATAGTTACTTCTCTTATTTCATCTGATTTTATTTATTTGGGTCTTCTCTCTTTTTTTCTTGATAAGTTTAGTTAAAGGTTTATCGATTTTGTTTATAATTTCAAAGAACCAGCTCTTGGTTTTATTGATCTTTTATATTGTTTTTCTAGACTCTCATTTATTTCCACTCTGATCTTTATTATTTCTTTCCTTCTCACTTTGGGTGTTTTATTTGGGGGGAGGGTGCTGTTTTTTTCTAGTTCTTTTAAGTGTAAGGTTAGATTGTTTATTTGTCCTTTTTCTTGTTTCTTGAGGTAGGCCTGTATTGCTATGCATTTCCCTCTTAAGACTGGTTTTGCTGTGTCCATTAGATCTGTAGATTTTGAGCCATTGTGTTTTCATTTTCATTTGCCTCTAGGTGTCTTTTGATTTCGACCTTGATGTCACTGTTGACCCATTCATTGTAGTAATATGTTATTTTTCTCCATATGTTTGTGTATTTTTCTTTTTTTTTCTTGTAACTGATTTCTAGTTTCATACCATTGTTGGAGAAAACACTGGATATGATTTCAGTCTTCTCAAATTTATTAAAACTTGTTTCGTGATCTATCTCAGAATATATTCCATTTGCACTTGAGAAGAATATATATTCTGCGGCTTTAAGGGGAAATGTTGTGAAATATCAATTAAATCCATCTGGTCTAGTGTGTCTTTTAAGGCCACAGTTTCTTTGTTGTTTCTCAGTCTGAAAAATCTGTCCATTGGTGTCAATGAGGTATTAAAGTATGTTACTCTGACTGTATTGTTGTCAATCTCTCTTTTTCTTTTGTTCAATATTTTCTTTATATATTTAGGAGCTCCTACACTGGATACATTGATGTTTATAAGGATTATGTCTTCTTGTTGAATTGATCCCTTTATCATTATCTTCTTGTTGAATTGTCCTTCTTTGTCTCTTATAATAGCCTTTGTTTTAAAGTCTATTTTGTCTGATATAAGTATTGTTACCCCAGCTTTTTTTCATTTCATTTGCATGTAATATCTCTTTTCTTCCTTTACTTTCAGTTTGTATGTGTCTTTCCATCTAAAGTGAGTCTCTTGTAGACAGCAAGTGTAAAGGTTTTGTTTTCTTTTCTATCTACCCTATATCTTTTGATTGGAGAATTTATTTAGATTTAAATTGATAATTGATAGATACATAGTTATTGCCATTTTATTACTCAGATTTATGTTTTTTTCCCTTTCTTCTTTTTCTTAAAAAGTCCTATTAAATTTTCTTATAAAACTAGTGTAGTGGTGATGAACTCCTCTAGCTTTTTTCTGTCTGGGAAGCTCTTTATCTCACCTTTCATTTTGAATGATAGCTTTGCTAGGCAGAGTAGTCTTAGTTGTAAGTCCTTGCTTTTCATCACTTTAAATATTTTGTGTCAATCCCTTCTGGTCTGAAAAGTTTTTGTTGAGAAATCAACTGATGGTCTTATGGGAGCTCCCTTGTAGGTAACTAACTGCTTTTCTCTTACTGCTTTTATGATTCTCTTTTTGTCTTTAACCTTTGGCATTTTAATTATGGTGTGTACTGGTGAGCAAGTCTTTGGCTTCATGTTGTTTGAGACTCTCTGTGCTTCCCGGACTTGTATGTTTATTTTCTTTGCCATGTTAGGAAAGTTTTCTGTCATTAATTTTTTTCAAATATATTCTCAATCTTTTGTACTTTCTTTGGTACCCTTTGGTACCCTTATGATTCAAATGTTGTTACTCTTGATTTTGTCCCAGAGTTCCGTTAAACTATCCTCATTTTTAATTTTTTTTCTTTTTGCCTTTCTGATTAGTGTTTTCTGCTACCTTATCTGCAAAATTCCTGATTTGATTCTCTTCGTCATCTATTGTATTGTTGATTCCTTTTAGTGTATTCTACATTTCAGCTAGTGTATTCTTCATTTCTAACTGGTTATTTTTTATGGTATTTATATTCATTTTTATGCTTACTATATTTTTATTGGCATTCTTAATGATATCATCTATTCTTTCTTTCAGTTTCTTGAGCATCCTTATAGCCAGTGTTTTAAACTCTTTTTTTGGTAGTTTGCTTGCCTCCATTTTGTTTAGTTCTTCCTCTGGTGTTTTGTCCTGTTTTTCAATCGACTAATGTACTAATTTTGGCTGCCTCTTTGTGTTTGCTTCTATGTATTAGGGAGACTTGTTATGTCTCTCAGTCTTGGCCAGTTGGTCTTATGTAGTAGGTGCCCTGTGTGGCCCAGTGGCACAGTCTCCCTGATTACCTGTGCCAGGTGCTCCAGGTGTGTCTGTTGTGTGGGTAGTGTATGCCCTCTTGTTGTAGTTAAGCCTTTATTGCTGTTGGCATGTCAATGGGTAGGACTGACTCTCAGGCTAACTAGCTATGAGGATTAGCCACACTCACAGCATGTAAGCTGCCACGTGGGGGCTGACCACATGTAGAATTTGCCCCAGTGAGCTCATGTGCCTTTTGAGATCACCGTTTGTGTGTGTTTCTTGTGGTATTAAAACAGTGGTGCTCTCTTGTGGTCTACTTCCAGCCTCCAGGTTTATTGGTTCTGAGGCTTCTTGGAAGGGTATCCTGCACATGCCAAGTTCTGTAGCTTTTTGCAATCATCTCAGGGCTACCTTGTAGGGCCCAAAAAGTGATCCACGGTTGGTTGTCTGTGCTTAGCCTGGACGCACGTGAGAGAGGCCACACTGTGTACTGAGGTATTTGCTACCAGTACCAGACATTGGGCAGCTTCGCAAAAGGTCCAAGTTATCCCAAAGCCTGAGGCTGACTGAGGGCTCCCTGAAAGCTGCCTGTAATGCCCTGCAGCTGAAAGAGTCTCCATTGATAAGTGAGTTGAGCGAGTCAGAGTTCCAAGAAGTCACCAGGGTGGTGCAGGTGCTATTCCCAAGTTAGCACAGATTCAGATTTGGTGCCAGTGCTGAACATGTGGCCATTCGAAGAAGTCTTAAATCACACTGCCTGCCTTAGGTCTGCAGACCTTCGAGATTTGTTCAGGAAATACTGCAGCTCAAGCCAGAGCTGATTGCTAGCCTCCGAAGTTATTGATTGCTTCTGAAAGAGCCTCCTGCTGAAAGGGTGGATAGGGCTGCTTGCCAAGCCATGAATATGCCTCTGGCATTTCAAAAGTTGGGTGGGACAGGGTAGACCATATGGATTTTACCAGGCCAATGAAGATTCAGATTTGGCTATGTGGGGAGAGGGATTTGAGACAAGCAAGGTGGTATGCTGCATAGCAGGAGGGCTTAACACAAGGCTAATGATGGCTGCCTCTCCAGGCCTTGCCCTGAAGCCACACAACTCAGTCTTTCACTATGTGTCTCTGATGCCTCCTAAGCTGCTGCTCTTCCACTCAGGGTGAGTGCCTGCAAGCAATTGAGTCTATGCATGGGCTTTTTAAGGGGATGCCTGTGTTTCCAACAGTCAGGTGTCTCCAACAGATGGTCGGAATCCCAGCTGATTTTTACAGCCAGATTTTGTGGAGGCTCTTCTTCCTAGCACTAGAACTCTGGGCTGGGGAGCCTTGGAGTGGAGCTAAGCCCCTCACTCCTCTGAGAGTACTTCCATAGCTGAGCTAACCCTCTCCATGCTCCACTGCCACAAGCAGGTGTGGGGCCAGCCCATTTTGCATCTCCTCCCTCCTACCAGTCTTGATGTGGCCTCTTCTTTATATCTTTAGTATAAGAGTTATGTTCAGCTAGTCTTCAGGTCATTCTCCAGGTTGATTGTTTTATAATTAAATTGTAATTTTAATGCTGTCAAGGGAGAATGCATTTACAGCATCTTCTTACTCCACTATCTTGACCAGAATGTGCAGTCTTTCTTAAAAATTCTCAAAGGTCCACAGGCCTCAGGCAGCTGGCCTCGGTATGCCCTGTGCCTTTTGCTTAATGGCGCCAGGCTTGGCACTGGTGCCAAATCTGAATCTGCATTAACTGATGAACACCACTTGCCCTACCCTGAGACCCCTGTCTCACCCAACTCACATACTGTCTGAGGCTTATTCAGTGACTGAACCTTACAGGCAGCCAGCAGGTGGAAGCAGGCCTCAAGGAGCCCTGTGCTATTTGCTGAATGGCCCTAGACTGAGTATTGTTGGCAGCGGGGCTTGGTTCACAGTGTGGCCTCTTCCATGTTCCTTCAGGTCTAGTACAGGCAGCAACCAACCACAGTTTGCTTTGTAGCTCCTAACATGTAGCCCTGGGCCTACCACAGGCAGCAGCTGAACTTAGCCTACACTGAAGCCCCTCCCAAGATGCCCAGGATCAATACACCTGGAAGCTGGCTTCAGATCACAAGAGAGCACCACTAATTAACCCCACAAGAGAGCACCACTAATTAACCCCACAAGTGAGACTCAAAGGATGGTCTCAACAGGAACTAGAGCTTGCTGGGTCAAATCCTGCTCCATGGGGTCAGCACTCAGAGAGCAGCTTTTACAATGTGCTCATGGCCAATCCTCTCAGCCAGTCAGCCTGAGAGCCAGCTCTATTCTCTGACATGCTAACAGTAATCAAAGCTCAACTACAATAGGAGTGCAAACCCAATCCACACAAGGGACACTCCTGGAGAACCCAGTTCTTGAGATTAGAGAGATTGTGCCACTGGGCCTCACAGGACATCTGTTCCATAAAGCCATCTTGCCAAGACAGAAATATGTAGCTGATCTACCTAATACATAAAAGCAAACATAGAAACACAGCCAAAATTAGAAGACAAAGAAACATGTACCAATTGAAAGAACAAGACAAAACTTCAGAAAAAGAACTAAACAAAATGGATGCAAGCAACCTACCAGATACAGATTTTAAAACACTGGCTATAAGGATGCTCAAGAAACCTAAGGAAAGAATAGATAGCCTCAGTAAAAACTTCAACAATAAAAAGATAGTAAGCATAAAAAAGAACATAGGTACCATAAAAAAGAACCAGTTAGAAGTGAAGAATGCAATAGCTAAAATGAAGAATACACTAGAAGGAATCAACAGCACATTAGATAAAGGAGAAGATCAAATCAATAACTTTGCAGATAAGGTAGCAGAAAACACCCAATCAGAAAAGCAAAAGAAAACAATTTTTTTTAAATGAGGATAGTTTAAGGGACATCTGGGATAACATCAGATATAACAACATTCACATCATAAGGGTACCAAGAGGAGAAGAGAGAGTGCAAGAGATTGACAACATATTTGAAAAAAAAAAAATGACAAAACTTTCCTAACATGGCAAAGAAAATAGACATACAAGTCCAGGAAGCATAGAAAGTCCCAAATAATATGAACCCAAAGAAGCCCACACCATTACAGATCATAATTAAAATGTCAAATTTTAAAGACAAGAAAGAATATTAAAAGCAGCAAGATAAAAGTAGTTAATTACTTTCAAGGGAGTTCTCATAAAACCATCAGTTTATTTCTCAACAAAAAATTTTCAGGCCAGAAGGGATTGACACAAAATATCTAAAGTGATAAAATGCAAGGACTTACAATCAAAACAACTCAACCAGCAAGGTTATCATTTAAAATTGAAGAAGAAACAAAAAGCTTCCCAGACAGTCAAAAGCTAAAGGAATTTATCACTACCACACCAGTATTATAAGAAATGTTAACGGGACTTCTTTAAGAAGAAGAAAGGGGAAAAAGACCATAAATATGAATAATAAAGTAACGATAACTATATACCTATCAATAATCACTTTAAATGTAAATGGATTAAATTTTCCAATCATAAGTTATAGTGTAGCTAGATAGAAAACAAAACCTTTACACCTGCTGTCTACAAGGGAAAACACATACAGACTGAAAGTAAGAGATGAAAAAAGATATTACATGCAAATGAAAAGGGGAAAAAGCTGGGGTAGCAATATTTATATCAGACAAAATTGACTTTAACACAATGGCTATAATAAGAAACAGAGACATTTTGTAGCAATAAAAGCATCAATCCAACAAAAGATATAACCCTTATAAAGATTTATGAATGCAATGTAGGAGCACCTAAATAGATAATGCAAATATGGACCAATATAAACATTACATATGATAAACCCACAGCCAATATCATACTCAACGGTGAAAAGCTAAAAACATTTTCCTCGAGATCAGGAACAAAAGTAGGATGACTACTTTTATCACTTTATTCAACATAGTGTTAGAAGTCCTAGCCACGGCAATCAAACAAGAGAAAAAAATGAAAGGCATCCAGGTTGGAAAAGAAGTAGTAAAACTGTCATTATTTGCAGATGACATAATACTATATTAAGAGAACCCTAAATATTTCTCTAAAAAACTATTACAACTAATAAATGAATTCAGCTAAGTTGCAGGATACAAAATTAATATTCAGATATTGGTTGCATTTTTATATACCAATAATGAATTATCAGAAAGAGAAATTGAGAAAACAATTCTATTTATAATTGCATCAAAAAATACCTAGGAATAAATTTAATGGAGGAGGTGAAAGACCTGTACTTGCAAAATTATGAGACATTAAAGAAAGAAATTGAAGAAGTTACAAATAAATGGAAGTCTGTATCATGCTCATGGATAGAAAAAATTAATATTTCTAAAATATCCATATTACAATCTATAGATTCAGTACAATCCCTTCCTATAAATTAAATGAAGTTTTTATCAAAATATCAATGGCATTATACACAAAGCTAAAACAAAATATGAAAAAAATTTTATGGAAACACAAGAGATCCCACATATCAGTCTTCAGGAGGATGAACGAAGTTGGTGGTATCTCACTACCTGGTATTAAACTACACTACAAGGCTATAGTATTCAAAAGAGTGTGGTACTGGCATAAAAACAGATACATCAATCAATAGAACAGAATAGAGAGCCCAGAAATAAACTCACCCATTCATGGTCAATTAATCTATAACAAAGAAAATAGGAATATACAATGGAGTAAAGACAGTCTATTTAATAAAAGATGCTGGGAAAATTGGACAGAAAAATGCAAAAAAAAAAGAAAGAAACTAAACCACCTTCTTACACCATATGCAAGAATAAACTTAAAATGAATGAAAGATTTCAATATAAGCTCCAAAACCATAAAACTCCTAGAAGGACTCATAAGGAGGAAAGTCTTTGACATTGCTTTTAGTTATATTATTTTTCTGATATAGCTTCTTGGACAAGGGAAACAAAAGAAAAAAATATATGTGAATGAGACTATATCAAACTAAAAAGTTTTTGCACAGTGAGGAAAACCATCAGCAAAACAAATAGACAACTTACTGAATAGGAGAAGACATTTGATAATGATACATTAGATAAGAGGTTAATATCCAAAATTTCTATAGAACTCATACCACTTAACACTAGAAAAAAACAAACAAACAAACAGAAATTCCCAAACCAAACCAATCAATTAAAAAATGCATGGAGTACCTAAATAGACATTTCTCCAGAGAGGTCATAAAGATGCCTAATAGACATATGAAATGATTCTCAATGCCACTAATCATTAGAGAAACAAAAATTAAAACCACAGTGAGATGTCACCTCAAACCTGGTAGAATGGCTATCATCAATAAATCAACAAAGAACAAGTTTGGGGAGGATGTGGAGAAAAGGGAGCACTCATGCATTGTTAGTGGAATTGCAAGTTGGGGTAGCCACTATGGAAAACATTATTGAGGATCATCAAAAATTAAAAATAAAACTACCACAAGACCCAGCAATTCCACTGCATATTTATCTGAAGAAATCCAAAACTCCAATTCAAAAAGATATATTCACCCCTATGTTCATTACAGTATTATTTACAATAGCCAATATATGGAATCAACCTAAGTGCCCAGCAATAAACAATTTAAGAAAGAAGATGTGGCACATATATACAACAGAATATTACTCAGCCATAAAAAAGAATGCATTCTTACCATTTGCTACAACATGAATGGACCTAGAAGGTATTATGCTAAGTGAAATAAGTCAGACAGAGAAAGACAAATACAATATGATTTCACTTATATGTGGACTCTAAAGAACAAAATGAACAACAACAACAACAACAATGGAAAGAGACTGAGAGATACAGAGAACAAATTGATGGGTGTCATTTGGGATGTGAGTTTGGGGAATGGGTGAAAAAGGGGAAGAGATTAAGAAGTACAAATTGGTACTTACAGAATAGTCATAAAAATTTAAAGTATGGCTTAGAGAATATAGTCAATAATATTGTAATGACTATGTATGGTGCCCCGTGAGTTATAGACTTATTGGGAGGATCACTTTGTAAATTATATAAATGTCTAATCACTATGCTGTATACCTGAAATGAATATAAAATAATATTGAATGTCAACTGTAATTGAAAAACAAAAAAATATAAAAAAGAAGTGACATGCATTAAAAAAATGAAGGAGAAATAAAAACATTCTCAAGAACAAAAATGTTAAAATGCAAAAATAAGAAAAGGAAAACAAAACATAATAAACTTAAAAAAATACCTCTAAAATTGTCTTGGATAAAAGTTGTCATCATGAATATTATGAAAGATTTAAAACTTTATAATGATGTAGGTATTGCATATTAAAAGCAGTGAAATATATCTAAAACAATATTTAGAGAGATAATGGTACTTTTGGCTATATTGTCATTTCAAAAAGTTAACGTAAAATTTGAATAGTCCCAAAGTATAAAAAAAAAAATAAAACAAGGAAGTTAATTAAATAAGATATTAAAAAAATACACATAATGATTTAAAAAATTCAAAAGCTGGAGTTTGTAAAACGAAGTGTTGTAGAGTATCCAATTCTACTAGCAAGATGATTAAAAAGAACAGAAAGCACAAATTACCAGTTTTAGAAAGGATAGAAGGAGAAGCATTAAAGATGGAACAGTGGCCAGGGGAAGATAAGATTTTGATTAACCTGCAAGATATCTCCAAGATTTGGGGCTTTATTTCAGAGCAATAGTAAACCTCTGGAAGTTTTTAGGGAGACAGTAAATATATATGGATTGAGGAGTAAAAAATATAAATTGGAGACAAGTGTGTTAGACTAGCTGGGAGAGATCAATTACAGAAGCTTAAGCAAGAAATGATGGTGGTTTTAATAAAGGAAAAAGCAGAGAAAATGAAGAGTATAGGAATTCAACAAAAATTTGGATAGTAGTGTAAATAAGATTGGGCATTTGATAGTGTATTAGCTAGCATCTAACAGGAAACAGAAGTCACACAGTAATTTAGACTGTGAATATTTAATCTACAGAATTCTTAACTAAAACATAACTAAAGAATACATAGAAAGTTACCCAAGAAGGTAGAAGCTTGGAAGGGTGGACTCTCCCTAAGGCTGGGATTCTGACCTCATTGCAGAGTATGTGTTTACAGCCCACTGCATAAAGGGAAGCTCTGAGCTGCCTGGGCTATAGCTGCCCAGTCACTAGGCAGGCAGGAATCATCAGCCTCTGTGTGAATGCAGTGGGGCCAGACACCATAGCCAGGACTAGCAAGTAGGAAGCACCCCTTCTATGACCAGGTAGGTTGAGGCTTGTGGTGGGTATGTGGAAAGAGAATTGGGAAAGCGCTTGACAGCCAGGATAGTGTGAGGCCCGGGAGTTTGTTGTGCCTGCGACGAAGGTGGTAAGGTATCACTGGGCTAGGCCAAGACTGAGAACTTGCCAAAGGACTGCATGCTCCGGATATGTGGCTAGGACAGAGAGCCACTGGATGTCCTCCACTGCCTAGCAGGAAGAATAAGCAAACATAAGCAAGAAGTGATGGCCCTTCCTCTTATAGTGTCCCTCCAGTGTCAACATATGGTTGCCAGTTGCAGACAAGAAATGCTTATAGCTCTGTTTTTGCTTGAGCAGGAAATAAAGGATGGCCCTGGAGCTGAGAGGCATTAGAGAACCATTAAATTGATAACTGACACAGATAGAATTGAGGGATGAGGAATCAATTATGACTCCCAGGAAACTGGCTTGAGCAACTGAGAGGATAGTTGGTGGTGTTTACTGAGATGAAATCCTTGAAGAAAAACAGTTTGGGCCAAAGAAGACAAAAAGTATTTTGAAAATGCTGAGTTTAACAAACTTGAGAAATGCCCAGTGAAATGACAAGCTAGTTTTTCATGGGTCTGGTGCCTGGAGGGAGAGCTGAACTGAAGGAGATGCAGTGATGGCAGCCATGTGGCAGGGCAGAGCACCACAGAAAGAGAGTGAGGTAAGAAAGAACCCTGAAAAACTTTAACATCCACAGCTTGGTAGAAGAGGCTGAGCAAATGCAACCAGGGTGATCAGAGGGGAAAAAAAGAACATAGAGTATGGTGTCATAGGAGATGGGCAAGTTCTCTTAAAGAGGTAATGGCTCGTGGTGTTATCTAAGAGAAAGACTCAAAAGGGGCCATTGGCTTTAGATCCACAGGTTCTTGATGACTTGTGATGTCAGTGGGGGTGGAGGCAGAGATTATTGTGGTTTGAGGAATGGATGGGAGGTGAGGAAATTGCTGGTCAGTCTGACAATCGATGTGCACGAAATAACTCCAGAAATGTAGATTTGAGACAAGGTTTTATTTTTATTGGAGAGAAGGAGCAAATTTATGGTGATGTGGAGGCTGTAAAGAGGGGGGTATGTGAGTTACATATTGTTATGTGTGTGAGTGAAGGAAGAAAGAAACAGTTATGTGGCTTGTCCCAGAGCTGGCAGTCAAGAAATGGTTTAACATGCTCCCTTGCCAGCTGGGAGGGCTATAAATGTCATGTGGATGTCTTCCAGAAATGAGCCAAGGGCCCCAGATGTATTTAATAAGAATGATAGAAGATAATCCTGTTGTTGAGCAGGGTCACATGGAAGAGCACAGGGTGTGTGTGTGTGTGTGTGTGTGTGTGTGTGTGTGTCTGCCAACGCGTACATTCCAATAATAGTTGCCAGAGCTAAGGTTTCAAAGTGAAGTCACTTGCAAAGGGTGAGTGTCAGGGAAAGGGAATTAGAAAGTGAAAGACAAACATTTACCATGACCTTTGGTTCTGGCCTGTGAGTAATAAGAAGGTTTCATTAGCATAGTCTGACTTTCTTTATCCTTTGCTATTTCTGTCTGTGGTGATTTCTTCCCAACAGGCCACAATGAATTTTAGCACTGGTCATCAGTATATTCATACATGAAATACATAATCTTCACTCTCAGGTTCTCTAAAAGCTACTCTTCTGGAAGCAGCCTCCTTATGTTCTCAGTTCTCTTTGGCTAGTAGGTTTGTTTGTTTTGCATTTATAGTTTTGGCAAATTTTTGGTTGATTTATCTTCTACTTTATCCTTCTATTAATGTTTTCCTTCCCCTAAAGTGCTCTCTGATGTGTCTAAGCCTAGTTCTCTATCTCGTAGGGAGGTGGTATTTCTTATGAGCTGCCAGAACATTTGGAAGGTTTTGGGACCTCTCTTCATCTGGACCTCATGTCCCTCCTGCAGTGTGGGGTGCCTGAACAGTGGCTTCCTTTCCCCACAGGAATCTCTCATGGGGAGGCAATAAAGGAAGCATGATGATATTCTGCTTACAAAGTGCTCTGCATGCCTATGGTTAATAATACTATATAAGTAAATCATTAATAGTTCAGAATTAACAAGGTGCTAGGGATTCCATTTAAACTACAGCTGGTATTTAGCTTTGTAATGCACAAAAATTGCTGTCAGAGCTGACTTGGGCTTTTCCATTGCATTTTATTTTGTAGAAACATATGTGGGCCTCAGCAGGGTATCCCTGTGAGACAGACCGTATCACTGGCCTTCCAGGTACCTGGGTAGGATTGTCCTGCAATTACTCAGCTTTCTCCACCATTGCAGGAATCATCTTAATGTTTAGTTTCCAGAAGAATCTAAAAGTAGACTGACACTTTTGGCCTCTGCTACCTACCCCTCGTGGCCTCAGAATACTGATCTGTCACTTACCATATATGCTTCCCCAACTCGTTCAACAATATTCGATGATACTGTCTTCCTTCAGTCTGAGCATTTAGCTGAATCTTGCATATTTGTATTCCCCTAATGAGTTTAGGGGAATTTGGCAATGTTAATTGAAGCACACATTCTGTTTCATTCACTGAGCTCCTATAATGTGCCAGGGGCTTTCCTTGGAGGTAGGGAGCAAAGATGGAGTCAACATGAACAGTTCAGTGGAGGAGACAGTTCCCAAGGCATTGCAGTAAGTGACCTGACAGAGACATGGTGGCAAGTGCCACGAGGACATAGATTAGAGAACAGTCAATTCTGGAGATGACAAGATTTAACAATGGAATGACAGGGGAGTCAGGGAAGGCCATCTGGGCCTTGAAGGGTAATTAGAAGTTCATCGCGTAGAATAAAAAGGAAAGGGCATTCTAGACAAGGGAAAATCTGGGCAAAGATATAGAGGCAGGGATATGCACTGAAGAGAAGTGTAAGGATACCATGTGACAGGGCAAATGAACAGAGGGGTTGAGGAGGGCCTATGGGAATTAACACCAAGGGGAGTGTTTGGTGCCCAGGTTGGAGTTCCCATCCTATCAGTGGGAGGCACAGAAGGATTCTGAAAAGGAGAGTGATGATAATAGCTGTGATGACAGAAGAGTAGGGTGGAACTGAAGAAAGCACGCTATAGCTGTCATGTTCCTGGATTACCTGTCAGTGGGTGAGCAAGGAGGATCAGCAGGTATGGTCACCATTGAGTCCTTGCTGCTTTCCATGAGACCCAGTTTTTCTGAAAGCCCTTCCATTTCAGATTTCTCTGGGGCAGGGATTCCATGTACTCGGGAGAAACCAATGGACTCAGCAGCCTACAGAGATCCTGCAGTTTAGGGATACTACACCTCTTGGCAGGAAGGTGGGACTTTCAGAGAATGGCACGTCTTAGCAAGAGTGCCCTGACTAAACATGAGGGGCAGGTGGAGGACTGAGGGCTGGGAAGTCTATTTGGCCAGGCCTTCTTAGCACCTCTAGGAGAGCATGTGATTTAAGGAGAAGCATCTTCAGTCTCAGAAAAAAAATAAGGCTGTCGTTTGTAAGACATCAGCTTATTCTAAAGCTATTCTCATTGGCTTTTCTTGTACTATTTCCTTCAGACCCTTATACCTTAGGTAAGCAGTGGCAAAACTCTCTTTTGGTTCAGTGGCCCAGAGTTTGCATGAATTTTACCTAATACAAGGCAAAATCATGATCCTTTCCTGCCAAATGGTTAGTGTTTCTTTGTGGGATCCTTTCAGACTGGAACACTCTACTCTTTCATACATCAGACTTAAGCAGACTGTCAGAATAAAACTTAAAAGCTGGTGGCCTAGAGCTTACCCTGAGCTACAAGTCGGCCCCACAGTGTATTGAAGGTTAATTCTGTATAATGCAGCATTAGTGGCAGTTATGTAGTTAACCTACATTTTTGAAAATTTGTATTCTGTGAGAAGTCTAGCTAGCAACCCTATGCTAACAAGAATATTAGTCAATCAAAAAGCTGCCCATCTGGGGTGTGGTAGTGAGATAGTGGCGTTACTTCAACTCCTCTTACCACATTTCAGTAGGAGAGAACATAAACTTCACTTCATTCTTAGTGAAAGTGAATTATTTTTCTATTTTTCCTGCCAATGTATACCATCACAAACTTAAGAAATAAATTAAAATAAGATAACCACTAGTGTCACATCATGACAAGAGTTGCCATGGCTTCAATAATCCTAGCCCTGCCTGTCCCAATGCCCCCATGGGTATGGGTGTGTGTTTGTAAGCGGTGTTACTGGGTGGGGAAGCCGAGAAAGATATGAAGGGCTGTGCCCCTCAAACTGTGCTATCTACCTCCAACTCTATGGATAATCAGAAGTTTGCTTTGTTATGAATCACATTGAAATAAATTAAGACCCAATTTATCAAGAAGGTTCTGGTTAGACTGTGGTAAATGTAGCATTTTGGAGGCACTCTCTTTAGGAAAAGAATATTTTTCTGTTTTTCACAGGTCAATGTGGTACCCAACAAGAGACGAATTTCTTGCCTCCACTTCTGTCTGACAGGGGACCTCAAGCCATCTGAGAAGCCTGGCGCTTATTTGCTCTCCCCTTGTTGTAAAGGCATTCTGGAAGTCCTGGACCTAAAAGTAATTCATGGTTGGCTGATGCCCATGTGCAGCAAAAACTGGGCTAGAAGTTGGGCCCGAGATGACAACCAAGTTGAGGTTGGGCAGCCTCCTTTGCTATCTTTAAATCCTCTTGTCAGTCAAGGGTCTGGTGTGGGAAGGGGGATATGAGTGATCACATCTGCCAAGGTAAATGTTCTGTGGGGTGAGGGAATCACACAGCATTCCACATCCCTCCTACTGCAAGGGGCACATGCTTGTCAACCAAGCACATAGAGAAGGTCACACAATTCACCATGGACATGAAAATGCCTTTGGACCCCAAACCATTCATTTGTGATCCTCTCTCATTATAAGGCAAAGGTGATTTAAGCTGAGGTTTAATCCCATTTCCTTTGTCTTCAGTGAGGACAGAGAGTGGCTGGCCACTTTTCAGAGAAACCGTACTCATCGTTAACAATGTCAAGCCTCAGTCTTAAAAGTGCCTTTTCAGAAATGGTACCAAACACATTACACATGCTGTTTTCAGGCACACACATTTACTCCATCCTTTGTCTCCACATTTTGGCTCTTTGAGATAAGCATAAGCAACCAGAGAGACACATAATTATCTGGCTGTTTTATTACCCTGTTTCTCATGATAGGCTGCATTGTGTGACCAATCATCTTTTCAGGAATTTTATGTTGTGGCAATAATAATTCCTTCTAACAGAAACAGCCCATAACAGGGTGGGTTTTTTAAGAGAGTATATATAGTTAATTAAGCTGATCGAGTAGTCTTCACTCTTGGGATGCCAGGGAGTAGATGCACATGGGGAGATAGTAGGGGCACATCAGGAAGTGGATGGGCTTAAAAGCAAGAGACCTGGGGTCTGCCTGTGGCCTTGACACCACATACATCATAACTACAGGTAAGACACTTCCCTTCTCTTGACTGTAGTTTTGCCAACCAGAAAATGAAGGGATTGAATTTGACAACCTTTATGCTCAGTGATTTGTGAATCTGTGGATAGAGAAGCTGTGAATTTGTACAAGGATGTGATAGCGGTTAAAGGTCACACTCCGGTTTGGCTCTCATTCTTGATGTATCTTTGAGACTTTGGCTCCCCACTCACCAGGTGTAAAGGGGACAAATGTTTTAACCTAGCCCAGCAGCTAAATCCTAATGTAAAAATAAGTTAGACAACTCAAAGAATCATGTAATGGAGTGTGTGTGTGTGTGTGTGTGTGTGTGTGTGTGTGTGTGTGTGTGTTTGCTCCCAGAATCTGTCTCTGCCCCACACTGAGAACACCATCAGGTAAATCACACAGAGCGATCTAACTGAAGGCCATTTGTTAGCAAGAAAGTACCCATCATTCATCACCTCTCTTAAGTGTGTTTGCTTCCACATTGGGGAGACTAACAACAGTCTCCCTGTTCAGGAATCCTCTCTGTCTCTAAGTTTCAAAACCCCAGACAAATGGAAAGAAGTTATTCTCACATTCATAAATAACACATCCTTCCTGAAAAACTTTTTAGCACTTAAAAGCATGGACCTAACTCTCTCCTTTGCCAAGGTGCTGGATAAATCCCGACTCCATGGAGTCAACGCCAGCTGGCCTAACCTTCCAACCTCATACATTTACCTGGAGGAGTAACTAGAGCAAGGTTTTCTAAGCAAGCCTCCTATACCCAACAATGGTCTAACACCCTAGAAGCACCCAAGTGTTCACACTATCCCATCACTTATGAGAAGACAGGCTTAAGCGTGTGCTTGCTTCAACAAAATACAGAAAGAGTGTAAAGGCATGACCACCTCTGGTCAATGAGAATTTCATTGTCATCACCTCCAAGGTGCAGTCTATGTGCCACACAAGTAGGTTGTTCTAGGTAATGGTAGAATTATATAACATATGGTCCTAGCCCTGAAGGGGTTTACTGCTTGAGAAACCTCTTCATAGAGGGAGGTGTTCTTTGACCATGCTGAGAAAAAAGATGAGGGAGACTGCCCTGCAAGGTTGGTAGTAGGACATTTGTTTCCACTGTGTGGTTTCACTCAAATCCCTAAACCTCTCTCCATTCCCACATTCTCCATAGGAAAACAGCAAATTCCCTTACTGCAATATTCAAATACTAGACAACCTATTGAAAAAAGTTGTGTTTACTCCACCAGCTGCTGGAATCCAACTGCTAATTTCAAGTGGATGCACAGCTGGACTTTGGCTACCAAAACCCTCTGTTGATGATAAAAACAGAAGTAAATTGCAAATGTGTTTCTCATAATTTTCTAATAATGTTTTGAGGAGTAGTGTCAGAGTTTCTTTTAAATAAGAGTCTGTAGATACTTGAGAGATTAAGAGATAATATCCAGCTCTGTCTATCAAATCTAAGGCAAAATCCCTCAGTATGAAATAAAATCATGTAACTGGATGATTGGAACCTATACATAGCCATTGGGTGCTTAAAGATTTTATATGTTCCAATCTGGTCTCTGTAATGAATGAATGATAATAATAATGAAAATGATACTATTAAGTAGTTACCAGTTTTCATACCCTACCATTTATCCAGAATTATGCTAAACACTTTAGACATGGGACCTACTTTCATACTTCCAACAGTTCTGTGAAATATACACTAACACCTCTAGGTTCAGAGATGTTATTTAGTTAAAAGACATTAGTGGCAAACATCAGAACTGAAATTTGAACCTGAGTCCCACGTCTGTGCTGCTTCATGCTCTATATCCATCCATCTATCCAGTCCTGCTGCCGCCTTCCCCATGAACAATGCTGTAAAAGCCAGATTTCCTAAAAAACTAGAGAACTAATCCCGTTTTACTTTTTCAGTTCAAACCTTTTAAAAGCTAAAACACATCTCCATACCTTCGGGTATTTTTTTTGCAGCTTTATTGAGATATAAACCACATACCACACAATTCACCAAATCCATTTAAAGTATACGCTTAACAATTTAGTACAAACACAGAATTATGCAACCATAATCACAATCTAAGTTTAGACTATTGTTCTCATTCCTAAAAAAAAATTCTATCCATTAGGAGTCACTCTCAATCCTCCTTAACCCCCAACTACTATACACCACTAATGTACCTTCTGTCCAGATAGATTTACCTCTTCTGAACAATTTATATAAATGAATCACAGATTATGTGTTTTTTTGTTTCTGGCTTCTTTCACTTAGCCATAATGTTTTCAAGGCTCATTTATTTTGTAGCAGCTATCAGCACTAGTTCATTCCTGTTTGTTGCTAAATAATATTCTAATATTTATATGTATGTGTGTGTGTGTGTGTGTGTGTGTGTGTACATATGCCATAATTTATCCACTCAATAGTTGATGGACATTGAAGTTATTTTCACATTTCAACTATTATTAATAGTGTTGTTATTAATGTTCACATATAAGTTTTTGTGTGGACATGTTTCATTTGTCTTGGGTGTATACCTAGGATTAATGTTGCTAGATTACATGGTAACTCTTTAACTGAGGAACTGCCAAAATGTTTTTTAAAGCAGCTTCATCATTTTATATTACCGCCAACATATGAGAGTTCCAATCTTTATACTTCCTTGCCAACACTTGTTATTGACTGTCCTTTTTATTATAGCTATTATAGTTGATATAAAGTTATAAACTTATTGTGGTTTTTATTTGTATTTCCCTAGTGACTAATTATGTTGAGCAAGTTTTCATGTGCTTATTGGCAATTTGTAAATCTTCACTGGAGAAATGTCTATTCAGATCCTTTGCCAATTTTTATTGGTTCATTTGTCTTCTATTATTAACTTGTAAGGATGTTTTATATTCTAGATATAAGTCCCTTATCAAATCAAATATATGATTTGCAAACATTTTATCTCATTCTGGGGTACCTTTTTAAGTTTTTGGTTATGTCTGTTGAAGCACAATGTTGATGAAGTCCAATCCATTTTATCTTTTGTTACTTGTGCTTTTGGTGTCATATCTAAGATATAGTTGCCTAACCCAAGATTATGAATATTCACTCCTAAGTTTTCTTCCAAGAGTTTTATAGTTTTAGCTTGTACATATAAGTTTATGACCTTTTTGAATTGATTTTTTTAAATATGATGTTAAGTCAGGTCTTATTTTCATTCATTCTGTATTGGATATCCAGTTACCCAAGCACCATGTTTGAAAAGACTTTTCTTTCTCTCATTGAATTATCTTGGTACTCTTGTTGAAATCAATTGACTATAAATGCAAGGGTTTATTTCTGGACTCTCAGTTCTATTCTCATAGACATATGAAAATATATCTATTCTCATACCAGTACCATAGTGTCTTGAATACTGTGGCTTTTGTAATAAATCTTGAAATCAGAAAGTGTGTGTCTCCCAACTTTGTTTTTATTTTTTTAGATTATGTTGGCTTTTCTGAATCACTTGTATTTCCATACAAATTTTAGGATCGATTTGTTAATTTCTGCAAAAAACCAGCTGGTATTTTCATAGAGATTGCCTTGAATCTGTAGATAATTTGGGGGAGGATTGCCATATTATGAGTATTAAGTCTTCTAATCCATGAACATGAGATATTTTTTCATAATATTTTAAGATTTCTATTTATTTCAGTAATGTTGTGTAGTTTTCAAGGTACAAGACTTGCCTTTTATTTCTTAAAATTATTTCTAAGTATTTTATTTTCTGATGATATTAAATAAAATTTTAAATTTAATTTTTCTATTGTATATATACTGTATTTTGCAACAGTGAATAATTCGTATATTAGCTATCATAGTTTTTAAGTATATTTCTTAAAATTTTATGTATATATGTCATTTGCAAATGGAGATAGTCTCACCTCTTCCATTCCAATCCGGGCATCTTTTATTTCTTTTATTTCTTTTTCCTGCCTAATTGCTTTGGCAAGAATCCAATACAATGTTGAATAGAAGCGATGAGAGTACATATATCCCTTTTTTCTTTCTTGAACTTAAAGAAAAATCATTCAATTTTTCACCATTAACTACAATGTTAGATGCGGGTTTTTCATAGATGGCTTTATCAGGTTGAGGAAATTCCTTTTATTCCTAGTTTGTTGAGTCTTCTTATGAAAGAGGTTGGATTTTCAAATATTTTTTGTAACAATGTAGTTTGTGTCTTTACTAAAGTTCTGTGAATTGATTTTTAGAAGTTAAACCAACCTTGCATTCCTAGAGTAAATCCCACTTGATCATGATGTATAATCTTTTTACATATTTGTTGGACTTGATTTGTTATTATTTTGTTGAGAATTTTTGCATTTATATTTATAAATGTTATTTGTCTATAGTTTTCTTTCTTGCGTGATATCTTTGGTTTAGTTTTGGTGTCAAGATAATACTGCATTAGTAAAATATGTTGAAAAGAGTTTTCTCCTTTTCTAATTGTTTGGAAGGGTTTGTGAAAGATTGGTGTTGGTTCTTTAAATTTTTGATAGAATTCACTAGTGAAGTACTGTGCCTGGAGTGTGTGTGTATGTGTAGTGTGTGTCTATGTGTGTGTGTGTGTAGTTTTAAATTACTGATTCAGTCTTTACTTTTATATGTCTATTCTGATTTTATATTTCTTCTTGGGTAAGTTTCAGTAGTTTGTGTGTTCCTAGGTATTTATCCATTTTGTGCAGGTTATCTAATTTGTTGCCATACAATTGTACATAGAATCTCTTTATAATTTCTTTTTCTTTTTCTGTAAGACCAGTAGTGATTTCTTCTTCTCTATCACTCCTGATTTTAGTAATTTGAATTTTCCTTCTTTTTTTCTCTTAGTCATTCTAGCTAAAAGTTTGTCAATTTTCTTGCTCTTTTTAAGGAACCAAGTTTTGGTTTCATTTATTTTATTTACTGTTCTATATTTTAATCATTTCTTCTCTTTTTTTTTTTACCTACTTCTTTATATATTCTTTTGGGTTTGGTTTCTCTAATATTTTAGTTTCTTAAATATTAATTTATTAATTTGATTTTTTTTATTTTTCAATTTATAGGCATTTAGAGCTATAAATTTCCCCCCAAGCACTGCTTCAGTGGCATCCCATAAGTGTTGCTATGTTGTGTCTTTATTTTTAACCATCTTAAATATTTTCTAATTTTCCTTGTGATTTTTTTGACCCACTCATTATTTGATGTAAGTTATATAATTTCCATGTATTTGTGAATTCCTCAAATTTCTTTATGTTATTGATTTATAATTTCATTTATTGGGTCATATAGTTTGTATAGATTTTAATCCCTTTAAGCTTGTTGAGACTCCTTTTATGTCCTAGAGGATCCAAAAGAATGTTATACATACACTTGAGAAGAATGTGATTTCTGTTATTGTCGAGTGAAGTGTTCTATAGATTTCTCTTATGTCTAGTTGGCTTATAGTGCTTTCTAGTCTTCTATATGGTTTTTGGTCTGAGTAGTTATCCTATTTTTTATTGAAAGTGAGTAACTGAAGACTCCAGGTGTTATTAACAAATTGTCAATTTTTCCCCTCAGTTCTGTCAATTTTTGATTTATCTATGTTGGGGCTCTGTTGTGTCTATGTTTATAATTGTTATAGTATATTGATGGATTGACCCTTTTATTATTATAACATTTCTCTCTTTATCTCTAGTAACACTTTTTGTCTTAAAGTTCATATTGTCTGTTATTAGTATAGCCACTCTAGATCTCTTGTTGTTGCTGTTTGCATGGCATGTCTTTTTATATCCTTTCACTTTTATCTTATTTGTATCTTTGAATAAAAGTGTCTCCTGTATCAGAGACTGGGAAAGATGGAATAGAGGGTAGAGGCTTTGTACATCTCTTGCGATACCAGAATTGTAACGAAACCATGGAGCAAACAGCAAGTAGAGACACCTGGGATTTGGAAGAACAGAGGCACTACAACTAGGGAGAGAAATAGGAAACCACAGTAGGAGGCAGTGGAGGCACAAGGCTGCCTGGTCCTACATGGTTTGAGTGAGACAGAGGCTATAGCTGCTGCAGCCAGCAGATGCAAACATTCCTCTTAAAGGGGCCATGACCATGACTGGATTTTTGCAGTGATGCATTCTCCTTGTGCTCCAGCACCAGGTCGCCTGCTTGGGGGGTGCCACAGACATACAGAGGGACACTGAGTTGTCAGGTTTCAAAGCAAGGGCTGGAGGTGAGGATTTCTCTCAGGCAGAAGTGCTGGAAGTATCCAGTGTTCCTCTGTTGAGCCCTTCCCCCTCCCAGCATGCAGACGCAGGCACTGCCATAGCTGATATATCATCAAACTGCAAAACAGAGGTCTCTCCACTCAAAGGATTCCCTGAAATTCTGCCTCTTCCAACTTGTGGCCCCACCCAAGCCATATCCAGCAGTGTCCTCAGCATGCCTGTGCAACCTGCTGGCAGCTCCAAGCCTTGCAATGGTGGCTCTCAGCCTCAGTTTCTGGCATGGCCTCTTGAGGCAACTATAAGCACAATACAGGTGTCAACCATTTGTGGATTGCTTGCTGAATCTTACCAGGTGGGCTTGAGGGGCACAGGCTGGGGCTAAACTTGGCCTGCAGCTGGACCCTTCTCAGCGCTGTGCCACTGGACACCTACTACACAAAGCCACACTAATAAGATTGGGAGATTTAGGAGCTTTGCTTAGTACATAGAGTCATAAACAGAAAGGCAGCCAAAAGGGAGAGACAAAAAGGAATGCCCAACATAAAAGAGCGGAACAGAGTTCCAGGAAAATGGAGTCAAGCAATCAACCAGATGCAGAACTCAAAACACTGGTTATAAGGATGCTCAATAAAATTAGGGGAAGAGTATATGAACTAAGTGAGAACTTTAACAATAAGATAAAAATAAAAACACATAAAAATGGAGATGGAAATTATAAAAGGGAACCAGTCAGAAATGAAGAATACAATATTTCAAATGAAGCATATATTAGAGAGAATAGACAGAGTGGATGAAGCAGAGGATTGAATTACTGATATAGAGGATGGAGTAGCAGAGGACATCCAATCAGAATAGCAATAAGAAAAAAGAATCCAAAAAAATGAAGATAATTTAAGAGTCTGTGCTACAATATCATACAAACAACTCATGTTATAAGGGTGCCAGAAAGAGAAGAGAGAGAGAAATAAGTTGAAAACCTCATTATTTGAGGAAATAATGGGGGGAAAAATTCCCTGACTTGGTAAAGGAAATAGACATAAAACCCCAGGAAGCTCAGAGAGTCTCAAAGAAAAATGAGCCCAAAGAGGCCTACACCAAGACACATCATAATCAAAATTCCAAAAGTTAAATACAAAGAGAGAATCCTAAAAGCAGCAAGAGAAAATCAGTTAGTTAACTACATGGGAGCTCTCAATAAGACTGGCAGCTAATTTCCAAAAAGAAACTTTACAGAACAGAAAGTCTTGGCAGAAAATATTTGACATGATGAAAACCCAGAATCTACAACCAGAAAACGTTACTGGGCAAAGCTATCATTTGGAGTCGAAGAACAGAAAAAGAGCTTCCCAGACAAAAATAAGCTAAAAGAATTTATCAACACCAAGCCAGTATTACAGGAAATTTTAGAGGGACTTCTTTAAGAAGAAAAAAACATGTACCAAAAACAGAAATTAAAAAATGGTAATAACTAAATTCCTATCAACAAGTACCTCAAATGGAAAAGAATTAAGTGCTCCAACCAAAAGATAGAGTGTCTGAATGGATAAGAAAACAAGACTCCTACATATGCTGCCTACAACAGACTCACTTCAGATTAAAAGATACACACAGACTGAAAGGAAGGGGATGGAAAAAGATATTGCCTTGATAGACGTAGAGTGTATTGCACTGAAAGAAATAAGTCAGATAAAAACAAATATCGCATGATTTCATGTACATGTGGAATCTAAAAAACAAAATAAATAACAACAATGGAAATAAACCCAAAGATACACAGAATATTTTGAGGGCTACGAGATGGGAGGGAGGTAGGGGGAGATGACACAAAAGGGCAAAGGAACAAGAACAAATGGATAGTTATAAAATAGACATGGAAATATATAATGTAGCATAAATAATATAGTCAATAATATTGTAATAAATATGTAAAGGGGCAGAAGAGTACTAGAAATATTGAGGTGACTACTTCATGAATTATGTAGATTTCTAATCACTATGTGTACAACTGAAACTAATATATTATTTTATGCCAAATATAATTGAAAAAATCATTGAATTGTACACTATAAATATGAGCAACTAATTATCTATTATATTTCAGTAAAGCTGTAAAATGTAGTAAAATAGATTACTACTTGGATTATCAGTAGGGTGAAAAATTCTCACTATCAAAAGGACATCTATTCCATACAGCATCTAAAATCTCTACTTAAACAAAATTATATGTTTGGAAATTATTTAGTAGAGCAGATAGAGTATGATAGATAAATGATGATTGATAGATAGATGATAGATAGATAGATAGATAGATAGATAGATAGATAGATAGATGATAGATATGATAGATGATAGA